>NW_027490190.1:231870-831870 GCF_050948175.1 Xylocopa sonorina | reverse complement strand
GGCAGTGTCGCAATTACATCCTTTTGAAGTGAATACGAAGTATACGTGACACTTCGCAATGAATATTGTTTCTTATCATGAAACATAGAAATGAGATGCGATAACGCGTTTTAGGAAGCATTAGAACACTATTGCTACGATATGTAGACATCTGCAGACGCTATTTCCTAGCAAGGAAGTGTCGCATTTACTTTCGTTTGAAGTGAATGCGAAGTATACTTGACATTCCGCAATGAATATTATATCTTATCATAATGCATAGAAATGAGATGCGATATCGCGTTCTAAGAATGATTAGGACTCTAATGCTACGATACGTAGACATCTGCGAACGCTATTTCCTAGCAAGGAAGTGTCGCATCTACATTCTTTTGAAGTGTATGCGAGGTATACAAGAAACTTCGCAATGAATGTTACATCTTATCATGATTCATAGAAATGAAATGCGATATCGCGTTTTGAGAAGCATTAGTACTCAATTGCTACGATACGTAGACATCTGCAAACGCTACTTCCTAGCAAGGATGTGTCGCATTTACATTCATTTGAAGTGTATGCGAGGTATACAAGGTACTTCGCAATGAATATTACATCTTATCATGAAACATAGATATGAGATGTGATATCGCGTTTTGAGAAGCATTAGAATTCCAATGCTACGATACGTAGACATCTGCCAACGCTATTTCCTAGCAAGGAAGTGTCGCATTTACATTCATTTGCAGTGTATTCCAGGTATACATGACACATCGCAATGAAAATTATATCCTATCATGAAACATAGAAATGATATGCGGTATCGCGTTTTGAGAAGCATTAGAACTCTATTGCTTCGATACGTAGACATCTGCAAACGCTATTTCCTAGCAAGGAACTGTCGTATTTACATTCATTTGAAGTGTAGACGAGATATACATAACACTGCACAATGAATATTATATCTAATCATGAAACATAGGAATGAGATGCGATATCGCGATTTAAGAAGCATTAGAAATCTATCGCTTCGATACGTAGACACCTGCAAACGCCATTCCCTAGCAAGGAAGTGTCGCATATACATTCATCTGTAGTGAATACGAGGTATACATAACACTCCACAATTAATATTATATCTTATCATGAAACATAGAAATGATATGCGATATCGCGATTTAAGAAGCGTTAGAACTCTATTGCGTCGTTACGTAGACATCTGCAAACGCTATTTCCTAGCAAGGAAGTGTCGCATTTACATTCATCTGAAGTGAATACGAGGTATACGTAACACTCCACAATGAATATTATATCTTATCACGAAACATAGAAATGAGATGCTATATGGCGATTTAAGAAACATTAGAACTCTATTGCTTCAATACGTAGGCATCTGCAAACGCTACTTCCTAGCAATGAAGTGTCGCATTTACAATCTTTTGAAAGGAATACGAGGTATACATGACGCTCCGCAATGAATATTATATCTTATCGTAACATATAGAAAAGAGATGCGATATCTCGTTTTAAGAAGCATTAGATCTCTATTACTTCGATACGTAGACATCTGCCAATGCTATTCCCTAGCAATGAAGTGTCGCATTTAAATTCATTTGAAGTATATGCGAGGTATACAAGACACTTCGCAATGAATATTATATCGTATCATGAAACATAGAAATGATATGCGGTATCGCGATTTAAGAAGCATTAGAATTCTACTGCTTCGATACGTAGACATCTGCCAACGCTATTTCCTAGCAAGGAAGAGTCGCATTTACATTCATTTGAAGTGAATACGCGGTATACATAACACCGCACAATTAATATTATATCTTATAGTGAGACATCGAAATGAGATGCTATGTCGTGATTTGAGGAGCATTAGAACCCCATTACTACGATACGTAGACATTTGCAATCGCTATTTCCTAGCAAGGAAGTGTCGCAATTACATTCTTTTGAAGTGAATGCGAGGTAGACATATCACTCCACAATGAATATTATATCATATCATGAGTCATAGAAATGAGATGCGATATCGCGATTTAAGAAGCGCTAGAACTCTATTGCTTGGATATGTAGACATCTGCAAACGCTGTTTCCCAGCAAGGAAGTGTCGCATTTACATTCAATTGAAGTGTATGCGAGGTATACATAACACTCCACAATTAATATTATATCTTATCACGAAACATAGAAATGATATGCGATATCGCGATATAAGAAGAGTTAGAAATCTATTGCGTCGTTACGTAGACATCTGCAAACGCTATTTCCTAGCAAGGAAGTGTCGCATTTACATTCATCTGAAGTGAATACGAGGTATACGTAACACTCCACAATGAATATTATATCTTATCACGAAGCATAGAAATGAGATGCTATATGGCGATTTAAGAAGCATTAGAACTCTATAGCTTCGATACGTAGGCATCTGCAAACGCTACTTCCTAGCAATGAAGTGTCGCATTTACAATCTTTTGAGAGGAATACGAGGTATGCATGACACTCCGCAATGAATATTATATCTTATTGTAAAAGGCAGAAATGAGATGCGATATCTCGTTTTAAGAGGCATTAGAACTCTACTGCTTCGATACGTAGACATGTGGAGACGCTATTTCCTAGCAAGGAAGTGTCGCATTTACATTCTTTTGAAGTGAATACGAAGTATACATGACACTCCGCAATGAATATTATATCTTATCATGAAACATAGAAATGAGATGCGATATCGCGTTTTGAGAAGCATTAGAACTCTGTTGCTTCGATACGCAGACATATGCCATCGCTATATCCTAGCAACGAAGTGTCGCACTTACATTCATTTGAAGTGTATGCGACGTATACAAGACACTTCGCACTGAATATTATATTTTATCATGACGCATAGAAATGAGATGCGATATCGCGATTTAAGGAGCATTACAAATCTGTTGCTTCGATACGTAGACATCTGCAAACGCTACTTCCTAGCAAGGAAGTGCCACATTTACATTCTTTTGAAGTGAATACGAAGTATACATGACACTCCGCAGTGAATATTATATCTTATCATAAAACATTGAAATGAGATGCGATATCGCGATTTAAGAAGCATTAGAACTCTATTGCTTCGATACGGAGACATCTGCAAACGCTATTTAATAGCAAGGAAGTGTCGCATTTACATTCTTTTGAAGTGAATACGAGGTATACATGTAACTTCGCAATGAATATTATATCTTATCATGAAACATAGAAATGAGATGCGATATCGCGTTTTGAGAACCATTAGAACTCTATTGCTACGATACGTAGGCATCTGCAATCGCTATTTCCTAGTAAGGTAGTGGCGCATATACATTCATTTGAAGTGTATGTGAGGTATAAGCGACACATCGCAGTGATTATTTTATCTTACCATTAAACATAAAAATGAAATCCGATATCCCGTTTTAAGAAGCATTAGAACTCTATAGCTACGATACGTAGACAGCTGCAAACGCTATTTCCTAGCAAGGAAGTGTCGCAATAACATTCTTTTGAAGTCAATGCGAGGTATACATAACACTCCACAATGAATATTATATCTTATCGTGAGACATAGAAATGAGATGCGATATCTCGCTTTAAGAAGCATTAGAACTATATTGCTTCGATATATTCCTAGCAAGGATGTTTCGCATTTACATGCTTACGAAGTGAATACGAGGTATACATAACACACCACAATGAATATTATATCTTATCATGAAACATAGAAATGAGATGCGACATCGCGTTTTAAGAAACATCAGAACTCTATTGCTACGATACGTAGATATCTGGAAACACTATTTCCTAGCAAGGTTGTGCCGCATTTACATTCTTTTGAAGTGTATGCGAGGTATACAAGACACCTTCGCAATGAATATTATATCTTATCATGAAACATGGAAATGAGGTGCGATATCTTCTTTTAAGAAGCTTTAGAACTCTATTGCTACGGTGTGTAGACATCTGCAAACGCTATATAATAGCAGGGAAGTGTCGCATTTACATTCTTTTGAAGTGAATACGAGGTATACATGACAATTCGCAATGGATACTATCTCTTATCATGAAATATAGAAGTGAGATGCATTATCACGCTTTAAGAAGGATTAGAACACTTGCTACGATACGTAGACATCTGCAATCCGTATTTCCTAGCAAGGAAGTGTCGCCTTTACATTCCTCTGAAGAGAATACGAGGAATGCATGACACTTCGCACTGAATATTATATCTTATCATTAAACATAGATGTTTGATGCGATATCGCGTTTTAAGGAGCATTAGAACTCTATTACTGCTACTAGTGGACATCTGCAAACGCTATTTCCTAGCAAGGAAGAGTGGCATTTACATTCATTTGAAGTGTATGTGAGGTATACATGTCACTTCACAATGAATATTATATCTTATCATGAAACATAGAAATGAGCTGCGATATCGCATTTTAAGAAGCATTAGAACTCTATTGCTTCGATACGTCGACATCTGCAAACGCTATTTCCTAGCTAAGAAGTGTCGCATTTACATTCTTTTAAAGTGAATATGAGGTATACATGACACTTCGCAATGAATATTATCCCTTATCATGAAATATAGAAGTGAGATGCGATATCGCGATTTAAGAAGCATTAGCACTCTATTGCTTCGATACGTAGGCATCTGGAGACACTATTTCCTAGCAAGGAGGTGCCGCATTTACATTCATTTCAAGTTTATTCGATGTATAAGTGACACTTCGCAATCAATATTATATCTTTTCATGAGACATAGAAATAAGAGGCGATATCTCGTTTTAAGAAGCATTAGAACCCTATTGCTTCGATACGTAGACATCTGCAATCGCTATTTCCTAGCAAGGAAGTGTCGCATTTACACGCTTTTGAAGTGAATACGAGGTATATATAACACTGCAAATTGAATATTATATCTTATCATGAAACTAAGAAATGAGATGCGCTATGGCGATATGAGAAGTATTAGAACTCCATTGCTTCGATACGTAGACATCTGCGAACGCTACTTCCTAGCAAGGAAGTGTCGCATTTACAATCATTTGAAGTGTAGACGAGATATACATATCACTGCACAGTGAATATTATATCCTATCACGAAACATAGAAATGAAATGCGATATCGCGATTTAAGGGGCACTAGAACTCTATTTCTTCGATACGTAGACATCTGCAAACGCCGTTTCCTAGCATGGAAGTGTCGCATTTACACTCTTTTGAAGTGAATGCAAGTTATACAGAAAACTGCACAATGAGTATTATATCTTTACATGAAACGTAGAAATGAAATGCTAAATCGCGTTTTAAGAAGCATTAGAACTCTATTGCTACGAGACGTAGACATCTGCAAACGCTATTTCCCAACAAGGAAGTGTCCCATTTACATTCTTTTCAGGTGAATACGAAGTAGACATAACACTCCACAACGAATACTATATCTTTTCACGAAACATAGAAATGAGATGCGATATCGCGGTATAAGAAGCATTAGAACTCTATTGCTTCGATACGTAGACATCTGGAAACGTCATTTCCTAGAAAGGAGGTGTCGCATTTGCATTCATTTGATGTGTAGACGAGGAATACATAATACTTCGCAATGAATATTATACCTTGTCATGAGACATAGAAAAGGGATGTGACATCGCGTTTTAAGAAGTGTTAGAATTCTATTGTTGCGATAGGTAGACATCTCCAAACGCTATTTCCTAGCATGGAAGTGTCGCATTTACATTCTTTTGAGGTGAATACGATGTAGACATAACACTCCACAATGAATATTATACCTTATCACGAAACTTAGAAATGAGATGCGATATCGCGTTTTAAGAAGCATTAGATATCTACTGCTTCGATACGTAGGCATCGGGAAACGCTATTTCCTAGAACGGAAGTGTCGCAGTTACGTTGCTTTGAAGTGAATACGAGGTATACATAACACTTCGCAATGAATATTATATCTTGTCATCAAACATAGAAATGAGATGCGATATCCCGATTTGAGAAGCATAAAACTCTATTTCTTCGATACGTAGACATCTGCAAACGCTATTTCCTAGCAAGGAAGTGTAGCATTTACATTCTTTTGAAGTGTAGACGAGGAATACATAACACTTCGTAATGAATATTATATCTCATCATGAAACATAAAATGAGGTGCGATATCCCGTTTTAAGAAGCATCAGAATTCTATTGGATCGATACGTAGACAACAGCAAACGCTACTTCCTAGCAAGGAAGTCTCGCACTTTCATTCATTTGAAGTGAATGCGAGGTATACAGAACACACCACAATGAATATTATATCTTATCACGAAACATAGAAATGAGATGCGATATCGCGTTTAGAGAAGCATTAGAATACTATTGCTTCGATACGTGGACAACTGCAAACGCTATTTCATAGCAACGAAGTGTCGCGTTTACATTCATTTATAGTGTATGCGGGGAATACATATCACTGCGCAATGAATATTATATCTTATCACGGAACATAGGAATCATATACGATATCGCGATTTAAGAAGCATTAGAACTATATTGCTTCGATACGTCGACATCTGGAAACGCGAATTCCAAGAAAGGAAGTGTCGCATTTACATCAGTTGAAATGTAGACGTGGAGTACATAACACTTCGCAATGAATATTATATCTTATCACAAAACATAGAAATGAGATGCGCTATCGCGTTTTGAGAAGCAGTGGAAATCAATTGCTACAATACGTAGACATTTGCAAACGCTATTTCCTAGCAACGAGGTGCCGCATTTACACTTATTTGTAGCGTAGACGAGGTATACATAACAGTTCGCAATGAATATTATACCTTATCATGAAACATAGAAATGAGATGCGATTTCGCGTTTTTAGAAGCACTAGCACTCTGTAGCTTCGACACGTAGACATCTGCGAACGCTATTTCCTAGCAAGGAAGTGTCGCATTTACATTCTTTTGAAGTGAATACAAGGTATGCATGACACTTCGCAATGTATATTATATCTTATCATGACACATAGAAATGAGATGCGACATCTTGGTTTAGGAAGCTTTAGAACTCTATTGCTACGATACGTAGACATCTTCAGACGCTATTTACTAGCAGGGAAGTTTCGCATTTACATTCCTTTGAAGTGAATACGCGTCATACATAACACTCCACAATGAATATTATATCTTATCATGATACATAGAAATGAGATCCGATATGACGATTTAAGAAGCTTTACAATACTATTGCTTCGATATGTAGACATCTGCAGACGCCATTTCCTAGCAAGAAAGTGTTGCACTTACATTCTTTTGAACTGAATACGAGGTATACATAACACTTCACAACGTATATTATATCTTATCATGAAACATAGAAATGAAATGCGATATGGCGATTTAAGAAGCATTAGAACACTATTGCTTCGATACGTAGACATCTGCAAACGCTACTTCCTAACAACGAAGTGTCGCATTTACGTTCCTTTGAAGTGAATACGAGTTACACATGACACTCCGCAATGAATATTATATCTTATCATAAATCATAGAAATGAGATGCGATATGGAGTTTTAAGAAGCATTAGAACTCTATTGCTTCGATACGTAGATATCTGCAGACGCTATTTCCTAGCAAGGAAGAGTCGCATTTACATTCTTTTGAAGTGAATACGAGGTATACATAACATTGCACAATGAATATTGTATCTTATCATGATACATATAAATGAGATGCGATATCGCGATTTAACCGGCATTAGAACACTATTGCTTCGATACCTAGATATCTGCAAACGCTGCTTCCTAGCAAGGAAGTGACGCATCTACATTCCGTTGAAGTGAATACGAGGTATACATGACACTCCGCAATGAATATTATATCTTATCATGAAACATAGAAATGATATGCGATTTCGCATTTTGTGAAGCATTGGAACTCTATTGCTTCGATACGTACACATCTGGAAACGTAATTTCCCAGAAAGCAAGTGTCGCATTTACATTCATTTGAAGTGTAGACCAGGAGTACATAACTCTTCGCAATAAATATTATATCTCATTATGAGACATAGAAATGAGATGTGATATCGCGTTTTAATAAGCTGTAGAACTCTATTGCTTCGATACGTAGACATCTGGAAACGTAATTTCCTAGAAAGGAAGTGTCGCATTTACATTCATTTGAAGTGTGGACGAGGAATACATAACGCTTCGCAATGATTATTAAATTTTATCTTGAAACATTGAAATGAGATGCGATATCTCGATTTAAGATGCATTAGAACTCTATTGCTTCGATACGCAGACATCTGCAAACGCTATTTCCTAGCAAGGAAGTGTCGCATTTACATTCTTTTGAAGTGAGTACGAGGAATACATAACATTCCACAATAAATATTATACCTTATCACGAACCATAGAAATGGGTTGTGATATTGCGATTTAAGAAGCATTGGAACACGATTACTTCGATACGTAGACATCTGCAAACGACTTCTAATAGCAAGGAAGTGTCGCATTTACATTCTTTTGAAGTGAATGCGAGGTATTCATGACACTTCGCAATGAATATTATATCTTATCATGAAACATAAAAATGAGATGCGAAGTCTCGTTCTAAGAAGCATTAGAACCCTATTGTTTCTATACGTAGACATCTGGAAACGCTATTTCCTAGCAAGGAACTGTCGCATTTACATTCTGTTGAAGTGAATACGAGGTATACATGCCACTTTGCAATGAATATTATATCTCATCATGAGGCATAGAAATGAGATGCGATATCGCGATTTAAGAAGCATTAGAACTCTATTGCTTCGATACGTAGACATCTGCGAACGCTATTTCCTAGCAAAGAAGGGTCGCATTTACATTAATTTGAGGTGTATGCGAGGTATACAAGAAACTTCGCAATGAATATTACATCTTATCATGATTCATAGAAATGAGATGCGATATCGCGTTTTGAGAAGCATTAGAACTCCATTGCTACGATACATAAACATCTGCAAACGCTACTTCCTAGGAATGAAGGGTCGCAGTTACATTCCTTTGAAGTGAATACGAATTATATATAATACTCCACAATGAATATTATATCTTATCATGAAACAGAAATGAGGAGCGATTTCGCGTTTTAAGAAGCATTAGAACTCTCTTGATACGATACGTAGACATCTGCAAACGTTTTTTCCTGGCAAGAAAGTGTCGTATTTACATTCTTTTGGTGTGAATATGGGGCATACATAACACTTCACAATGAATATTGTATCATATCATGAGACATTGAAATGAGATGTGATATCGCGATTTATGAAGCATTAGAACTCTATTGCTAAGATACGTAGACATCTGCAGACGATATTTCCTAGCAAGCACGTGTCGCATTTACATTCATTTGAAGTGTATGCACTTCATGCATGAAACATAGAGATGAGATGCGATATCGCGATTTAAGCAGCATTAGAACTCTATTGCTTCGATACGTAGACATCTGCAAACGCTATTTCCTAGCAAGGAAGTGTAGCATTTATATTCTTCTGAAGTGAATACGAGGTATACATGACACTTGGCAACTAATATTGTATCTTATCATTAAACATAGAAATGAGATGCGATATCCCGTTTCAAGAAGCATTAGGACTCGATTGCTTCAATACGTAGACATCTGCAATCGCTATTTCCTAGCAAGGAAGTGTCGCATTTATATTCATTTGTAGTGTATGCGAGGTATACATAACACTTCGCAATGAATATTATATGTTATCATGAAACATTCAAATGAGATGCGATATCACGTTTTAAGAAGCATTATAACAAGCTGGCTACGATACGTAGACATATGCAAACGCTATTCCCTAGCAAGGAAGTGTCGCATTTACATTGTTTTGAGGTGAATACGAGGTATACATGACATTGCACAATGAATATTATATATTATCATGACACATAGAAATGAGATGCGATATCGCGATATAAGATGCATTAGAAATCTATTGCTTCGATACGTAGACATCTGCCAACGCTATTTCCTAGCAAGGAAGTGTCGCATTTACATTCAGTTGAAGTGTATGCGAGGTATACAAGACACTTCGCAATGAATATTATATATTATCATGAAACATAGAAATGAGGTGTGATATGACAATTTAAGGCGCATTAGAAGTCTATTGGTTCGATACGTAGACATCTGCAAACGCTACATCCTAGCAAGGAAGTGTCGCATTTACATTCCTTTGAAGTGAATTCGTGGTATACATGACACTTCGCAACGAATATTTTATCTTATCATGAAACATAGAAATGAGATGCGATATCCCGTTTTAAAAAGCATTATAACTCTATTGCTTCGATACGGAGACATCTGCAAACGCTATTTCCTAGCATGCAAGTGTCGCATTTACAATCTTTTGAAGTCAATACGATGTATAAATGACACTTCGCAATGAATATTATATCTTATCATGAAACATAGAAATGAAATGCAACATCTCGTTTTAAGAATCATTAGAACCCCAGTGTTTCGATACGTAGACATCTGGAAACGTTATTTCCTAGCAAGGAATTGACACATTTACATTCATTTGAAGTGTATGCGATGAATAAGTGACACTTCGCAATTAATATTATATCTTATCATGAAACATAGAAATCAGATGCGATATCCTGGTTTAAGAAGCGTTAGAACTCTATTGCTTCGATACATAGGCATCTAGAAACGCTATTTGCAAGCAAGGAAGTGTCGCATTTACATTCTTTTGAAGTGAATACGAGGTATACATGACAATTGTCAATGAATATTATATCTCATCATGAAACATTGGAATGAGATGCGATATAGCATTTTAAGAAGCATTAGAACACTATTTCTGCGATACGTAGGCATCTGCAAACGCTATTTCCTAGCCAGGATGTGTCGCATTTACATTCTTTTGAAGTGAATACAAGGTATACATGACACATCGCAATGAATATTTTATCTTACCATGAAACATAGAGATGAGATGCGTTATCGCGTTTTAAGAAACATTAGAAATGCATTGCTACGATACGTAAGCATCTGCAAACGCTATTCCCTAGCAAGGAAGTGTGGCATTTACATTCTTTTGAAGTGAATACGAGGTATACATGACACATCGCAATGAGTATTATATCATATCGTGAAACATAGAAATGAGATGCGATATCGCAGATTAAGAAGCATTAGTACTCTATTGCTTCGATGCGTAGACATCTACAAACGCTATTTCCTAGCAAGGAAGTGACGCATTTACATTCATTTGAAGTGAAAACGAAGTATACATGACACTTCGCAGTGAATATTATATCTTATAATGAGACATAGAAATGAGACAACATATCGCGTTTTAAGAGGCATTAGAACTCTATTGCTACGATACGTATATATCTGAAACCGCTAATTCCTAGCAAGGAAGTGTCGCATTTACATTCACTCGAAGTGTATGCGAGGTATACATGACACTCCGCAATAAATATTATATCTCATCATGAAACATAGAAATGAGGTGCGACATCTCGTTTTAAGAAGCATTAGAACTCTATTGTTTCGATACGTAGACATCTGGAAACGCTTCTTCCTAGCAAGGAAGTGTCGCACTTACATTCATTTGAAGTGAATATTAGGAGTACATAACACTTCGCAATGAATATTATATCTTATCATGAAACATAGAATTGAGATGCGATATCGCGTTTTAAGTAGCATTAGAACTCTATTGCTTCGATACGCAGACATCTGCAAACGCTATTTCCAAGCAAGGAAGTGTCGCATTTACATTCTTAGGAAGTGTAGACGAGGTATACGTAACACTCCACAATGAATAATATATCTTATCATGAAACATAGAATTGAGGATCGATTCGCGTGTTAAGAAGCATTAGAACTCCTATTGCTGCGATACGTAGACCTCTGCAGACGCTATTTCCTAGCAAGGAAGTGTCGCATTTACATTCTTTTGAAGTGAATACGAGGTATACACAACACTCCACAATGAATATTATTTCTTATCATGAAGCATATAAATGAGAAACGGAATCGCGTTTAAGAAGCATTATAACTCTATTGTTACGATACGTAGACATCCGCAAACGCTAATTCCTAGCAAGGAAGGGTCGCTTTTACATTCTTTTGAAGTGAATACGAGGTATACATAACACTCCGCAATGAATATTACATCTTATCATAAAGCATATAAATGGGAGCGATTTCGCGTTTTAAGATGCATTAGAACTCTATTGCTACGATACGTAGACATCTGCAAACGCTAATTCCTAGCAAGGAAGTGTAGCATTTCAATCTTTTGAAGCGAACACGAGGTATACATAGCCATCCACAATGAATATTATATCTTATCATGAAACATAGAAATGTGATGCTATATCGCGATTTTTGAAGCAGTAGGACTCTAATGCTTGGATACGTAGTCGTCTGCAAACGCTACTTCCTAGCAAGGAAGTGTCGCATTTACATTCTTTTGAAGTGAATACGAGATATACATACCACTTCACAATGGATATTATATCTTATCATGAATCATAGAAATTAGATGCGATATCTCGTTTTAAGAAGCATTAGAACTCTGTTGCTTCGATACGTAGACATCTGCCATCGCTATATCCTAGCAAGGAAGTGTCGCATTTACATTCATTTGAAGTGTATGCGAGGTATATATGACACTTCGCAATGAATATTATATCTTATCCTAAAACATAGAAATGAGATGCGATATCGCATTTTTAGAAGCATTAGAACTCCATTGCTACGATACGTGGACATCTGCAGACGCCATTTCCTAGCAAGGAAGTGTCGCCTTACATTCTTAGGAAGTGTAGACGAGGTATACATGACACTTCGCAATGAATATTATATCTTATCATTGAAACATAGAAATGAGTGGCGATATCTCGTTTTAAGACACATTAGAACTCTAATGCTACGATACGTAGACATCTGCAGACGCTATTTCCTAGCAAGGAAGTGTCGCATTTACATTCCTTTGAATTGAATACGAGGCATACATGACACCGCGCAATGAATATTATGCCTTATCACGAAAACATAGAAATGAGATAGGATATCGCGGTTTAAGAAACATCAGAACTCTATAGCTACGATACGTAGACATCTGCAATCGGTATTTCCTAGCAAGGAAGTGTCGCATTTACACTCATTTGGTGTGTAGACGAGGAATACACAACACTTCGCAATGAATATTATAGTTTATCATGAAACATAGATATGAGATGCGATATCGCGTTTTAAGAAGCATTAGACACTATTGCTTCGATACGTAGACATCTGCAGACGCTATTTCCTAGAAAGGAAGTGTCGCATTTACATTCTTTTGAAGTGAATACGTGGTATACATAAGACTCCACAATGAATATTATATCTTATCATGAAACATAGAAATGAGATGCGATATCGCGATTTAGGAAGCATTAGAACTCTATTGCTTCGATACGTAGATATCTGCAAACGCATCTTCCTAGTACGGAAGTGTCGCATTTACATTCATTTGATGTGTATCCGAAGTACTCATTGCAATTCGCAATGAATATTATATCTCATCATGAGACATAGAAATGAGATGCGATATCGCGTTTTGAGAAGCATTAGAACTCTACTGTTTCGATACGTAGATATCTGCAAACGCTACTGTGACGTCAGGCGTGCCGCCTGCCACCCGCTCAACGCACCACAGCAACCACCCTCACGCGCCTGCACCACCTGCAACACCAGGCGCACCTCGCCGTCTCTCTCACTCCAGGGCACATACCCTCCGTCTCACTCGAACCCGCAGAGGTGCTCGCCGTCTCTCTCACTCCAAGGGATCTACCCTCCGTCTCACTCGCACCCGCAGAGGTGTTCGCTTTCTCCCTCGCTCCAAGGGCAAAACATTCTGTCTCACTCGCACCGAGGACCTCGTGCGTCATCTCGCTCGCACCAAGGACCATGTGCGCTGTCTCGCTCCCACTCAAGGTGCCATCCACCGTCTCACTCTTACCTGCAGGGAAACTCGCCCTCTCGCTCACTCCAGGGACGTACCAGGTGAATCAACCTCTACGAGATCCGACGACGGGAACCCTCACCGTACAAAGGACTCTACGATTTCACCATCCCAGATCTGCCATGCTCAAAATACTATTTCTAAGATTATTAATTAACATTATATATATATAATCCTACATTCTAAGCTCTGTATTCTAGCTCATAGAATTTACACGACACTAATTTATAACGACACAAACAACACACATTTTACATTTAAGGCGTAATTTCTAATTTCATACTTGTATCTCTATAATCATAAGAGCGCTAATTAAATAAGCCGCGACGCGCGAGATCGCGACCACCTCAGCGGCACGCGCCGCTAACCCCACCACGCAACGCCGAGACCCCACTCGGGCATCCACATACTCTCACCGACGTTCGCACACGACCGATGCGCTCCGAGAGTCGAGGAGGTCGCAGACGCATCTTGGGAGACACAGTCAGTCAGTACCGTCAGTACGGTACAGTTCTATCTCGCCTTCGGGCACTTCCAATTCCAAGTCTCTTCCAAGTCGCGCCTTAGGGCCGTCGCGTAGCCTCGATGAGGTTCCTAGTTCTAAAGTCTTTGTTCTAATTCCTAATTCATAGTTAACCTAGTCTTAATACTTAGAAATAATTGTTCTTGTACTCTTTGATTTAGAATATACTTTATTATTTTTCTACCACATCAAGTTCTAGTTCATTCCAACTCCATTTCTAAATTCAATTATATTTTAATACAAATTCTTCCAAGTTCGCAACAACTTGAGTGTTTATAAACGAACTCTTCGCGCCCAGAGGAAGAATTTAATCCATTATCTCGTGCGGAATACGTTGGTGAAACGCCAGAATTCTTCGTTCATCGACGGACGGCGACATTCATCGCAGCTCCACCGTCACAACGCCGATTTCAGCCAGCCGTACGCCGAATCCTCCCCCGAGAACGACCCTCGACGATCGCCACATCTGAAAGGAGAAGAGGGAAATCAGCGAAAGGTAAGTAAAATCCTTCCTTACACGCGTTCGCGATTGTTTACGGTGCCCGCGTCTTGCCAGAATCGACGAACCCGGTCATACGCGTTTTATACCGGACCGAATTCTCGACAAAAATGCTTGTGTCATTCAGCCTCCTAGGATACGAATAATTTGTTCGCCAGGACGTGACACTACTTCCTAGCACGGAAGTGTCGCATTTACATTCATTTGATGTGTATGCGAGGTATACATGCCACTTCGCAAGGAATATTATATCTTATCATGAAACATAGAAATGAGATGCGATATCGCGATTTAAGAAGCATTAGAACTCTACTGCATCGATACGTAGACATCTGCAAACGCAACGTCCTAGCAAGGAAGTGTCGCATTTACATTCTTTTGAAGTGAGTACGAGACACTTCGCAATGAAAATGATATCTTATCATGAAACATAGAAAGGAGATGCGATATCTCGATTTAAGAAGCATTGGAACGCTATTGCTTCGATACGTAGACATCTGCAGACGCTATTTCCTAGCAAGGAAGTGTCGCATTTACATTCATTTGAAGTGAATACGAGGAATACATGAAACTTCGCAATGAATAATATATCTTATCATGAAACACAGAAATGAGATGCGATATCCCGTTTCAAGAAGCATTAGAACTTTATTGCTTCGATACGTAGACATTTGCAATCGCTATTTCCTAGCAAGGAAGTGTCGCATTTGCATTCATTTGAAGTGTATGCGAGGTATACATAATACTTCGCAATGAATATTATATGTTGTCATGAAACATAGAAATGAGAAGCGATATCTCGTTTTAAAAAGCCTTATAACACGCTTGCTACGATACGTAGACATCTGCAAACTCTATTTCCTAGCAAGGAAGTGTCGCATTTACATTCATTTGAAGTGAATACGAGGAATACATGAAACTTCGCAATGAATATTATATCTTATCATGAAACATACAAATGAGATGCGATATCGCGTTTTGAGATGCAATAGAAATCTAATGCTACGATACGCAGAAATCTGCAAATGCTTTCTCCTAGCAAGGAAGTGTCGCATTTACATTCTTATGAAGTGAATGCGAGGTATAAATAACATTGCACAATGAATATTATATCTTATCATGAAACACAGAAATGTGATGTGATATCGCGTTTTAAGAAGCGATAGAACACTTTTGCTTCGATACGTAGACATCTGC
The DNA here is from genome assembly GCF_050948175.1 of Xylocopa sonorina. Taxonomy (NCBI): domain Eukaryota; kingdom Metazoa; phylum Arthropoda; class Insecta; order Hymenoptera; family Apidae; genus Xylocopa; species Xylocopa sonorina. Next base: position 815,625 of record NW_027490190.1, on the reverse strand, counting down.
AAACGCTATTTCCTAGCAAGGAAGTGACGCATTTACATTCATTTGAAGTGTATGCGATGTATACGTGACACTTCGCAATAAATATTATATCTTATCATTCGCGATTTAAGAAGCGTTAGAACTCTATTGCATTTATACGTAGACATCTGCAAACGCTACTTGCTAGCAAGGAAGTGTCGCATTTGCATTCGTTTGACGTGTGTGCCAAGTACACTTGACACTTCGCACTGAATATTAATACTTATCATGAAACATAGAAGGGAGATGCGATATCGCGGTTTAAGAAGCATTAGAAATATATTGCTACGATACGTAGACTTCTGCAGACGCTATTTCCTAGCAAGGAAGTGTCGCATTTACATTCTTTTGAAGTGAATACGAGGAATAAATAACAATCCACAATGCACATTATACCTGATCACGAAACATAGAAATGAGATGCGATATCGCGATTTAAGATGCATTAGAGCTCTATTGCTACGATTCGGAGACTTCTGCCAACGATATTTTCTAGGAAGGAAGTGTCGCATTTACATTCATTTCAAGTGTATGGGATGTATACAAGACACTTCGCAATGAATATTATATCTTATCATGTAACATAGAAATAAGATGCGATATCGCGTTTTAGGAAGCATTAGAACTCTATTGCTTCGATACGTAGACAACTGGTAACGTGATTTTCTAGATAGAAGTGTCGCATTTACATTCATTTGAAGTGTGTGCCAGTTATACATGACATTTCGCAATGAATATTATATCTTATCATGAAACATGGAAATGAGATGCGATATCTCGTTTTAAGAAGCATTAGAACTCTGTTGCTTCGATACGTAGACATCTGCCATGGCTATTTCCTAGCAAGGAAGTGTCGCATTTACATTCGTTTGAAGTGTATGCGAGGTATACATGATACTTCGCAATGAATATTATTTCTTATAATGAAACATAGAAATGAAATGCGATATCGCGTTTTAAGAAGCATTAGAACACTATTGCTACGATACGTAGACATCTGTAGACGCTATTTCGTAACAAGGAAGTGTCGCATTTACATTCATTTGAATGGTAGACGAGATATACATAACACTGCACAATGAATATTATATCTTATAATGAAACGTAGAAGTGAGATGCAATATCGCTTTCTAAGAAGCATTAGAACTCTGTTGCTTCGATACGTAGACGTCTGCCATCGCTATTTCCTAGCAAGGAAGTGTCGCATTTACATTCTATTGAGGTGAATACGACGTATACATAACACTGCACAATGAATATTATATCTTATCATGAAACATAGAAATGAGATGCGATATGACGATTTAAGAAGCATTAGATCTCTATTGCTTCGATACGTAGACATTTGCCATCGCTATATCCTAGCAACGAAGTGCCGCATTTGCATTCATTTGAAGTGTATGCGAGGTATACTTGACACATCACAGTGCGTATTATATCTTATCACGAAACATAGAAAAGAGATGCGATTTCACGTTTTAAGAAGCATGGAACTCTATTGCTTCGATACGTAGACATCTGCAAACGCTATTTCCTAGCAAGGAAGTGTCGCATTTACAATCTTCTGAAGTAAATACGTTGTATACATAGCACTCCACAGTGAATATTATATCTGATCATGAAACATAGAAATGAGATGCGATATCGCGTTTTAAGGAGCTTTAGAACTCTACTGCTACGATACGTAGACATCTGCAAACGCTATTTCCTAGCAAGGAAGTGCTGCATTTACATTCTGTTGAAGTAAATTCGCTTCATACATAACACTCCACAATGAATATTATATCTTATCATGAATCATAGAAATGAGATGCGATATCGCAATTTAAAAAGCATTAGAACACTATTGGTGCGATACGTAGACATCTGCAAACGCAATTTCAAAGCAAGGAAGTGTCGCATTTACATTCTTTTGAGGTGAATACGAGGTATACATGACACTGCACAATGTATATTATATCTTATCACGAGACATAGAAAAGAAATGCGATATCGCGTTTTAAGTAGCATTAGAACCCTATTGCTTCGATACGTAGACATCTGGAAACGTAATTCCCTAGAATGGAAGTGTCGCATTTACATTCAATTGATGTGTATGCGAGGTATACTTGACACTTCGCAATGAATATTATATCTTATCATGGATCATACAAATGAGGAGGGATATCGCGTTTTAAGTAGCATCAGAATTCTATTGCTACGATGCGTAGACATCTGCAAACGCTATTTCCAAGAGAGGAAGTGTCGCATTTACATTCATTTGAAGTGTATCCGAGGTATACGTGACACTACGCATTCAGTATTATATCTTATCATGAAACAAAGAAATGAGATGCGACACCTTGTTTTAAGAAGCATTAGAACCCTATTGCTTCGATACGTAGATATCTGCAAACGCTATTTCCTAGCAAGGAAGTGTCGCATTTACATTCGTTTGAAGTGAATACGAGGTATACATGACACTTCGCAATGGATATTGTATCTTATCATGAAACATAGAAATGGGAATCGATATCGCGTTTTAAGAAGCATTAGAATTCTATTACTTCGATACGTAGACATCTGCAAACGCTATTTAATAGCAAGGAAGTGTCGGATTTACATTCTTTTGAAGTGAATACGAGGTATACATGACACGTCGCAATGAATAATATAACTTATCATGGCACATAGAAACGAGATGCGATATCTCGTTTTAGGAAGCATTAGAACTCTATTGCTTCGATACGCAGAAATCTGCCATCGGTACTTCCTAGCAAGGAAGTGTCGCAGTTACATTCTTTTGAAAGGAATACGAGGTACACATGACACTTCGTTCTGAATATTATATCTTATCATGAAAGATATAAATGAGGTGCGATATCGCGTTTTGAGAAGGTATTAGAACTTTAACGCTACGATACGCAGACATCTGCAAGCGCTATCTCCTAGCAAGGAAGTGCCGCATTTACATTCATTTGAAGTGTATGCGAGGTATGCATAACACTGCACAATGAATATTATATCTTATCATGAAACATATAAATGAGATGCGATATCGCGATTTAAGATGCATTAGAACTCTATTGCTTCGGTACGTAGACATCTGCAAACGCTACTTCCTAGCAAGGAAGTGTCGCATTTACATTCTTTTGAAGTGAATACGAGGTATGCATAACACTGCACAATGAATACTATATCTTATCATGAAACATAGAAATGACATGCGATAGCGCGATTTAAGAAGCATTAGATCTCCATTGCTTCGTTACGTAGACATCTGCCATCACTATTTCCTAACAAGGTAGTGTCGCATTTACATTCAATTGAAGTGTAGACGAGATATACATAACACTGCACAATGAATACTATATCTTATCATGAAACGTAGAAATGAGATGCGATATCGCGTTTTGAGAAGCATTAGAACTCTCATTATATGATATGTAGACATCTGCAATCGCTATTTCCTAGCAAGGAAGTGTCGCATTTACATTCTTTTGAAGTGAATTCGAGGTATACATGACACTTCACAATGAATGTTATATCTTATCGTGAAACATAGAAATGAGATGCGACATCTCGTTTTAAGAAGCATTAGAACTCTACTGCTTCGATACGGAGACATCTGCAAACGCTATTTCCTGGCAAGGAAGTGTCGCATTTGAATTCATTTGAAGTGCATACGAGGCACACATGCCACTTCGCAGTGTATATTATATCTTATCATGAAATATAGAAATGAAATGCGATATCGCGTCTTAAGAAGCATCAGAACTCCATTGCTTTGATACGCAGACAACTGCAAACGCTACTTCCTACCAAGGAAGTGACGCATTTACATTCATTTGAAGTGTTTGCGAGGTATAAGTGGCAATTCGCAATGAATATTTTATCTTATCATGAACATAGAAATGAGATGCGATATGGCTTTTTACGAAGCATTAGAACTCTATTGCTTCGATACGTAGACATCTGCAAACGTTATTTTCAAGCATGGAAGTGTCGCATTTACATTCATTTGAAGTGTATGCTAGGTATACATGACACTTCGCAATGAATATTATATCTAATCATGTAACATAGAAATGAGATGCGATATCGCGTTTCGAGAACATTAGAACTCTATTGCTTCGATACGTAGACATCTGCCAACGCTATTTCCTAGCAAGATAGTGTCGCATTTACATATATTAGAAGCGTATGCGAGGAATACGTAACACTTCGCAATGAATATTATATCTCATCATGAAACGTTGAAATGAGATGCGATATCTAGTTTTAAGAAGCATTAGAACTCTACTGCTTCGATACGTAGACATCTGCAAACGCTATTTCCTAGCAAGGAAGTGTCGCATTTAAATTTTTTTGAAGTGAACACGAGGTATACATAACACTCCACATTAAATATTATATCTTATCGTGAAACATAGAAATGAGATGCGACGTCGCGTTATAAGAAGCATTAGAACTCTATTGCTTCGACACGTAGATAGCTGGAAACGTAATTTCCTAGAGAGGAAGTGTCGCATTTACATTCACTTGAAGTGTAGACGAGGAATACATAACACCTCGCAATGAATAATATATCTTATCATGCGACATAGGAAAGAGATGCAATATCGCGTTATAAGAAGCATTAGAACTCCATTGTTACGATTCGTAGACATCTGGAGGTGCTTTTTCTTAGCAAGGAAGTGTCGCACTTACATTCTTTTGAAGTGAGTAGGAGGTATACATAACACTCCACAATGAATATTATATCTTATAGTGAAACGTTAAAACGGGATGCGAAATCTCGATTTAAGAAGCATTAGAACCATATTTCTTCAATACGTAGACATCTGCAAAAGCTATTTCCTAGCAAGGAAGTGTCGCATTTACATTCATTTGACGTGTGTGCCAAGTACACTTGACACTTCGCACTGAATATTAATACTTATCATGAAACATAGAAGGGAGATGCGATATCGCGGTTTAAGAAGCATTAGAACTATATTGCTACGATACGTAGACTTCTGCAGACGCTATTTCCTAGCAAGGAAGTGTCGCATTTACATTCTTTTGAAGTGAATACGAGGAATAAATAACAATCCACAATGCACATTATACCTGATCACGAAACATAGAAATGAGATGCGATATCGCGATTTAAGAAGCATTAGAGCTCTATTGCTACGATTCGGAGACATCTGCCAACGATATTTTCTAGGAAGGCAGTGTCTCATTTACATTCATTTCAAGTGTATGGGATGTATACAAGACACTTCGCAATTTATATTATATCTTATCATGTAACATAGAAATAAGATGCGATATCGCGTTTTGAGAACATTAGAACTCTACTGCACCGATACGTAGACATATGCAAACTCTACTTCCTTGCAAGCTAGTGTCGCATTTACATTCTTTTGAAGTGAATACGAGGTATACATGACACTTCGCTATGAATATTATATCTTATCACGAAACATAGAAATGAGATGTGATATCGCGATTTGAGAAGCATTAGAACCCTATTGCTTCGATACGTAGACATCTGCAAGCGCTATATCCTAGCAAGGAAGTGTCGCATTTCCATTCGTTGGGAGTGTATGCGAGGTATACATGACTCTTCGCAATGAATGTTATATCTTATAATGACACATGGAAATGAGATGCTATATCGCGTTTTGAGAAGCATTGGAACACTATTGCTTCGATGCGTAGACATCTGCCAACGCTATTTCCTAGCAAGGAAGTGTCGCATTTACATTCTTATTAAGTGAATACGAGGTATACGTAACACCCAATAATGAATATTATATCTTATCATGAAACATAGAAATGAGATGCGGTATCGCGATTTAAAAAGCATTAGAGCTCTATTGCTTAGATACGTAGAAATCTGCAAACGCTATTTCCTAGCAAGGAAGTGTCCCATTTACATTCATTTGAAGTGAATAAGAGGTATACATGACACTTCGCAATGAATATTATATCTTATCATGAAACATAGAAGTGAGAAGCGATATCACGTTTTAAGAAGCATTAGAACCCTATTGTTTCGATGCGTAGATGTGTGGAAACGCTATTTCCTAGCGAGGACGTGTCACATTTACAATCTTTTGAAGTGAATATGAGGTATTCATGACACTACGCAATGAATATTATATCTTATCGTGAAACATAGAAATGAGATGCGACATCTCGTTTTAAGAAGCATTAGAACTCTAATGCTTCGATACGGAGATATCTGCAAACGCTATTTCCTAGCAATGAATTGTCGCATTTACATTCTCTTGAAGTGAATACGAGGTATACATGATACTTCGCAATCAATATTATATCTTATGATCAAACCTAGAAATGAGATGCTATCTCGCGTTTTAAGAAGAATTAAAACTCTATTTATACGATACGTAGACATCTGCAGACGCTATTTCCTAGCAAGGCAGTGTCGCATTTACATTCTTTTGAAGTGTAGACGAGATATACATAAAACTGCACAATGAATATTATATCTTATCATGAAACATAGAAATGAGATGCGATATCGCGCTTTAAGAAGAATTAGAAGTCTATTGCTACGATACATAGACATCTGCAAACGCTATTTCCTAGCAAGGAAGTGACGCATTATTATTCTTTTGAAGTGAGTACGAGGTATACATGACACTTCGCAGTTAATATTATATCTCATCTTGAAAAATGGAAATGAGATGCGATATCGCGTTTTAAGAAGCGTTAGAACTCTATTGCTTCGACACGTAGACATCTGCAAACGCTATTTCCTAGCAAGGAAGTGTCGCACTTACATTCTTTTGAAGTGAGTAGGAGGTATACATAACACTCCACATTGAATATTATATCTTATAGTGAAACGTTAAAACGGGATGCGAAATCTCGATTTAAGAAGCATTAGAACCATATTTCTTCAATACGTAGACATCTGCAAAAGCTATTTCCTAGCAAGGAAGTGTCGCATTTACATTCATTTGACGTGTGTGCCAAGTACACTTGACACTTCGCACTGAATATTAATACTTATCATGAAACATAGAAGGGAGATGCGATATCGCGGTTTAAGAAGCATTAGAACTATATTGCTACGATACGTAGACTTCTGCAGACGCTATTTCCTAGCAAGGAAGTGTCGCATTTACATTCTTTTGAAGTGAATACGAGGAATAAATAACAATCCACAATGCACATTATACCTGATCACGAAACATAGAAATGAGATGCGATATCGCGATTTAAGAAGCATTAGAGCTCTATTGCTACGATTCGGAGACATCTGCCAACGATATTTTCTAGGAAGGCAGTGTCGCATTTACATTCATTTCAAGTGTATGGGATGTATACAAGACACTTCGCAATTAATATTATATCTTATCATGTAACATAGAAATAAGATGCGATATCGCGTTTTGAGAACATTAGAACTCTACTGCACCGATACGTAGACATATGCAAACTCTACTTCCTTGCAAGCTAGTGTCGCATTTACATTCTTTTGAAGTGAATACGAGGTATACATGACACTTCGCTATGAATATTATATCTTATCACGAAACATAGAAATGAGATGTGATATCGCGATTTGAGAAGCATTAGAACCCTATTGCTTCGATACGTAGACATCTGCAAGCGCTATATCCTAGCAAGGAAGTGTCGCATTTCCATTCGTTGGGAGTGTATGCGAGGTATACATGACTCTTCGCAATGAATGTTATATCTTATAATGACACATGGAAATAAGATGCTATATCGCGTTTTGAGAAGCATTGGAACACTATTGCTTCGATGCGTAGACATCTGCCAACGCTATTTCCTAGCAAGGAAGTGTCGCATTTACATTCTTATTAAGTGAATATGAGGTATACGTAACACCCAATAATGAATATTATATCTTATCATGAAACATAGAAATGAGATGCGGTATCGCGATTTAAAAAGCATTAGAGCTCTATTGCTTAGATACGTAGAAATCTGCAAACGCTATTTCCTAGCAAGGAAGTGTCCCATTTACATTCATTTGAAGTGAATAAGAGGTATACATGACACTTCGCAATGAATATTATATCTTATCATGAAACATAGAAGTGAGAAGCGATATCACGTTTTAAGAAGCATTAGAACCCTATTGTTTCGATGCGTAGATGTGTGGAAACGCTATTTCCTAGCGAGGACGTGTCACATTTACAATCTTTTGAAGTGAATATGAGGTATTCATGACACTTCGCAATGAATATTATATCTTATCGTGAAACATAGAAATGAGATGCGACATCTCGTTTTAAGAAGCATTAGAACTCTAATGCTTCGATACGGAGATATCTGCAAACGCTATTTCCTAACAATGAATTGTCGCATTTACATTCTCTTGAAGTGAATACGAGGTATACATGATACTTCGCAATCAATATTATATCTTATGATCAAACCTAGAAATGAGATGCTATCTCGCGTTTTAAGAAGAATTAAAACTCTATTTATACGATACGTAGACATCTGCAGACGCTATTTCCTAGCAAGGCAGTGTCGCATTTACATTCTTTTGAAGTGTAGACGAGATATACATAAAACTGCACAATGAATATTATATCTTATCATGAAACATAGAAATGAGATGCGATATCGCGCTTTAAGAAGAATTAGAAGTCTATTGCTACGATACATAGACATCTGCAAACGCTATTTCCTAGCAAGGAAGTGACGCATTATTATTCTTTTGAAGTGAGTACGAGGTATACATGACACTTCGCAGTTAATATTATATCTCATCTTGAAAAATGGAAATGAGATGCGATATCGCGTTTTAAGAAGCGTTAGAACTCTATTGCTTCGACACGTAGACATCTGCAAACGCTATTTCCTAGCAAGGAAGTGTCGCACTTACATTCTTTTGAAGTGAGTAGGAGGTATACATAACACTCCACAATGAATATTATATCTTATAGTGAAACGTTAAAACGGGATGCGAAATCTCGATTTAAGAAGCATTAGAACCATATTTCTTCAATACGTAGACATCTGCAAAAGCTATTTCCTAGCAAGGAAGTGTCGCATTTACATTCATTTGACGTGTGTGCCAAGTACACTTGACACTTCGCACTGAATATTAATACTTGTCATGAAACATAGAAGGGAGATGCGATATCGCGGTTTAAGAAGCATTAGAACTATATTGCTACGATACGTAGACTTCTGCAGACGCTATTTCCTAGCAAGGAAGTGTCGCATTTACATTCTTTTGAAGTGAATACGAGGAATAAATAACAATCCACAATGCACATTATACCTGATCACGAAACATAGAAATGAGATGCCATATCGCGATTTAAGAAGCATTAGAGCTCTATTGCTACGATTCGGAGACATCTGCCAACGATATTTTCTAGGAAGGCAGTGTCGCATTTACATTCATTTCAAGTGTATGGGATGTATACAAGACACTTCGCAATTAATATTATATCTTATCATGTAACATAGAAATAAGATGCGATATCGCGTTTTGAGAACATTAGAACTCTACTGCACCGATACGTAGACATATGCAAACTCTACTTCCTTGCAAGCTAGTGTCGCATTTACATTCTTTTGAAGTGAATACGAGGTATACATGACACTTCGCTATGAATATTATATCTTATCACGAAACATAGAAATGAGATGTGATATCGCGATTTGAGAAGCATTAGAACCCTATTGCTTCGATACGTAGACATCTGCAAGCGCTATATCCTAGCAAGGAAGTGTCGCATTTCCATTCGTTGGGAGTGTATGCGAGGTATACATGACTCTTCGCAATGAATGTTATATCTTATAATGACACATGGAAATGAGATGCTATATCGCGTTTTGAGAAGCATTGGAACACTATTGCTTCGATGCGTAGACATCTGCCAACGCTATTTCCTGGCAAGGAAGTGTCGCATTTACATTCTTATTAAGTGAATACGAGGTATACGTAACACCCAATAATGAATATTATATCTTATCATGAAACATAGAAATGAGATGCGGTATCGCGATTTAAAAAGCATTAGAGCTCTATTGCTTAGATACGTAGACATCTGCAAGCGCTATTTCCTAGCAAGGAAGTGTCGCATTTACATTCTTTTGGAGTGAATACGAGGTTTACATAACTCTCCACAATGAATATTATATCTTATCACGAAACATAGGAATGTGGTGCGATATCGCGTTTCATGAAGCATTAGAACTCTATTGCTTCGATACGTAGAAATCTGCAAACGCTATTTCCTAGCAAGGAAGTGTCCCATTTACATTCATTTGAAGTGAATAAGAGGTATACATGACACTTCGCAATGAATATTATATCTTATCATGAAACTTAGAAGTGAGATGCGATATCACGTTTTAAGAAGCATTAGAACCCTATTGTTTCGATGCGTAGATGTGTGGAAACGCTATTTCCTAGCGAGGACGTGTCACATTTACAATCTTTTGAAGTGAATACGAGGTATTCATGACACTTCGCAATGAATATTATATCTTATCGTGAAACATAGAAACGAGATGCGACATCTCGTTTTAAGAAGCATTAGAACTCTAATGCTTCGATACGGAGATATCTGCAAACGCTATTTCCTAGCAATGAATTGTCGCATTTACATTCTCTTGAAGTGAATACGAGGTATACATGACACTTCGCAATCAATATTATATCTTATGATCAAACCTAGGAATGAGATGCTATCTCGCGTTTTAAGAAGAATTAAAACTCTATTTATACGATACGTAGACATCTGCAAACGCTATTTCCTAGCAAGGAAGTGACGCATTATCATTCTTTTGAAGTGAATACGAGTCATACATAACACTGCACAATGAATATTATATCTTATCATAAAACATAGAAATGAGATGCGATATCTCGTCTTATGAAGCATTAGTACTTTGTTGCTTCGATACGTAGACATTTGCCATCGCTATATCCTACCAACGAAGTGTCGCATTTACATTCATTTGAAGTGTATGCGAGGTATACATGACACTTCGCAATGAATATTATATCTTATAATGAAACATAGAAATGAGATGCGATATCGCGTTTTAGAAGGATTAGAACTCCAATGCTACGATACGTAGACATCTGCAAAAGCTATTTCCTAGCAAGGAAGTGTCGCATTTACATTCATTTGACGTGTGTGCCAAGTACACTTGACACTTCGCACTGAATATTAATACTTATCATGAAACATAGAAGGGAGATGCGATATCGCGGTTTAAGAAGCATTAGAACTATATTGCTACGATACGTAGACTTCTGCAGACGCTATTTCCTAGCAAGGAAGTGTCGCATTTACATTCTTTTGAAGTGAATACGAGGAATAAATAACAATCCACAATGCACATTATACCTGATCACGAAACATAGAAATGAGATGCGATATCGCGATTTAAGAGGCATTAGAGCTCTATTGCTACGATTCGGAGACATCTGCCAACGATATTTTCTAGGAAGGCAGTGTCGCATTTACATTCATTTCAAGTGTATGGGATGTATACAAGACACTTCGCAATTAATATTATATCTTATCATGTAACATAGAAATAAGATGCGATATCGCGTTTTGAGAACATTAGAACTCTACTGCACCGATACGTAGACATATGCAAACTCTACTTCCTTGCAAGCTAGTGTCGCATTTACATTCTTTTGAAGTGAATACGAGGTATACATGACACTTCGCTATGAATATTATATCTTATCACGAAACATAGAAATGAGATGTGATATCGCGATTTGAGAAGCATTAGAACCCTATTGCTTCGATACGTAGACATCTGCAAGCGATATATCCTAGCAAGGAAGTGTCGCATTTCCATTCGTTGGGAGTGTATGCGAGGTATACTTGACTCTTCGCAATGAATGTTATATCTTATAATGACACATGGAAATGATATGCTATATCGCGTTTTGAGAAGCATTGGAACACTATTGCTTCGATGCGTAGACATCTGCCAACGCTATTTCCTAGCAAGGAAGTGTCGCATTTACATTCTTATTAAGTGAATACGAGGTATACGTAACACCCAATAATGAATATTATATCTTATCATGAAACATAGAAATGAGATGCGGTATCGCGATTAAAAAAGCATTAGAGCTCTATTGCTTAGATACGTAGACATCTGCAAGCGCTATTTCCTAGCAAGGAAGTGTCGCATTTACATTCTTTTTGAGTGAATACGAGGTTTACATAACTCTCCACAATGAATATTATATCTTATCACGAAACATAGGAATGTGGTGCGATATCGCGTTTCACGAAGCATTAGAACTCTATTGCTTCGATACGTAGAAATCTGCAAACGCTATTTCCTAGCAAGGAAGTGTCCCATTTACATTCATTTGAAGTGAATAAGAGGTATACATGACACTTCGCAATGAATATTATATCTTATCATGAAACATAGAAGTGAGATGCGATATCACGTTTTAAGAAGCATTAGAACCCTATTGTTTCGATGCGTAGATGTGTGGAAACGCTATTTCCTAGCGAGGACGTGTCACATTTACAATCTTTTGAAGTGAATATGAGGTATTCATGACACTTCGCAATGAATATTATATCTTATCGTGAAACATAGAAATGAGATGCGACATCTCGTTTTAAGAAGCATTAGAACTCTAATGCTTCGATACGGAGATATCTGCAAACGCTATTTCCTAGCAATGAATTGTCGCATTTACATTCTCTTGAAGTGAATACGAGGTATACATGATACCTCGCAATCAATATTATATCTTATGATCAAACCTAGAAATGAGATGCTATCTCGCGTTTTAAGAAGAATTAAAACTCTATTTATACGATACGTAGACATCTGCAGACGCTATTTCCTAGCAAGGCAGTGTCGCATTTACATTCTTTTGAAGTGTAGACGAGATATACATAAAACTGCACAATGAATATTATATCTTATCATGAAACATAGAAATGAGATGCGATATCGCGCTTTAAGAAGAATTAGAAGTCTATTGCTATGATACATAGACATCTGCAAATGCTATTTCCTAGCAAGGAAGTGACGCATTATTATTCTTTTGAAGTGAGTACGAGGTATACATGACACTTCGCAGTTAATATTATATCTCATCTTGAAAAATGGAAATGAGATGCGATATCGCGTTTTAAGAAGCGTTAGAACTCTATTGCTTCGACACGTAGACATCTGCAAACGCTATTTCCTAGCAAGGAAGTGTCGCACTTACATTCTTTTGAAGTGAGTAGGAGGTATACATAACACTCCACAATGAATATTATATCTTATAGTGAAACGTTAAAACGGGATGCGAAATCTCGATTTAAGAAGCATTAGAACCATATTTCTTCAATACGTAGACATCTGCAAAAGCTATTTCCTAGCAAGGAAGTGTCGCATTTACATTCATTTGACGTGTGTGCCAAGTACACTTGACACTTCGCACTGAATATTAATACTTATCATGAAACATAGAAGGGAGATGCGATATCGCGGTTTAAGAAGCATTAGAACTATATTGCTACGATACGTAGACTTCTGCAGATGCTATTTCCTAGCAAGGAAGTGTCGCATTTACATTCTTTTGAAGTGAATACGAGGAATAAATAACAATCCACAATGCACATTATACCTGATCACGAAACATAGAAATGAGATGCCATATCGCGATTTAAGAAGCATTAGAGCTCTATTGCTACGATTCGGAGACATCTGCCAACGATATTTTCTAGGAAGGCAGTGTCGCATTTACATTCATTTCAAGTGTATGGGATGTATACAAGACACTTCGCAATTAATATTATATCTTATCATGTAACATAGAAATAAGATGCGATATCGCGTTTTGAGAACATTAGAACTCTACTGCACCGATACGTAGACATATGCAAACTCTACTTCCTTGCAAGCTAGTGTCGCATTTACATTCTTTTGAAGTGAATACGAGGTATACATGACACTTCGCTATGAATATTATATCTTATCACGAAACATAGAAATGAGATGTGATATCGCGATTTGAGAAGCATTAGAACCCTATTGCTTCGATACGTAGACATCTGCAAGCGCTATTTCCTAGCAAGGAAGTGTCGCATTTCCATTCGTTGGGAGTGTATGCGAGGTATACATGACTCTTCGCAATGAATGTTATATCTTATAATGACACATGGAAATGAGATGCTATATCGCGTTTTGAGAAGCATTGGAACACTATTGCTTCGATGCGTAGACATCTGCCAACGCTATTTCCTGGCAAGGAAGTGTCGCATTTACATTCTTATTAAGTGAATACGAGGTATACGTAACACCCAATAATGAATATTATATCTTATCATGAAACATAGAAATGAGATGCGGTATCGCGATTTAAAAAGCATTAGAGCTCTATTGCTTAGATACGTAGACATCTGCAAGCGCTATTTCCTAGCAAGGAAGTGTCGCATTTACATTCTTTTTGAGTGAATACGAGGTTTACATAACTCTCCACAATGAATATTATATCTTATCACGAAACATAGGAATGCGGTGCGATATCGCGTTTCACGAAGCATTAGAACTCTATTGCTTCGATACGTAGAAATCTGCAAACGCTATTTCCTAGCAAGGAAGTGTCCCATTTACATTCATTTGAAGTGAATAAGAGGTATACATGACACTTCGCAATGAATATTATATCTTATCATGAAACATAGAAGTGAGATGCGATATCACGTTTTAAGAAGCATTAGAACCCTATTGTTTCGATGCGTAGATGTGTGGAAACGCTATTTCCTAGCGAGGACGTGTCACATTTACAATCTTTTGAAGTGAATACGAGGTATTCATGACACTTCGCAATGAATATTATATCTTATCGTGAAACATAGAAAAGAGATGCGACATCTCGTTTTAAGAAGCATTAGAACTCTAATGCTTCGATACGGAGATATCTGCAAACGCTATTTCCTAGCAATGAATTGTCGCATTTACATTCTCTTGAAGTGAATACGAGGTATACATGACACTTCGCAATCAATATTATATCTTATGATCAAACCTAGAAATGAGATGCTATCTCGCGTTTTAAGAAGAATTAAAACTCTATTTATACGATACGTAGACATCTGCAGACGCTATTTCCTAGCAAGGCAGTGTCGCATTTACATTCTTTTGAAGTGTAGACGAGATATACATAACACTGCACAATGAATATTATATCTTATCATGAAACATAGAAATGAGATGCGATATCGCGCTTTAAGAAGAATTAGAAGTCTATTGCTACGATACATAGATATCTGCAAACGCTATTTCCTAGCAAGGAAGTGACGCATTATCATTCTTTTGAAGTGAATACGAGTCATACATAACACTGCACAATGAATATTATATCTTATCATGAAACATGGAAATGAGATGCGATATCGCGATTTAAGCAGCATTAGAACTCTATTGCTGCGATACCTAGACATCTGCAAACGCTATTTCCTAGCAAGGAAGTGTCGCGTTTACATACTTTTGAAGTGAACACGAGGTATACATAACACTGCACAATGAATATTATATCTTATCATAAAACATAGAAATGAGATGCGATATCTCGTCTTATGAAGCATTAGTACTTTGTTGCTTCGATACGTAGACATTTGCCATCGCTATATCCTACCAACGAAGTGTCGCATTTACATTCATTTGAAGTGTATGCGAGGTATACATGACACTTCGCAATGAATATTATATCTTATAATGAAACATAGAAATGAGATGCGATATCGCGTTTTAGAAGGATTAGAACTCCAATGCTACGATACGTAGACATCTGCAAACGCTATTTCCTAGCAATGAAGTGTCGCATTTGCATTCGTTTGACGTGTGTGCCAAGTACACTTGACACTTCGCACTGAATATTAATACATATCATGAAACATAGAAGGGAGATGCGATATCGCGGTTTAAGAAGCATTAGAAATATATTGCTACGATACGTAGACTTCTGCAGACGCTATTTCCTAGCAAGGAAGTGTCGCATTTACATTCTTTTGAAGTGAATACGAGGAATAAATAACAATCCACAATGCACATTATACCTGATCACGAAACATAGAAATGAGATGCGATATCGCGATTTAAGATGCATTAGAGCTCTATTGCTACGATTCGGAGACATCTGCCAACGATATTTTCTAGGAAGGAAGTGTCGCATTTACATTCATTTCAAGTGTATGGGATGTATACAAGACACTTCGCAATGAATATTATATCTTATCATGTAACATAGAAATAAGATGCGATATCGCGTTTTAGGAAGCATTAGAACTCTATTGCTTCCATACGTAGACAACTGGTAACGTGATTTTCTAGATAGAAGTGTCGCATTTACATTCATTTGAAGTGTGTGCCAGTTATACATGACACTTCGCAATTAATATTATATCTTATCATGAAACATGGAAATGAGATGCGATATCTCGTTTTAAGAAGCATTAGAACTCTGTTGCTTCGATACGTAGACATCTGCCATGGCTATTTCCTAGCAAGGAAGTGTTGCATTTACATTCGTTTGAAGTGTATGCGAGGTATACATGATACTTCGCAATGAATATTATTTCTTATAATGAAACATAGAAATGAAATGCGATATCGCGTTTTAAGAAGCATTAGAACACTATTGCTACGATACGTAGACATCTGTAGACGCTATTTCGTAACAAGGAAGTGTCGCATTTACATTCATTTGAAGGGTAGACGAGATATACATAACACTGCACAATGAATATTATATCTTATAATGAAACGTAGATGTGAGATGCAATATCGCTTTCTAAGAAGCATTAGAACTCTGTTGCTTCGATACGTAGACGTCTGCCATCGCTATTTCCTAGCAAGGAAGTGTCGCATTTACATTCTATTGAGGTGAATACGACGTATACATAACACTGCACAATGAATATTATATCTTATCATGAAACATAGAAATGAGATGCGATATGACGATTTAAGAAGCATTAGATCTCTATTGCTTCGATACGTAGACATTTGCCATCGCTATATCCTAGCAACGAAGTGCCGCATTTGCATTCATTTGAAGTGTATGCGAGGTATATTTGACACATCACAGTGTGTATTACATCTTATCACGAAACATAGAAAAGAGATGCGATTTCACGTTTTAAGAAGCATGGAACTCTATTGCTTCGATACGTTGACATCTGCAAACGCTATTTCCTAGCAAGGAAGTGTCGCATTTACCTTCATTTGTAGTGTATGTGAGGTATACATGACACTTCGCATTGGATATTATATCTTATCATGAGACAAAAAAATGAGATGTGATATGGCGATTTAAGATGCATTAGAACTCTATTGCTTCGATATGTAGACATCTGCAGACGCTATTTCCTAGCAAGGAAGTGTCGCATTTACAATCTTCTGAAGTAAATACGTTGTATACATAGCACTCCACAGTGAATATTATATCTGATCATGAAACATAGAAATGAGATGCGATATCGCGTTTTAAGGAGCTTTAGAACTCTACTGCTACGATACGTAGACATCTGCAAACGCTATTTCCTAGCAAGGAAGTGCCGCATTTACATTCTGTTGAAGTAAATTCGCTTCATACATAACACTCCACAATGAATATTATATCTTATCATGAATCATAGAAATGAGATGCGATATCGCAATTTAAAAAGCATTAGAACACTATTGGTGCGATACGTAGACATCTGCAAACGCAATTTCAAAGCAAGGAAGTGTCGCATTTACATTCTTTTGAGGTGACTACGAGGTATACATGACACTGCACAATGTATATTATATCTTATCACGAGACATAGAAAAGAAATGCGATATCGCGTTTTAAGTAGCATTAGAACCCTATTGCTTCGATACGTAGACATCTGGAAACGTAATTCCCTAGAATGGAAGTGTCGCATTTACATTCAATTGATGTGTATGCGAGGTATACTTGACACTTCGCAATGAATATTATATCTTATCATGGATCATACAAATGAGGAGCGATATCGCGTTTTAAGTAGCATCAGAACTCTATTGCTACGATGCGTAGACATCTGCAAACGCTATTTCCAAGAGAGGAAGTGTCGCATTTACATTCATTTGAAGTGTATCCGAGGTATACATGACACTACGCATTCAGTATTATATCTTATCATGAAACAAAGAAATGAGATGCGACACCTCGTTTTAAGAAGCATTAGAACCCTATTGCTTCGATACGTAGATATCTGCAAACGCTATTTCCTAGCAAGGAAGTGTCGCATTTACATTCGTTTGAAGTGAATACGGGGTATACATGACACTTCGCAATGGATATTATATCTTATCATGAAACATAGAAATGGGAATCGATATCGCGTTTTAAGAAGCATTAGAATTCTATTACTTCGATACGTAGACATCTGCAAACGCTATTTAATAGCAAGGAAGTGTCGGATTTACATTCTTTTGAAGTGAATACGAGGTATACATGACACGTCGCAATGAATAATATAACTTATCATGGCACATAGAAACGAGATGCGATATCTCGTTTTAGGAAGCATTAGAACTCTATTGCTTCGATACGTAGAAATCTGCCATCGGTACTTCCTAGCAAGGAAGTGTCGCAGTTACATTCTTTTGAAAGGAATACGAGGTACATATGACACTTCGTTCTGAATATTATATCTTATCATGAAAGATATAAATGACGTGCGATATCGCGTTTTGAGAAGGTATTAGAACTTTAACGCTACGATACGCAGACATCTGCAAGCGCTATCTCCTAGCAAGGAAGTGCCGCATTTACATTCATTTGAAGTGTATGCGAGGTATGCATAACACTGCACAATGAATATTATATCTTATCATGAAACATATAAATGAGATGCGATATCGCGATTTAAGATGCATTAGAACTCTATTGCTTCGGTACGTAGACATCTGCAAACGCTACTTCCTAGCAAGGAAGTGTCGCATTTACATTCTTTTGAAGTGAATACGAGGTATGCATAACACTGCACAATGAATACTATATCTTATCATGAAACATAGAAATGTGATGCGATTTCGCGTTTTATGACGCATTAGAACTCTATTGCTTCGATACGTAGACATCTGCAAACGCTATTTAATAGCAAGGAAGTGACGCATTTACATTCTTTTGAAGTGAATACGGGGTATACATAGCACTCAATAGTGAATATTATACCTTACCGCGAAACATAGAAATGAGATGCGATATCGCGATTTAAGAAGCATTAGAACTCTATTGCTTCGATACGTCGACATCTGCAAACGCTATTTCCTAGCAAGGAAATGTCGCATTTTCATTTTTTTGAAGTGAATACGAGGTATACATGACACTTCGCAATGAATTTTATATCTTATCATGAAACATAGAAATGAGATGCGATATCGCGTTCTAAGAAGCATTAGCACTCTATTGCTTCGATACGTAGACATCTGGAGACACTATTTCCTAGCAAGGAAGTATCGCATTTACATTCTTTTGTAGTGAATACGAGGTATACATAACACTCCACAATGAATATTATATCTTTTCATGAAGCTTATAAATGGAGAGCGATTTCGCGTTTTAAGAAGCATTGGAAATCTATTGCTTCGATACGTAGACATCTGCAAACGCTATTACCTAGCAAGGAAGTGACGCATTATCATTCTTTTGAAGTGAAAACGAGGTATACATAACATTGCACAATGAACATTATATCTTATCATGAAACATAGAAATGAGATGCGATATCGCGTTTTGGGATGCAATAGAAATCTAATGCTACGATACGCAGAAATCTGCAAACGCTATTACCTAGCAAGGAAGTGTCGCATTTACATTCTTCTGAAGTGAATACAAGGTACACATGACACTTCGCAATGAATATTATATCTTATCATGATACATAGGAATGAGGTGCGGTATCCCGCTTTAAGAAGCACTAGAACACTTTTGCTTAGATACGTAGACATCTGCAAACGCTATTTCCTAGCAATGAAGTGTCGCATTTACATTCATTTTAAGTGTATGCGAGGCATAAGTGGCACTTCGCAATGAATATTATATCCTATCATGAAACATAGAAATGTGATGCGATGTCGCGTTTTAAGAAGCATTAGAACTCTATTGCTACGATACGTATACATCTGCAAATGCTATTTCCTAGCAATGAAGTGTCGCATTTACATTCTATTGAGGTGAATACGAGGGATACATAACACTGCACGATGAATAATATATCCTATCATAAAACATAGAATTGAGGTGCGATATCTCGTATCATGGAGCATTAGTACTCTGTTGCTTCGATACGTAGACATCTGCATACGGTACTTCCTAGGAAGGAAGTGTCGCATTTACATTCATTTGAAGTGTATCCGAGGGGTACATGACACTTCGCAATGAACATTATATCTTATCATGAAGCATAGAAATGAGGAGCGATTTCGCGTTTTAAGAAGCATTAGAACTCTATTGCTTCGATACGTAAGCATCTGCAGACGCTATTACCTAGGAAGGAAGTGTCGCATTTACAATCTATTGAAGCGAATACGAGGCATACATAACACTCCAGAATGAATATTATATCTTATCATGAAACATAGAAATGATATGCGATATGGCGTTTTAAGAAGCATTAGAATTCTATTACTACGATACGTAGACATCTGCAGACGCTATTTCCTAGCAAGGAAGTGTCGCGTTTACATTCTTTTGAAGTGAATACGAGGTATACATAACACTGCACAATGAATATTATATCTTATAATGTAGAGTAGAATTGAGATGCAATATCGCGTTTTAAGATGCATTAGAACTCTGTTGCTTCGATACGTAGACGTCTGCCATCGCAATTACCTAGCAAGGAAGTGTCGCATTTACATTCAGTAGAGGTGAATACGAGGTATACATAACACTGCACAATGAATATTATATCTTATCATAAAACACAGAAATGTGATGCGATATCTCGTTTCAAGAAGCATTAGTACTCTGTTGCTTCGATACGTAGACATCTGCAAACGCTATTTCCTAGCAAGGAAGTGTCGCATTTACAATCTTTTGAAGTGAATACGAGGTATACATAACACTTCGCAATGAATCTTATATCTTATCAAGAAAAATAGATATGAGATGCAATATCGCGTTTTAAGAAGCATTAGACATCTCTTGCTGCGATACGTAGACATCTGCAAACGCTATTTAATAGCAAGGAAGTGTCGCATTTGCATTCATTTGAAGTTTATGGGAGGTATAAGTGACACTTCGTAATAAATATTATATCTTATCGTGAAACATAGACGTGAGACGCGATATCGCGTTTTAAGAAGCATTAGAAATCTATTGCTTCGATACGTAGACATCTGGAAACGTAATTTCCTAGAAAGGAGGTGTCTCATTTACATACACTTGAAGTGTAGGCGAGGAATACATAACACTTCGCAATGAATATTATATCTTATCATGATACATAGAAGTGAGATGCGATATCGCGTTTTAAGGAGAATTAGAACTCTATTGCTATGATACGTAGACATCTGGAAACTCTATTTCCTAGCAAGGAAGAGTCGCAATTACATTCTTTTGATGTGAATACGAGGGATACATAACACTTCGCAATGAATATTATATCCTATCATGAAACATAGAAATGAGATGCTACATCCCGTTTTAATAAGCATTAGAACTCTATTGCTTCGATACGTAGACATCTGGAAACGTAATTTCCTTGAAAGGAAGTGTCGCATTTACATACATGTCAAGTGCTGACGGTGAATACATAACACTTCGCAATGAATATTATATCTTATCATGAGACATAGAAATGAGGTTCGAAATCGCGTTATAAGAAGCTTTAGAAATCTATTGCTTCGATACGCAGACACCTGCAAACGCTATTTCCTATCAAGGAAGTGTCGCATTTACATTCATTTGAAGTGAATGCGAGGTATACATAACTCTCCACACTGAATATTATCTCTTATCATGAAACATAGGAAGGAGGTGCTATATAGCGATCTAAAAAGCATTAGAACTCTGTTGCTGCGATACGTAGACATCTGCAAAAGCTATTTTCTAGGATGGAAGAGTCGCACTTACATTCTCTTGAAGTGAATACGGGGTATACATAACACTGCACAATGAATATTATATCTTTTCCTGAAGCATATATATGTGGAGCAATTTCGCGTTTTAAGAAGCATTAGAACTCTATTGCTACGATACGTAGACATCTGCCAACACTAATTCCTAGCAAGTAAGTGTCGCATTTTCAATCTTTTGAAGTAAATACGAGGTATACATAACAATCCACAATGAATATTATATCTTATCATGATACATAGAAGTGAGATGCGATATCGCGATTTAAGGAGAATTAGAACTCTATTGCTATGATACTTAGACATCTGGAAACTCTATTTCCTAGCAAGGAAGAGTCGCAATTACATTCTTTTGATGTGAATACGAGGGATACATAACACTTCGCAATGAATATTATATCCTATCATGAAACATAGAAATGAGATGCTACATCCCGTTTTAATAAGCATTAGAACTCTATTGCTTCGATACGTAGACATCTGGAAACGTAATTTCCTTGAAAGGAAGTGTCGCATTTACATTCTCTTGAAGTGAATACGAGGAATACATGAAACTTCGCAATGAATATTATGTCTGATCATGAAGCATAGAAATGGGATGCGATTTCCCGTTTTAAGAAGCACTAGAACTCTACTTCTTCGATACGTAGACATCTGCAAACGTAATTTAATGGCAAGGAAGTGTCGCATTTACAATTATTTTGAAGTGAACACGAGTTATACATAACACTCCACAATGAATATTATACCTTATCACGAAACAGAATGGAGGAACGATTTCGGGTTTTAAGAAGCATTAGAACTCCATTGTTACGTTACGTAGACATCTGCAGACGCTATTTCCTAGCAAGGAAGTGCCGCATTTACAATCTTTTGAAGTAAATACGATGTATACATAGCACTCCACAATCAATATTATATCATATCATGCAAAATAGGAATGAGATGCGATATCGCGATTTAAGAAGCATTAGAACTCTATTGCATCTGTACGTAGACATCTACTAACGCTATTTCCTAGCAAGGAAGTGTCCCATTTTCCTACATTTGAAGTGATTACGAGGTATACATAACACTGCACAATGTCTATTATATCTTATCGTGAAACATAGAAATGAGATGCGATATAGCAATTTAAGGAGCATTAGTACTCTATTGCATCGTTACGTAGACATCTCCAAACGCTATTTCCTTGCAAGGAAGTGTCGCATTTACATTCATTTGAAGCGTATGGGAGGTACACAATACAATTCGCAATGAATATTATATCTTACCATGAAACATTGAATTGAGATGCGATATCTCGTTTTAAGAAGTATTAGAACACTGATGCTTCGATACGTAGACATCTGCCATCGCTATACCCTAGCAAGGATGTGTCGCATTTATATTCATTTGAGGTCTACGCGAGGTATACTTAACACTGCACAATGAATATTATATCTTATCATGAAACATAGAAATGAGATGCGATATCGCGTTTTGGGAAGCTTTAGAACTCTATTGCTACGATACGTAGACATCTGCAAACGCTAATTCCTAGCAATGAAGTGTCGCATTTACATTCATTTGAAGTGTATGCGAGGTATAAGTGACAGTTCGCAATGAATAATATATCTTATCAAGAAACATAGAAATGAGTTGTAATATCTCGAATTAAAAAGCATTAGTACTCTATTGCTACGATACGTAGATATCTGCATACGCTATTTCCTAGCAAGGAAGTATCGCATTTACATTCTTTTGAGATGAATGCGAGGTATACATAACACTCCACAATGAATATTACATCTTATCATGAGAAACAGAAATGAGATGCGATATCTCGTTTTTAGAAGAACTAGAACCCTATTGCTTCGATACGTAGACATCTGCAAACGCTATTACCTAGCTAGGAAGTGTAGCATTTTCATTCATTTGAAGAGAACGCGAGGTATACATGACAATTCGCAATGAATATTATATCTTATCATGAACCATAGAAATGGGATACAATATCGCGTTTCAAGAAGCATTAGAACTCTATTGCTTCTAAGAGTAGACATCTGGAAACGTAGTTTCCTAGAAAGGAGGTGTTGCATTTACGTTCATTTGAAGTGTATGCTAGGTATACATGACACTTCGCAATGAATACAAGGTCTACGCGAGGTATACTTAACACTGCACAATGAATATTATATCTTATCATGAAACATAGAAATGAGATGCGATATCGCGTTTTGAGAAGCATTAGAACTCTATTGCTACGATACGTAGACATCTGTTTTCGCTATTTCCAAGCAAGGAAGTGTTGCATTTACATTCATTTGAAGTGTATGCCATGTATACATGACACTTCGCAATGAATATTATATCCTATCATGAAACATAGAAATGAGATGCGCTATCGCATTTTGAGAAGCATTAGAACCCTAATGCTACGATACGTAGATATCTGCAAACGCTATTTCCAAGCAAGGAAGTGTCGCATTTACATTCTCTTGAAAGGAATACGAGGTATACATGACACTTCGTAATGAATATTATATCTAATCATGAGACATAGAAATGAGATGCGATATCGCGTTTTAAGAAGCATAAGAACTCTATTGCTTCGATACGTAGAAATCTGCAGTCGCTATTGCCTAGTAACGAAGTGTCGCATTAACATTCATTTGAAGTGTATACGAGTTACACATAACACTTCGCGGTGAATATTATATCTTATCATGAATGCAGAAATGAGATGCGATATCGCGGTTTAAGAAGCATTAGAAATCTATTGTTTCGATACGTAGACATCTGGAAACGTTACTTACTAGCAAGGAAGTGTCGCATTTACAATCTTTTGAGGTGAATACGAGGTATACATAACAATCCATTATGAATATTATATCTTATCATGAAACATAGGAATGAGATGCGATATCGTGTTTTAAGATGAATAAGAACTCTATTGCTTCGATACGCAGTCGTCTGCAAACGCTACTTCCTAGCAAGGAAGTGTCGCATTTACATTCTTCTGAAGTGAATCCGAGATATACATGACACTTCGCAATGAATATTATATCTTATCATGAAACATAGAAATGGGATGCGATATCGCGTTTTGATAAGCACTAGAAATCTATTGCTTCTTACGTAGACAATTGCAAACGCTACTTCCTAGCAAGGAAGTGTCCCATTTACATTCATTTGAAGTGCGTACGAGGTATACATTACACTGCACGATGTATATTATATCTTATCATGAGACATAGAAATGAGATGCGATATTGCGATTTCAGAAGCATTAGAACCCTATTGCTCGATACGTAGACATCTGCAAACGCTACTTCCTAGCATGGAAGTGTCGCATTTACATTTTTTTGAAAGGAATACGAGGTATACATGACACTTGGCAATGAATATTATATCTTATCATGAAACATAGCAATATGGTGCGGTATCGCGATTTAAGAAGCATTAGAACTCTAGTGCTTCGACACGTAGCCATCTGCAAACGCTAGATCCTAGCAAGGAAGTGTCGCATTTATATTAATTTGAAGTGTGAACGAGATGTACATAGCACTGCACAATGAATATTATATCTTATCATGAAACGTAGAAGTGAGTTGCGATATCGCGATTTAAGAAGCATTAGAACTCTATTGCTTCGATACACAGACATCTGCAAACGCTAATTCCTAGCAAAGAAGTGTCGCATTTACAATCATTTGAAGTGAATACGAGGTACACATAGCACTGCACATTGAATATTATATCTTATCATGAAACATAGAGATGAGATGCGATATCGCGTTTTAAGCAGCATTGGAACACTATTGCTACGGTACGTTGATATCTGCAAACGCTACTTCCTAGCAAGGAAGTGTCGCATTTACATTCTTCTGAAGTGAATCCGAGATATACATGACACTTCGCAATGAATATTATATCTTATCATGAAACATAGAAATGGGATGCGATATCGCGTTTTGATAAGCACTAGAAATCTATTGCTTCTTACGTAGACAATTGCAAACGCTACTTCCTAGCAAGGAAGTGTCCCATTTACATTCATTTGAAGTGCGTACGAGGTATACATTACACTGCACGATGTATATTATATCTTATCATGAGACATAGAAATGAGATGCGATATTGCGATTTCAGAAGCATTAGAACCCTATTGCTCGATACGTAGACACCTGCAAACGCTACTTCCTAGCATGGAAGTGTCGCATTTATATTCTTTTGAAGTGAATAGGAGGTATGCATAACACTCCACAATGAATATTATATCTTATCATGAAACATAGAAATGAGATGCGATATGGCGATTTAAGAAGCATTAGAACTCTAATGCTACGATACGTAGACTTCTGCAAAGGCTATTACCTAGCAAGGAAGTGTCGCATTTATATTAATTTGAAGTGTGAACGAGATGTACATAGCACTGCACAAAAAATATTATATCTTATCATGAAACGTAGAAGTGAGTTGCGATATCGCGATTTAAGAAGCATTAGAACTCTATTGCTTCGATACACAGACATCTGCAAACGCTAATTCCTAGCAAAGAAGTGTCGCATTTACAATCTTTTGAAGTGAATACGAGGTACACATAGCACTGCACATTGAATATTATATCTTATCATGAAACATAGAGATGAGATGCGATATCGCGTTTTAAGCAGCATTGGAACACTATTGCTACGGTACGTTGATATCTGCAGACGCTATTTCCTAGCAAGGAAGTGTCGCATTTACATTCTTTTGAAGTGAATAGGAGGTATGCATAACACTCCACAATGAATATTATATCTTATCATGAAACATAGAAATGAGATGCGATATGGCGATTTAAGAGGCATTAGTACTCTAATGCTACGATACGTAGACATCTGCAAAGGCTATTACCTAGCAAGGAAGTGTCGCATATACATTCTTTTGAAGTGAATACGAGGTATACATAACACTCCACAATGAATATTATATCTTATCATGAAACATAGAAATGAGATGCGATATCGCGTTTTAAGAAGCATAAAAACTCTATTGCTTCGATACATAGAAATCTGCAGTCGCTATTGCCTAGTAAGGAAGTGTCGCATTAACATTCATTTGAAGTGTATACGAGTTACACATAACACTTCGCGGTGAATATTATATCTTATCATGAATGCAGAAATGAGATGCGATATCGCGGTTTAAGAAGCATTAGAAATCTATTGTTTCGATACGTAGACATCTGAAAACGTTACTTACTAGCAAGGAAGTGTCGCATTTACAATCATTTGAGGTGAATACGGGGTATACATAACGCTGCACAGTGAATATTATATCTTATCATGAAACATAGATATTGGATGCGATATCGCGCTTTGAGAAGCACTAGAACTCTATTGCTTCTTACGTAGACATCTACAATCGCTATTTCCTAGCAAGGAAGTATCGCATTTACATTCTTTTGACGTGAATACGAGGTATACATAACACTCCATTATGAATATTATATCTTATCATGAAACATAGGAATGAGATGCGATATCGTGTTTTAAGATGAATAAGAACTCTATTGCTTCGATACGCAGTCGTCTGCAAACGCTACTTCCTAGCAAGGAAGTGTCGCATTTACATTCTTCTGAAGTGAATCCGAGATATACATGACACTTCGCAATGAATATTATATCTTATCATGAAACATAGAAATGGGATGCGATATCGCGTTTTGATAAGCACTAGAAATCTATTGCTTCTTACGTAGACAATTGCAAACGCTACTTCCTAGCAAGGAAGTGTCCCATTTACATTCATTTGAAGTGCGTACGAGGTATACATTACACTGCACGATTATATTATATCTTATCATGAGACATAGAAATGAGATGCGATATTGCGATTTCAGAAGCATTAGAACCCTATTGCTCGATACGTAGACATCTGCAAACGCTACTTCCTAGCATGGAAGTGTCGCATTTACATTTTTTTGAAAGGAATACGAGGTATACATGACACTTGGCAATGAATATTATATCTTATCATGAAACATAGCAATATGGTGCGATATCGCGATTTAAGAAGCATTAGAACTCTAGTGCTTCGACACGTAGCCATCTGCAAACGCTAGTTCCTAGCAAGGAAGTGTCGCATTTATATTAATTTGAAGTGTGAACGAGATGTACATAGCACTGCACAATGAATATTATATCTTATCATGAAACGTAGAAGTGAGTTGCGATATCGCGATTTAAGAAGCATTAGAACTCTATTGCTTCGATACACAGACATCTGCAAACGCTAATTCCTAGCAAAGAAGTGTCGCATTTACAATCTTTTGAAGTGAATACGAGGTACACATAGCACTGCACATTGAATATTATGTCTTATCATGAAACATAGAGATGAGATGCGATATCGCGTTTTAAGCAGCATTGGAACACTATTGCTACGGTACGTTGATATCTGCAGACGCTATTTCCTAGCAAGGAAGTGTCGCATTTACATTCTTTTGAAGTGAATAGGAGGTATGCATAACACTCCACAATGAATATTATATCTTATCATGAAACATAGAAATGAGATGCGATATGGCGATTTAAGAAGCATTAGAACTCTAATGCTACGGTACGTAGACATCTGCAAACGCTATTTCCCAGCAAGGAAGTGTCGCATTTACATTCATTTGAAGTGTATGCGTGGTATACATGACAATTCGCAATGAATATTATATCTTAACATGAAACATAGAAATGGGATGCGATATAGCGTTTTGAGAAGCATTAGAACCCTATTCCTTCGATACGTAGACATCTGCAAACGCTATTTTCTAGCAAGGATGTGTGGCATTTACATTCTCTTGAGGTGAGTACGAGGTACACATAACACTCCACAATGAATATTACATCTTATCATGAAACATAGAAATAAGGAGCGATATCGCGTTTTAAGGAGCATTAGAACTCTATTACTTCGATACGTAGACATCTGGAAACGCTTGTTCCTAGCAAGGAAGTGTCGCATTTACAATCATTTGAAGTGAATGCGAGGTATACATAACACTGCACAATGAATATTATATCTTATCATGATACATAGAAATGAGATGCGATTTCGCGTTTTATGCAGCATTAGAACTCTATTGCTACGGTACGTAGATATCTGCAGACGCTATTTCCTAGCAAGGAAGTGTCGCATTTACATTCTTTTGAAGTGAATAGGAGGTATGCATAACACACCACAATGAATATTATATCTTATCATGAAACATAGAAATGAGATGCGATATGGCGATTTAAGAAGCATTAGAACTCTAATGCTACGATACGTAGACACCTGCAAACGCTATTACCTAGCAAGGAAGTGTCGCATTTACATTCTTTTGAAGTGTATGCGAGGTGTACAAGACAGTTCGCAATGAATATTATATCTTATCATGAAACATAGAAATGAGATGCTATATCGCGTTTTAAGAAGAATTAGAACTCTATTTCTACGATACGTAGCAGTAGTAGAAAGCTACTGCTACGATACGTAGACATCTGCAAACGCTATTTCCTAGAAAGGAAGCGTCGCATTCATATTCTTTTGAAGTGAATACGAGGTATACATAACACTCCACATCGAATATTACATCTTATCATGAAACAGAAATGAGATGCGATATTGCGATTTAAGAAGCAGTAGATCTCTATTGCTTCGATACGTAGACATCTCCCAACGCTATTCCCTAGCAAGGAAGTGTCGCATTTACATTCATTTGAAGTGTAAAGGAGGTATACATGACACTTGGCAATGAATATTATATCTTATCATGAAGCATAGAAATGAGATGCGATATCGCGTTTTAAGAAGAATTAGAACTCTATTGCTACGATACATAGTCATCTGCAAACGCTATTTCCTAGCAAGGAAGTGACGCATTATCATTCTTTTGAAGTGAATACGAGGTATACATAACACTGCACAATGAATATTATATCTTATCATGAAACATAGAAATGAGATGCTATATCACGATTTAAGCAGCATTAGAATTCTATTGCTTCGATACCTAGACATCTGCAAACGCTATTTCCTAGCAAGGACGTGTCGCATTTACATTCTTTTGGAGTAAATGCGAGGTATAAATAACATTGCGCAATGAATATTATATGTGTTCATGAAACATAGAAATGAGATGCGATATCACGATTTAAGATGCATTAGAACTTTATTGCTTCGATACGTAGACATCTGCAAACGCTATTTCCTAGCAAGGAAGTGTCGCATTTACATTAAATTGAAGTGAATACGAGGAATACATGAAACTTCGCAATGAATATTATATCTTATCATGAAACATAGAAATGTGATGTGATAGCGCGTTTTAAGAAGCATTAGAACTCTATTGCTACGATGCGTAGACATATGCAGACGCTGTTTCCTAGCAAGGAAGTGTCGCACTTACATTCTTCTGAAGTGTATGCGAGGTATAAGTAATTCTTCGCAATGAATACTATATCTTATCATGAAACATAGAAACGAGATGTGACATCCCGTTTCAAGAAGCATTATAAAACGCTTGCTACGATGCGTAGACATCTGCAAACGCTATTTCCTAGGAAGGAAGAGCCGCATTTACATCCGTTTGAAGTGAATACGAGGAATACGTGAATCTTCGCAATGAATATTATGTCCTATCATGAAACATAGAAATGTGATGTGATATCGCGTTTTAAGAAGATTTAGAACTCTATTGCTTCGATACGTAGACATCTGCAAACGCTATTTCCTAGCATGGAAGTGTCGCATTTACATTCATTTGAAGTGTATGCGATGTATACGTGACACTTCGCAATAAATATTATATCTTATCATGAAACATAGAAATGCGATGCGATATCGCGTTTTGGGATGCAATAGAAATCTAATGCTACGATACGCAGAAATCTGCAAACGCTATTTCCTAGCAAGGAAGTGTCGCATTTACATTCTTTTGAGGTGAATACGAGGCATAAATAACACTCCACAATGAATATTATATCTTATCGTGAAACATAGAAATGAGATGCGATATCCCGTTCCAAGAAGCATTAGAACTCTATTGCTTCGATACGTAGGCATCTGCAATCGCTATTTCCTAGCAAGGTAGTGTCGCATTTACATTCATTTGAAGTGTATGCGATGTATACATAACACTTCGCAATGAATATTATATGTTATCATGAAACATAGATATGAGATGCGATATCTTGTTTTAAGAAGCATTATAACATGCTTGCTACGATACGTAGACATCTGCAAACGCTATTTTCTAGGAAGGAAGTGCCGCATTTACCTCTATTTGAAGTGAATACGAGGAATACGTGAAACTTCGCAATGAATATTATGTCCTATCATAAAGCATAGAAATGTGATGTGATATCGCGTTTTAAGAAGATTTAGAACTCTATTGGTACGATGCGTAGTCATCTGCAAACGCTGTTTCCTAGCAAGGAAGTATCGCATTTACATTCTTCTGAAGTGTATGCGAGGTATAAGTGATTCTTCGCAATGAATACTATATCTTATCATGAAACATAGAAACGAGATGTGACATCCCGTTTCAAGAAGCATTAGAACTCTATTGCTTCGATACGTAGACATCTGCAATCGCTATTTCCTAGCAAGGAAGTGTCGCATTTACATTCTTTTGAATTGAATACGTGGTATACATGACACGTCGCAGTGAATATTATATCTTATCATGAAATGTGATTAGAGATCGCGATTTAAGAGGCATCAGAACTCAATAGCTACGATACGTAGACACCTGCAATCGGTATTTCCTAGCAAGGAAGTGTCGCATTTACATTCCTCTGAAGTGAATACGAGGTATGCATAACAGTGCACAATGAATATTATATCTTATTATGAAACATAGAAATGAGTGGCGATATCACGATTTGAGAAGCATTAGAACCCTATTGCTTCGATACGGAGACATCTGCAAACGAGATTTCCTAGCAAGGAAGTGTCGCATTTACATTCTTTTGATGTGAATACGAGATATACATGACACTCCACAATGAGTATTATATCTAATCATGAAACTTAGAAATGAGATGCGATATCGCGATTTAAATAGCACTAGAATTCTATTGCTACTATACGAAGACATCTGCAAACGCTACTGCCTAGCAAGGAAGTGTCGCATTTACATTCATTTGAAGTGTTTGCGAGGTATACATGATACTTCGCAAAGAATATTATACCGTATCATGAAACATAGAAGTGAGATGCGATATCCCGTTTTAAGATCCATTAGAAATCTATTGCGTCGA
Source organism: Xylocopa sonorina (assembly GCF_050948175.1). Lineage (NCBI taxonomy): Eukaryota > Metazoa > Arthropoda > Insecta > Hymenoptera > Apidae > Xylocopa > Xylocopa sonorina. Next base: position 783,259 of record NW_027490190.1, on the reverse strand, counting down.
TACATAGACATCTGCAAACGCTACTGCCTATGAAGGAAGTGTCGCATTTACATTCAATTGATGTGAATACGAGATATACATGACACTCCACAATGAGTATTATATCTAATCATGAAACATAGAAGTGAGATGCGAAATCCCGTTTTAAGAACCATTGGAAATCTATTGCTACGATACGTACGCATCTGCAGACGCTATTTCCTAACAAGGCAGTGTCGCATTTACATTCTTTTGATGTGAATACGAGGTATACATGACACTTCGCAATGAATATTATATCTTATCATGAAACATAGAAATGGGATGCGATATTGCGTTTTGAGAGGCGTTAGAAATCTATTGCTACGATACGTAGACATCTGCAAACCCTATTTCCTAGCAAGGAAGTGTCGCATTTACATTCTTTTGAAGTGAATACGAGGTATGCATGACACATCGCAATGAATATTATATCTTATCATGAAACATAGATATGAGATGCGATATCACGTTTTAGGAAGCATTGGAACTCTATTGCTTCGATACGTAGACATCTGCTAACGCTATTTCCTAGCAAGGAAGTGTCGCATTTACATTCCTTTGAAGTGAATACGGGGTATACATAACAGTGCACAATGAATATTATATCTTATCATGAAACATAGAAATGAGATGCGCTATCGCGTTTTAAGAAGCATTAGAACACTAATTCTTCGATACGTAGACATCTGCAAACGCTATTTCCTAGCAAGGAAGTGTCGCATTTACATTTATTTGAAGTGAATGCGCGGTATACATGTCCCTTCGCAATGAATATTATATCGTATCATGAAACATAGAAATGGGATGCGATGTCGCGTTTTAAGAAAAACTAGAAATCTATTGCTTCGATACGTTGACATCGGAAAACGCTATTTCCTAGCAGGGAAGTGTCGCATTTACATTCTTGTTAAGTGAATACGAGGTATACATAACGCTCCACAGTGAATATTATATCTTATCATGAAACGTAGAAATGAGATGCAATATCCCGTTTCAAGTAGCATTAGAACTCTATTGCTCCGATGCATATACAACTGCAAACGCTATTTCTTAGGAAGGTAGTGTCGCATTTACATTCATTTGAAGTGTATGCGAGGTATAAGTGACACTTCGCAGTGAATATTATATCTTGTCATGAAACATAGAAATGAGATGCGATATCGCGTTTTGAGAAGCATTAGAACCTTACTGCTACGATAGGTACACATCTGCAAACGCTATTTCCTAGGAGGGAAGTGTCGCATTTTCATTCTTTTGAAGTGAATACGTGGTACACATGACACTTCGCAATGAATATTATATCTTATCAAATAACATAGAAATGAGATGCGATATCTTGTTTTAAGAAACATTAGAACTCTGTGGCTTCGATACGTGGACATCTGCCATCGCTATTTCGTAGCATGGAAGAGTCGCATTAACATTCTTTTGAAGTGAATACGAGGTATACATGTCACTTCGCAATGGATATTGTATCTTATCATGAAACATAGAAATGAGATGCGACATCTCGTTTTACGAAGCATTAGAACTGTATTGTTTCGACACGTAGACATGTGCAAACGCTATTTCCTAGCACGGAAGTGTCGCATTTGCATTCTTTTGAAGCGAGTACGAGGTATACATGAAACTTCATAATGAATATTATATCTTATCATGAAACATAGAAATGAGATGCGATATCGCGTTTCAAGAAGCATTAGAACTCTGCTGCTTCGATACGTAGATATCTGCAAACGCTATTTCCAAGCAAGGAAGTGTCCCATTAACATTCATTTGAAATGTAGACGTGGAATACATAGCACTTCGCAATGAATATTGTATCTTATCATGAAACATAGAAATGATATGCGATATCGCGTTTTAAGAAGCATTAGAACACTAATGCTTCGACACGTAGACATCTGCAAACGCTATTTCCTAGCAAGGAAGTGTCGCATTTACAATCTTTTGAAAGTAATACGAGGCATACATGACACTCCGGAAAGAATATTATATCTTATCGTAAAAGATAGAAATGAGATGCGATATCTCGTTTTAAGAAGCATCTTAACTCTGTTGCTTCGATACGTAGACATTTGCCATCGCTACATCCTAGCAAGGAAGTGCCCCAGTTACATTCATTTGAAGTATAGACGAGATATACATTGCACTGCACAATGAATATTATATCTCATCATGAAACGTAGAGGAGAGTTACTATATCGCGATTTAAGAAGCATTAGAAATCTATTGCTTCGATACGTAGACATCTGCAAACGCTACTTCCTAGCAAGGATGTGTCGCATATACATTCATTTGAATTGTATGCGAGGTATTCAAGACACTTCGCAATGAATATTATATCTTATCATGAAACATAGATATGAGATGCGATATCTTGTTTTAAGAAGCATTATAACATGCTTGCTACGATACGTAGACATCTGCAAACGCTATTTTCTAGGAAGGAAGTGCCGCATTTACCTCTATTTGAAGTGAATACGAGGAATACGTGAAACTTCGCAATGAATATTATGTCCTATCATAAAGCATAGAAATGTGATGTGATATCGCGTTTTAAGAAGATTTAGAACTCTATTGGTACGATGCGTAGTCATCTGCAAACGCTGTTTCCTAGCAAGGAAGTATCGCATTTACATTCTTCTGAAGTGTATGCGAGGTATAAGTGATTCTTCGCAATGAATACTATATCTTATCATGAAACATAGAAACGAGATGTGACATCCCGTTTCAAGAAGCATTAGAACTCTATTGCTTCGATACGTAGACATCTGCAATCGCTATTTCCTAGCAAGGAAGTGTCGCATTTACATTCTTTTGAATTGAATACGTGGTATACATGACACGTCGCAGTGAATATTATATCTTATCATGAAATGTGATTAGAGATCGCGATTTAAGAGGCATCAGAACTCAATAGCTACGATACGTAGACACCTGCAATCGGTATTTCCTAGCAAGGAAGTGTCGCATTTACATTCCTCTGAAGTGAATACGAGGTATGCATAACAGTGCACAATGAATATTATATCTTATTATGAAACATAGAAATGAGTGGCGATATCACGATTTGAGAAGCATTAGAACCCTATTGCTTCGATACGGAGACATCTGCAAACGAGATTTCCTAGCAAGGAAGTGTCGCATTTACATTCCTCTGAAGTGAATACGAGGTATGCATAACAGTGCACAATGAATATTATATCTTATTATGAAACATAGAAATGAGTGGCGATATCACGATTTGAGAAGCATTAGAACCCTATTGCTTCGATACGGAGACATCTGCAAACGAGATTTCCTAGCAAGGAAGTGTCGCATTTACATTCTTTTGATGTGAATACGAGATATACATGACACTCCACAATGAGTATTATATCTAATCATGAAACTTAGAAATGAGATGCGATATCGCGATTTAAATAGCACTAGAATTCTATTGCTACTATACGAAGACATCTGCAAACGCTATTTCCTAGAAAGGAAGTGTCGCATTTACATTCATTTGAAGTGTTTGCGATTTATCATGAAACATAGAAATGAGATGCGCTGTCGCGTTTTAAGAAGCATTAGAACACTAATTCTTCGATACGTAGGCATCTGCAAACGCTACTGCCTAGCAAGGAAGTGTCGCATTTACATTCATTTGAAGTGTTTGCGAGGTATACATGATACTTCGCAAAGAATATTATACCGTATCATGAAACATAGAAGTGAGATGCGATATCCCGTTTTAAGATCCATTAGAAATCTATTGCGTCGATACATAGACATCTGCAAACGCTACTGCCTATGAAGGAAGTGTCGCATTTACATTCAATTGATGTGAATACGAGATATACATGACACTCCACAATGAGTATTATATCTAATCATGAAACATAGAAGTGAGATGCGAAATCCCGTTTTAAGAACCATTGGAAATCTATTGCTACGATACGTACGCATCTGCAGACGCTATTTCCTAACAAGGCAGTGTCGCATTTACATTCTTTTGATGTGAATACGAGGTATACATGACACTTCGCAATGAATATTATATCTTATCATGAAACATAGAAATGGGATGCGATATTGCGTTTTGAGAGGCGTTAGAAATCTATTGCTACGATACGTAGACATCTGCAAACCCTATTTCCTAGCAAGGAAGTGTCGCATTTACATTCTTTTGAAGTGAATACGAGGTATGCATGACACATCGCAATGAATATTATATCTTATCATGAAACATAGATATGAGATGCGATATCACGTTTTAGGAAGCATTGGAACTCTATTGCTTCGATACGTAGACATCTGCTAACGCTATTTCCTAGCAAGGAAGTGTCGCATTTACATTCCTTTGAAGTGAATACGGGGTATACATAACAGTGCACAATGAATATTATATCTTATCATGAAACATAGAAATGAGATGCGCTATCGCGTTTTAAGAAGCATTAGAACACTAATTCTTCGATACGTAGACATCTGCAAACGCTATTTCCTAGCAAGGAAGTGTCGCATTTACATTTATTTGAAGTGAATGCGCGGTATACATGTCCCTTCGCAATGAATATTATATCGTATCATGAAACATAGAAATGGGATGCGATGTCGCGTTTTAAGAAAAACTAGAAATCTATTGCTTCGATACGTTGACATCGGAAAACGCTATTTCCTAGCAGGGAAGTGTCGCATTTACATTCTTGTTAAGTGAATACGAGGTATACATAACGCTCCACAGTGAATATTATATCTTATCATGAAACGTAGAAATGAGATGCAATATCCCGTTTCAAGTAGCATTAGAACTCTATTGCTCCGATACATATACAACTGCAAACGCTATTTCTTAGGAAGGTAGTGTCGCATTTACATTCATTTGAAGTGTATGCGAGGTATAAGTGACACTTCGCAGTGAATATTATATCTTGTCATGAAACATAGAAATGAGATGCGATATCGCGTTTTGAGAAGCATTAGAACCTTACTGCTACGATAGGTACACATCTGCAAACGCTATTTCCTAGGAGGGAAGTGTCGCATTTTCATTCTTTTGAAGTGAATACGTGGTACACATGACACTTCGCAATGAATATTATATCTTATCAAATAACATAGAAATGAGATGCGATATCGCGTTTCAAGAAGCATTAGAACTCTGCTGCTTCGATACGTAGATATCTGCAAACGCTATTTCCAAGCAAGGAAGTGTCCCATTAACATTCATTTGAAATGTAGACGTGGAATACATAGCACTTCGCAATGAATATTGTATCTTATCATGAAACATAGAAATGATATGCGATATCGCGTTTTAAGAAGCATTAGAACACTAATGCTTCGACACGTAGACATCTGCAAACGCTATTTCCTAGCAAGGAAGTGTCGCATTTACAATCTTTTGAAAGTAATACGAGGCATACATGACACTCCGGAAAGAATATTATATCTTATCGTAAAAGATAGAAATGAGATGCGATATCTCGTTTTAAGAAGCATCTTAACTCTGTTGCTTCGATACGTAGACATTTGCCATCGCTACATCCTAGCAAGGAAGTGCCCCAGTTACATTCATTTGAAGTATAGACGAGATATACATTGCACTGCACAATGAATATTATATCTCATCATGAAACGTAGAGGAGAGTTACTATATCGCGATTTAAGAAGCATTAGAAATCTATTGCTTCGATACGTAGACATCTGCAAACGCTACTTCCTAGCAAGGATGTGTCGCATATACATTCATTTGAATTGTATGCGAGGTATTCAAGACACTTCGCAATGAATATTATATCTTATCATGAAACATAGAAATGAGATGCGATATCGCGTTTTGAGAAGCATTAGAACTAGAATGCTACGATACGTAGACATCTGCAAACGCTATTTCCTAGCAAGGAAGTGTGGCATTTACATTCTTTTGAAGTGAAAACGAGGTATACATAACACTCCACAATGAATATTATATCTTATAGTAAAACATAGAAATGTGATGCGATATCTCGTTATAAGAAGCATTAGAACTCTGTTGCTTCGATACGTAGACATCTGCCATCGCTATATCCTAGCAAGGAAGTGTCGCATTTACAATCATTTGAAGTGAATGAGAGGTATACATAACACTCCACAATGAATCTTATATATTATCATGAAACATAGAAATGCGATGCGATATGGCGATATAAGAAGCATTAGAACTCTATTGGTTCGATACGTAGACTTCTGCCAAAGCTATTTCCTAGGAAGGAAGTGTCGCATTTACATTCGTTTGAAGTGTATGCGAGGTGTACATGACATTTGGCAATGAATATTATATCTTATCATGAAACATTGAAATGAGTTGCGATATCACGATTTAAGAAGCATTAGAACTCTATTGCTTCCATACGTAGACATCTGCAAACGCTATTTCCTGGCACGGAGGTGTCGCATATACATTAATTCTAAGTTTATGCGAGGTATACATGACACTTCCTAGTGAATATTATGTCTTATCATGAAACATAGAAATGAGTTGCTATATCTCGTTTTTAGAAGCATTTGTACACTGTTGCTTCGATACGTAGGCATCTGCAAACGCTACTTGCTAGCAAGGAAGTGTCGCATTTACATTCTTTTGAAGTGAATACGCAGTATACATAACACTGCACAATCAAAATTATATCTTATCATAAAACATAGGAATGAGATGCGATATTTCGTTTTAAGAAGCATTAGAACACTGCTGCTTCGATACGTAGACATCTGCCATCGCTATATCCTAGCAAGGAAGTGTCGCATTTACATTCATTTTAAGTGTATGCGAAGTATACATGACATTCCGCAATGAATATTATATCTTATCATAAAACATAGTAATGAGATGCGATATCTCGATTTAAGAAGCATTAGAACTCTGTTGCTTCGATACGTAGATATCTGCAAGCGCTATTTCCAAGCAAGGAAGTGTCCCATTAACATTCATTTGAAATGTAGACGTGGAATACATAGCACTTCGCAATGAATATTGTATCTTATCATGAAACATAGAAATGAGATGCGACATCACGTTTTTAGAAGCATTAGATCTCTATTGCTACGATACGTAGACATCTGCAGTCGCTATTGCCTAGCAAGGAAGTGTCCCAAATACGTTCGTTTGAAGTGAATACGAGGTATACATAACACTCCACAATGAATATTATATCTTATCACGAAACATAGAAATTTGATGCGATTTCGCGTTTTATGACGCATTAGAACTCTATTGCTTCGATACGTAGACATCTGCAAACGCTACTTCGTAGGAAGGAAGTGTCGCATATATATTCATTTGAAGTGTATACGAGGGATACATGACACTTCGAAATGAATATTAATTCTTATCATGAAACACAGAAATGAGATGCGATATCGCGTTTTCAGATGCTTTAGAACTCCATTGCTACGACACGTAGATATCTGCAAACGCTATTTCCCAGCAATGAATTGTCGCATTTACATTCATTTGAAGTGCACGCGAGGTATAAGTGACACTTCGCAATTATTATTTTATCTTACCATGAAACATAGAAATGAAATGCGATATCGCATTTTAAGGAGCATTCGAACTCTATAGCTTCGATGTAGAGATATCTGGGAACGTAATTTCCTAGAAAGGAAATGTCGCATTTACATTCATTTGAAGTGTAGACGAGGAACACAAAACACATCCCAATGAATATTATATCTCATCATAAGAAATAGATATGAGATGCGATATCGCGTTTTAAGATGCACTTGAACTCAATTCTTCGATACGTAGACATCTGCCAACGCTATTTCCTAGCAAGGAAGTGTCGCATTGACCTTCATTTGAAGTGTAGACGAGGAATACATAACACTTCGCAATGAATATTATATCATATCAAGAGACATAGAAATGAGGAGCGGTTTCGCGTTCTAAGCAGCATTAGATCTCTATTGCTTCGATACGCAGACATCTGCAAACGCTACTTCCTTGCAAGGAAGTGTCGCATTTACATACTTTTGAAGTGAATCCGAGGTATACATGACCCTTCGCAATGAATATTATATCTTATCATGAAACATAGAAAAGAGATGCAATATCGCGTTTTAAGAAGCATTAGAACCCTATTGCTACGATACGTAGACATCAGCACACGCTATTTTCTAGCAAGGACGTGACGCATTTACATTCAGTTGAAGTGTATGCGAGGTATACATGACACTTCGCAATGAATATTATATCTTACCATGAAACATAGAAATGAGATGCCATATCGCGTTTTAAGAAGCATTAGAACTCTATTTCTACGATGCGTAGACATCTGCGGACCCCACTTCTTTGCAAGGATGTGTCGCATTTACATTCTTTTGAAAGGAATACAAGGTATACATGACACTCCACAATGAATATTATATCTTATCGTAAAACATAGAAATGAGATGCGATACCTCGTTTTAAGAAGCATTAGAACTCTGTTTCTTCGATACGCAGACATCTGCCATCGCTATATCCTAGCGAGGAAGTGTCGCATTTACATTCTTTTGAAGTGAATACGAGGTATACATGACACTCCACAATGAATATTATATCTTGTCATGAAACATATAAATAGGATGCCATATCACGATTTAACAACCATTAGAACCCTATTGCTGCGATACGTAGATATCTGCGAACGCTATTTTATAGAAAGGAAGTGTCGCATTTACATTCATTTGAGGTGAATACGAGGTATACATAACACCGCGCAATGATTATTATATCTTATAGTGCGACATCGAAATGAGATGCTATACCCCTTTTTGGGAAGCATTAGAACCCCATTACTACGATACGTAGACATCTGCGATCGCTATTTCCTAGCAAGGAATTGTCGCATTTACGTTCTTTTGAAGTAAATACGAGGTATACGTGACACTTCGCAATGAATATTATATCTTATCAGGAAACATAGAAGTGAGATGCGATATCGCATTACAAGAAGCATTAGAACTCTATTAGGACGATACGTATATATCTGAAAACGCTAATTCCTAGCGAGGAAGTGTCGCATTTACATTCATTCGAAGTGTATGCGAGGTATACGTGACACTTCGCAATGAATATTATATCTCATCATGAAACATAGAAATGAGGTGCGACATCTCGTTTTATGAAGCATTAGAATTCTATTGTCTCGATACCTAGTCATCTGGAAACGCTATTTCCTAGCTAGGAAGTGTCGCATTTACATTCTTTTGCAGTCAGTACAAGGCATAGATGACACATCGCAATGAATATTATTTCTTATCATGATACAGAAATGGGATGCGATATTTCGTTTTTAGAAGCATTTGAACTCTTTTGCTGCGATACGAAAACATCTGCAAACGCTATGTCCTAGAAAGGAAGTGTCGCATTTACATTCCCCTGAAGAGAAAACGTGGTATACATGATACACCGCAATGAATATTACATCTTATCATAAAACATAGAAATGAGATGCGATATCTCGTTTTAAGAAGCAATAGAACACTACTGCTTCGATACGTAGACATCTGCAAACGCTACTTCCTAGCAAGGAAGTGTCGTATTTACATTCATTTGAAGTGTATGCGAGGTATACATGAGACTCCACAATGAATATTATATCTTATCATGAATCATAGAAATTTGGTGCGATATCGCGCTTTAAGAAGCATTAGAACTCAATTGCTACGTAGCTATCTGCAGACGCTATTTCCTAGCATGGAAGTGTCGCATTTACATTCTTTTGGAGTGAATGCGAGGTATACATAACACTCCACAATGAATATTATATCTTATCATGAAGCATATAAATGAGAAACGGTTTCGCGTTTTAAGAAGCATTAGAACTCTATTTCTACGATACGTAGATATCTGCTGTCTCTATTTCCTAGCAAGGAAGTGTCGCATTTACATTCTTTTGAAGTGAATGCAAGGTATACATAACACTCCACAATGAATATTATAACTTATCATGAAACATAGAAATGAGATGCGATATCGCGTTTCGAGAAGCATTAGAAATCTATTGCTACGATACGTAGACATCTGCAAACGCTATTTACTAGCGAGGAAGTGTCGTATTTACATTCTTTTGGAGAGAATACGAGGTATACATGACACACCGCAATGAATAGTATATCTTATCATAAAACATAGAAATGGGATGCGATATGGCGATTCAAGAAGCATTAGATCTCTATTGCTGCGATACGTAGATATCTGCTGACGCTATTTCCTAGCAAGGAAGTGTCGCATTTTCATCCTTTTGATGTGAATGCAAGGTATACATAACACTCCACAATGAATATTATATCTTATCATGAAACATAGAAATGTGGAGCGATTTCGCTTCTTATGAAGCATTAGGAATCTATTGCTTCGATACGTAGACATCTGCAAACGCTATTACCTAGCAAGGAAGTGTCGCATTTACTATCTTTTGAGGTGAATACGAGGTATACATAACAATCCACAATGAAAATTATATCTTATCATGAAGCATATAAATGAGGATCGATTTCGCGTTTCAAGAAGCATTAGAACTCTATTGCTACGATACGTAGACATCTGCAAACGCTATTTCCTAGCAAGAAAATGTCGCATTTTCAATCTTTAGAAGTGAATACGAGGTATACATAACACTCCAGAATGAGTATTATACCTTATCTTGAAACATAGAAATGAGATGCGATATGGCGTTTTAAGAAACATTAGAAAAATATTGCTACGGTACGTAGACATCTGCAGACGCTATTTCCTAGCAAGGATGTGTCGCATTTACAGTCTTTTGAAGTGAATACGAGGTATACATAACACTCCACAATGAATATTATACCTTATCGTGAAGCATATAACTGAGAAGCGGTATCGCGTATTAAGAAGCATTAGAACTCTTTTGCTACGATACGTAGACATCTGCAGACGCTATTTCCTGGCAAGGAAGTGTCGCATTTACATTCTTTTGAAGTGAATACGAGGTATACACAACACTCCACAATGAATATTATATCTTATCATGAAGCATAGAAATGAGGAGCGATTTCGCGTTTTAAGAAGCACTAGAACTCTATTGCTTCGATACGTAAACATCTGCAGACGCTATTACCTCGGAAGGAAGTGTCGCATTTACATTCTTTTGAAGTGTAGACGAGATATATATAACACTCCACAATGAATATTGTATCTTATCATGAAACGTATAATTGAGGATCCATTCGCGTGTTAAGAAGCATTAGAATTCTATTGCTTCGATACGTAGACATCCGCAGACGCTATTACCAAGCAAGGAAGTGTCGCATTTTCAATATTTTGAAGTGAATACGAGGTATACGTAACACTCCACAATGAATATTATATCAGTATCATGAAACATAGAAATGAGATGCGATATCGCGATATAAGAAGGACTAGAACTCTATTGCTTCGATACGTAGACGTCTGCAAACGCTACTTCCTAGCAAGGAAGTGTCACGTTTACATTCTTTTGATGTGAATACGACGCATACACGACACTTCGCAATGAATATTATATCATATCATGAAACATTAAAATGACATGCGAAATCTCGTCTTATGAAGCATTATAACTCTGTCGCTTCGACACATAGACATCTGCAAACGCTATTTCATATCAAGGAAGTGTTGAACTTACACTCTTTTGAAGTGATTACGAGGTATACATAACAGTCCACAATGAATATTATATCTTATCATGAAATACAGAATGAGATGCGATATCGCGATTTAAGAAGCACTGGAACTCTTTTGCTTCGATACGTAAACATCTGCAGACGCTATTACCTCGGAAGGAAGTGTCGCATTTACATTCTTTTGAAGTGTAGACGAGATATATATAACACTCCACAATGAATATTGTATCTTATCATGAAACATATAATTGAGGATCCATTCGCGTGTTAAGAAGCATCAGAACTCTATTGCTACGATACGTAGACATCTGCAGACGCTATTTCCTAGCAAGGAAGTGTCGCGTTTACATTCTTTTGAAGTGAATACAAGGTATACATAACACTCCACAATGAATATTGTATCTTATCATGAAGCATATAAATGAGAACGGTTTCGCGATTTAAGAAGCATTAGAACTCTATTGCTACGATACGTACACATCTGCGAATGCTAATTCCTAGCAAGGAAGTGTCGTATTTACATTCTTTTGATGTGAATACGGGGTATACATAACACTGCACAACGAATACTATATCTTATCATGAAACATAGAATCGAAATGCGATATTACGATTTAAGAAGCATTAGAACTCTATTACTTCGATACGCAGACATCTGCAAACGCTATTTCCAAGTACGGAAGTGTCGCATTTACATTCTTTTGAAGTGAGTACGAAGTATACATAACACTCCACAATGAATATCATAACTTATCATGAAACAAAGAAATGAGATGCGACATGGCGATTTAAGAAGCAAGAGAATTCTATTGCTTCGATACGTAGACATCTGCAGACGCTACTTCCTAGCAAGGAAGTGTCGCATTTATATTCAATTGTAGTGTATGCGAGGTATACATAACACTGCACAATGAACATTATATCTTTTCATGAATCATATAATTGGGGAGCGATTTCGCATTTTAAGAAGCATTGGATATCTATTGCTTCGATACGTAGACATCTAGAAACGCTACTTCCTAGCAAGGAAGTGTCGCATTTACATTCTATTGAAGTGAATACGAAGTACACATAACACTCAGCAATGAATATTATATCTTATCATGACACATAGAAATGTGATGCGATATCGCGATTTAAGATGCATTAGAACTCTATTGCTACGATACGTAGACATCTGCCAAAGCTATTTCCTACCAAGGAAGTGTCGCATTTACATTCATATGAAGTGAATACGAAGTATACATGACACTCCGCAATGAATATTATATCTTATCCTAAGACATAGAAATGAGATGCGATATCTCGTTTTAAGAAACATTAGAACACCATTGCTACGATTCGTCGATATCTGCAGATGCTATTTCCCAGGAAGGAAGTGTCGCATTTACATTCTTTTGAAGTTAATACGAGGTATACATAACACTGCACAATGAATATATCTTATCATGAAACATAGAAATGTGATGCGGTATCGCCTTTTTGGGATCATTAGAACTCTATCGCTACGATACGTAGACATCTGCAAACGCTATTGCCAAGCAAGGAAGTGTCGCATTTACATTATTTTGAAGTGAATACGAGGTATACATAACACAGCACAATGAATATTATATCTTACCATGGAACATAGAAATGAAATTCGATATCGCTATTTAAGAAGCATTAGAACTCTATGGCTTCGATACGTAGACACCTGTAGACGCTACTCCTAGCAAGAAAGCGTCACATTTACATTCTTATGAAGTGAATACGAGGTAAGCATAACACTCTACAATGAATATTATATCTTATCATGGAACATAGAAATGAGAAGCGATATCGCGATTTAAGAAGCATTAGAACTCTATTGCTTCGTTACGTGGACGTCTACAAACGATACTCCCTATCAAGGAAGTGTCGCATTTGCATTCTTTTGAAGTGAATACGAGGTTAACATAACACTCCACAATGAATATTATATCTTATCATGAAACATTGAAATGAAATGCGATATCGCAAATTAAGCAGCATTAGAACACAATTGCTTCGATGCGTAGACGTCTGCAAACGATATTTTATAGCTAGAAGGTGTCGCATTTACATTCTTCTGACGTGAATACGAGGTATACATAACACTCCACAGTGAATATTATATCTTATCATAAAAGATAGAATTGAGAAGCGATATATCGTTTGAAGAAGCATTAGAACACATTTGCCTCGATACGTAGACATCTGCATGCGCTATTTCCTAGCATGGAAGTGTCGCATTTCATTCTTCTGAGGTGAATGCGATGTAGACATAACACTCCACAATGAATATTATATCTTGTCACGAAACATAGAAATGGCATGCGATATCGCGTTTTAAGGAGCATTAGAACTCTATTGCTTCGATATGTAGACATCTGGAAACGCTACTTCCTATCAAGGATGTGTCGCATTTACATTCCTTTGAAGTGAATACGTGGTATACGTGACACTTCGCAATGAATAATATATCATATCATGAAACATAGAAATGAGATGCGATATCGCGATTTTAGAAGCATTAGAACTCTATTGCTACGATACGTAGACATCTGCAAGCGCTATTTCCTAGCAAGGAAGTTTCGCATTTACTTTCTATTGAGGTGAATGCGATGTAGACATAACAATCCACAATGAATATCATATCTTATCACGAATCGCGTCTTAAGAAGTATTAGAACTCAATTCTTCGATACGCAGACATCTGGAAACGCTATTTCCTAGAAAGGAAGTGTAGCATTTACATTCTTTTGAAGTGCAGACGTGGAATACATAACACTTATTAATGAATATTATATATTATCATGAAACATAGAAATGTGATGCGATATCGCGTTTTAAGAAGCATTAGAACTTTATTGATCCGATACGTAGACATCTGCCAACACTACACCTAGCCATGAAGTGTCGCATTTACAATCTTTTGAAGTGAATACGAGGTATACATGACACTCGGCAGTGAATATTATAACTTATTATGAAACATATAAATGAGATGCGACATCCCGTTCTAAGAAGCATTAGAACTCTATTGCTTCGATACGTAGACATCTACAAACGCTATTTCCTAGAAAGGAAGTGTCTCATTTGCCTTTATTTCAAGTGTTTGCGAGGTATAAGTGGCACTTCGCAATGAATATTATATCTTATCATGAAACATAGGAATGAGATGCGATATCGCGATTTAAGAAGCGCTAGAACTCTATTGCATCGATACGTAGACATCTGCAAACGCTACTTTAGCAAGGAAGTGTCGCATTTACATTCTTTTGAAGTGAAAACGATGTATACGTGACACTTCGCAAAGAATATTGTATCTTATCATGAAACATAGAAATGAGCTGCGATATCGCTTTTTAAGATGCATTAGAATTCTATTGCTACGATACGTAGATATATGGAAACGCTACACCCTAGCAAGGAAGTGTCGCATTTACAATCTTTTGAAGTGAATACGAGGTATACATGACACTTCGCGATGAATATTATATCTCATCATGAAACATAGAAATGAAATGCGAAGTCTCGTTTTAAAAAGCATTAGAACCCTATTGATTCTATACGTAGACATCTGGAAACGCTATTTCCTAGCGGGGAAGTGTCGCATTTACATTCTCTTGTAGTGAATACGAGGTATACATGACACTTCGCAATGAATATTATATCTTATCATGGACATAAAAATGAGTTGCGATATCTCGTTTTAAGAAGAAATAGAACTCTACTGCTTCGATACATAGACATCTATCAACGCTATTTCCTAGCAAGGAAGTGTCGCATTTACATTCTTTTGAAGTGAATACGAGGTATGCATGTCACTTCGCAATGTATATTATATCTTATCATGAAACATAGAAATGAGTGGCGATATCGCGTTTTAAGAAGCATTAGAACTCTAATGCTATGATACGTAGATATCTGCAGACGCTATTTCATAGGAAGGAAGTGTCGCATTTACATTCATTTGTAGTGTATCCGAGGTATACATGACACTTCGCAATGAATATTATATCTCATCATGAAACATAGAAATGAGATGCGATATTGCGTTTTGAGAAGCATTAGAACTCTATTGCTTCGAAAAGTAGATATCTGCAAACGCAACTCCCTAGCACGGGAGTGTCGCACTTACATTCATTTAATGTGTATCCGAGATATGCATGACACTTCGCAATGAATATTATATCTCATCATGAAACATAGAAATGAGATGCGATATCGCGTTTTGAGAAGCATTAGAACTCTACTGCTTCGATACGTAGACATCTGCAGACGCTATTACCTAGCAAGGATGTGTCGCATTTACATTCATTTGAAGTGTAGACGAGGTATACATAACACTCCACAATGAATATTAAATCGTATCATGATACATAAAAATGAGATGCGACATCGCGTTTTAAGGAGCATTAGAAATCTATAGCTTCGATGTAGAGATATCTGGGAACGTAATTTCCTAGAAAGGAGGTGTCACATTTACATTCTTTTGAAGACAATACGAGGTATACATAACACTGCACAATGAATGCTATATCTGATCATGAAACATAGAAATGAGATGCGATATCGCATTTTAAGAAGCATCAGAACTCCGTTGCTACGATACGTAGACATCTGCAAACGCTATTT
Organism: Xylocopa sonorina; assembly: GCF_050948175.1. NCBI lineage: Eukaryota > Metazoa > Arthropoda > Insecta > Hymenoptera > Apidae > Xylocopa > Xylocopa sonorina. The sequence goes on along the minus strand of NW_027490190.1, from coordinate 766,960 downwards.
GCTAGCAGGGAAGTGTCGCATTTGCATTATTTTGAGGTAAATACGGGGTATACATAACACTGCACAACGAATATTATATGTTATCATGAAACATAGAAATGAGATGCGATATCGCGATTTAAGAAGCATTAGAACTCTATTGCTTCGATACATAGACATCTGCAAACGCTATTTCCTAGCTGGGAAGTGTCGCATTTACATTCATTTGATGTGTAGACGAGGAATCTTATCATGAGACATAGAAATAATATGCGATATCGCGTTTTAAGAAGTATAAGGAATCTATTGCTTCGATACGTAGACATCTGCAAACGCTAATTCCTAGCAAGGAAGTGTCGCATTTACATTCTTTTGAGGTGAGTACGAGGTATACATAACACTCCATGATGAATATCATATCATATCATGAGACATAGGAATGAGATGCGATATCGTGTTTTAAGATGAACTAGAACTCTATTGCTTCGATACGCAGACATCTGCAAACGCTACTTCCTAGCAAGGAAGTATCGCATTTACATTCCTCTGAAGTGAATCCGAGGTATACAAGACAGTTCGCAATGAATATTATATCTTATCATGAAACATAGAAATGAGATGCGATATCGCGTTTTAAGAAGAATTAGAACTCTATTTCTACGATACATAGGCATCTGCAGAAGCTATTTCCTAGCAAGGAAGTGTCGCATTTACATTCTTTTGAAGTGAATATGGGGTATACATGACACTTGGCAATTAATATTGTATCTTATCATGAAACATAGAAACGAGATGCGATGTCGCGTCTTAAGAGGAATTAGAACTCTATTGCTACGATACGCAGACATCTGCAGACGCTATTTCCTAGCAAGGAAGTGTTGCATTTACATTCATTTGAAGTGTAGACGAGATATACATAACACTGCACATTAAATATTATATCTTATCATGAAACTTAGAAATGAGATGCTATATCACGATTTAAGCAGCATTAGAACTCTACTTCTTCGATACGTAGGTACCTGACAATACTATCTCCGAGGAAGAAAGTGTCGCAATTACATTCATTTGAATTGAATACGAGATACACATAACACCGCACAATGAATATTATATCTTATCATGGAACATAGAAATGAGATACGTTATCGCGTTTTGAGAAGCATTAGAACTCTATTGCTACGATACGTAGACATCTGCAAACGCAATTTTCTAGCAAGGAAGTGTCAAATTTACATTCTTTTGAATTGAGTACGAGGTATACATAACACTCCACAATGTATATTATATCTTATCATGAAACATAGAAATGGGATGCGATATTGCGATTTAAGAAGCATTAGAAATCTGTTGCTTCGATACGTAGACATCTGCCATCGCTATTTACTAGCAAGGAAGTGTTGCATTTACATTAATTTGAAGTGTAAGCGAGGTATACAAGAAACTTCGCAATGAATATTACATCTTATCATGATACATAGAAATGAGATGCGATATCGCGTTTTGAGAAGCATTAGAACACAATTGCGACGATACGTAGACATTTGCAAACGCTATTTCCTAGCAAGGAAGTGTCGCATTTACACTATTTTGAACTGAATACGAGGTATACATGACACTTCGCAATGCATATTATTTCCTATCTAGAAACATAGAGATGAGATGCGATATCTCGTTTTAAGTAGCATTAGAACTCAATTGCAACGAGACGTAGACATCTGCAAACGCTATTTCCTAGGAAGGAAGTGGAGCACTTACATTCTTTTGAATTTAATATGTGGTATACATGACACTTCGCAATGAACATTATATCTTATCATGAAACATAGAAATGAGATGCGATATCGCGATTTAAGAAGCATTAGAACTCTATTTGCTACAATAAGTAGACATCTGCAAACGCTAGTTCCTAGCAAGGAAGTGTCGCATTTACATTCCTTTGATGTGAATACGAGGTATACATGACTCTTCGCAATGAATATTATATCTCATCATGAAACATAGAAATGAGATGCGAAGTCTCGTTTGAAGAAGCATTAGAACCCTATTGTTTCTATACGTAGACATCTGCAATCGCTATTTCCTAGCAAGGAAGTGTCGCATTTACATTCTTCTGAAGCGAATACGAGGTTTACATGACACTTCGCAATGAATTTTATATCATCATGAAACATAGAAATAAAATGCGATATCGCGTTTTAAGAAGCATTAGAACTCTATCTGCTACAATATGTAGACATCTGCAAACGCTAGTTCCTAGCAAGGAAGTGTCGCATTTACATTCCTTTGTTGTGAATACGAGGTATACATGACTCTTCGCAATGAATATTATATCTCATCATGAAACATAGAAATGAGATGCGAAGTCTCGTTTGAAGAAGCATTAGAACCCTATTGTTTCTATACGTAGGCATCTGGGAACGCTATTTCCTAGCAGGGAAGTGTCGCATTTACATTCTATTGAAGTGAATACGAGGTATTCATGACACTTCGCAATGAATATTATATCTCATCATGACACATAGAAATGAGATGCGATATCGCGGTTTAAGAAGCGATAGAACCCCATTGCTACGATACGTAGACATCTGCAAACTCTATTTCCTAGCAAGGAAGTGTCGCATTTACATTCTTTTGAAGTAAATACGAGGTTTACATGACACTTCGCGATGAATATTATATCTTAATCTAAAACATAGAAATGAGATGCGATATCTCGTTGTAAGAAGCATTAGTACTCTATTGCTACGTAGATATCTGCAGACGCTATTTCCTAGCAAGGAAGTGACGCATTTACAATCTTTTGATGTGAATACGAGGTATACAAGACACTTCGCAATGAATATTATATCTTATCCTAAAACAGAAATGAGGTGCGATATTTCGTTTTAAGAGACGTTAGAATCCTATTGCTTCGATACGTAGACACCTGCCAACGCTATTTCCTAGCAATGAAGGGTCGCCTTTTAATTCGTTTGAAGTGTATGCGTGGTATACAAGACAATTCGCAATGAATATTACATCTTATCATGAAACATAGAATTGAGATGCGATATCGCGTTTTAAGAAGCATTAGAACTCTATTTCTACGATACGTAGACATTTGCAGACGCTATTTCCTAGCAAGAAAGTGTCGCATTTACATTCTTAGGAAGTGTAGACGAGGTATACATAACACTCCACACTGTATAATATATTTCATAGTGAATCATAGGAATGAGGGTCGATTCGCGTTTTAAGAAGCATTAGAACTCTATTGCTACGACACATAGACATCTGCAATCGGTATTTCCTAGCAAGGAAGTGTCGCATTTACATTCATTTGAAGTGTATTCCAGGTATACATGACACTTCGCAATGAATATTATATCCTATCATGAAACATAGATATGAGATGCGGTATCACGTTTTAAGAAGCATTAGAACTCTATTGCTTCGATACGTAGACATCAACAAACGCTATTTCCTAGCAAGGAACTGTCGTATTTAATTTCATTTGAAGTGTATACGAGATATACATAACACTTCGTAATGAATATTATATCTTGTCATGAAACATAGAAATGAGATGCGATATCGTGATTTAAGAAGCATAAAACTCTATTTCTTGGATACGTAGATATCTGCAAACGCTATTTCCTAGCAAGGAAGTGTCGCATTTACATTCTTTTGAAGTGAATCCGAGGTATACACGACACTTCGCAATGAATATTATATCTTATCATGAAACATAGAAATGAGATGCGATATCTCGTTTTAAGAAGCATTAGAACTCTAGTGCTTCTATACGTAGACATCTGCCAACGCTATTTCCTGCAATGAAGTGTCGCATTTACATTCATTTGAAGCGTATGCGAGGTATAAGTGACACTTCGCAATAAATATTATATCTTATCATGATACACGGATATAAAATGCGATATCGCGTTTTGAGAAGCATTAGAACTCTAATGCTATGATACGTAGACACCTGCAAGCGCTATTTCCTAGCAAGAAAGTGTCGCATTTACATTCATTTGAAGTGTAAGCGAGGTGTACGTGACACTTCGCAATGAAAATTATATCTTATCATGAAACATAGAAATGAGATGCGATATCGCGTTTTAAGTAGCATTAGAAATCTATTGCATCGATACGTAGACATTAACAAACGCTACTTCCTAGCAAGTAAGTTTCGCATTTACATTCTCTTGAATTGTATGCGTGGTATACATAACACTCCCCAATGAATATTATATCTTATCTCGAGAGATAGGAATGAGATGCGATATCGCGATTTAAGAAGCATTACAACTCTATTGCTTCGAAACGTAGACATCTGCAAACGCAACTTCCTAGCTAGGAAGTGTCGCATTTACATTTAATTGAAGTGAACACGAGGTATACCTAACACTGCGCAATGAATATTATATCTTATCATGAAACATAGAAAGGAGATGCGATATCGCGTTTTAAGAAGCATAAGAACTCTATTGCTTCGATACGTAGACATCTGCAAACGCTATTTCCAAGCAATGAAGTGTCGCATTTACATTCTCTTGAAAGGAATACGAGGTATACATGACACTTCGTAATAAATATTATATCTAATCATGAGACATAGAAAGGAGATGCGATATCGCGAATTAAGAAGCATTAGAACTCTATTGCTTCGATACGTAGAAATCTGCAGTCGCTATTGCCTAGTAAGGAAGTGTCGCATTAACATTCATTTGAAGTGTATACGAGGTACACATAACACTTCGCGGTGAATATTATATCTTATCATGAATGCAGAAATGAGATGCGATATCGCGGTTTAAGAAGCATTAGAAATCTATTGTTTCGATACGTAGACATCTGGAAACGTTATTTCCTAGCAAGGAAGTGTCGCATTTACATTCTTTTGAGGTGAATACGGGGTATACATAACGCTGCACAATGAATATTATATCTTATCATGAAACATAGATATGGGATGCGATATCGCGTTTTGATAAGCACTAGAAATCTATTGCTTCTTACGTAGACATCTGCAAACGCTATTTCCTAGCAAGGAAGTGTCGCATTTACATTCTTTTTAGGTGAATACGAGGTATACATAACACTCCATTATGAATATTATATCTTATCATGAAACATAGGAATGAGATGCGATATCGTGTTTTAAGATGAATAAGAACTCTATTGCTTCGATACGCAGTCGTCTGCAAACGCTACTTCCTAGCAAGGAAGTGTCGCATTTACATTCTTCTGAAGTGAATCCGAGATATACATGACACTTCGCAATGAATATTATATCTTATCATGAAACATAGAAATGGGATGCGATATCGCGTTTTGATAAGCACTAGAAATCTATTGCTTCTTACGTAGACAATTGCAAACGCTACTTCCTAGCAAGGAAGTGTCCCATTTACATTCATTTGAAGTGTGTACGAGGTATACATTACACTGCACGATGTATATTATATCTTATCATGAAACATAGAAATTTGGTGCGATATCGCGATTTAAGAAGCATTAGAACTCTATTGCTTCGACACGTAGCCATCTGCAAACGCTATTTCCTAGCAAGGAAGTGTCGCAGTTACATTCTTTTGAGGTGAATACAAGGTATACATGACACTTCGCAATGAATATTATATCTTATCGTGAAACATTGAAATGAGATACGATATCCCGTTTTAAGAAGCACTAGAACTCTACTGCTTCGATACGTCGAGTTCTGCAAACGCTATTTCCTAGCAAGGAAGTGTCGCATTTACATTCTCTTTAAGTGCATGCGAGGTATACATATCACTTCGCAATGAATATTATATCTTATCATGAAACATAGAAATGATATGCGACCGGGCGTTTTAAGAAAAATTAGAACTTTATTGCTTCTATAAGCAGACATTTGGAAACCCTGTTTCCTAGAAAGGAAGTGTCGCATTTAGATTCATTTGAAGCGTAGACGAGGAATTCATAACACTTCGCAATGAGTATTATACCATATCATGGAACATAAAAACTAGATGCGATATCCCGTTATAAGAAGCATTAGAACTCTCTTGCTTCGATACATAGACATCTGCAAACGCTACTTCCTGGCAAGGAAGTGTCGCATTTACGTTCCTTTGAAGTGAATACGAGTTACACATGACACACCGCAATGAATATTATATCTGATCATGAAACATAGAAATGAGATGCGATATCGCGTTTTGAGAAGCATTAGAACACTATTGCTATTATACGTAGACTTCTGCAAACGCTATTTCTTAGGAAGGAAGTGTCGCAATTACATACATTTGAAGGGTATGCGAGGTATAAGTGGCTTTTCGCAGTGAATATTATATCTATCATGAAACATAGGAATGTGATGCGATATCGCGTTTTAAGAAGCATTAGAGCTCCATTGCTTCGATACGTAGATATCTGCAGACGCTATTTCCTAGCAAGGTAGTGTCGCATTTACATTCTTTTGAAGTGAATACGAGGTATACATAACACTCCACAATGAATATTATATCTTATCATGAAAAATAGAATTGAGATGCGATATCGCGTTTTGAGAAGCATTAGAACTCTAATGCTATGATACGTAGACATCTGCAAACGCTATATCCTAGCAAGGAAGTGCCGCATTTACATTCATTTGAAGTGTAGACGTGGAATACATAACGCTTCGTAATGAATATTATATCTTATCATGAAACATGGAAATGATATGCGATATCGCGATTTAAGAAGCTTTAGTACTCTATTGCTTCGATACGTAGACATCTGGAAACGCTATTTCCTAGCAAGGAAGTGTCGCATTTACGTTCCTTTGAAGTGAATACGAGTTACACATGACACTCCGCAATGAATATTATGTCTTATCATAAATCATAGAAATGAGATGCGATATGGCGTTTTAAGAAGCATTAGAACTCTATTGCTTCGATACGTAGATATATACAGACGCTATTTCCTAGCAAGGAAGTGTCGCATTTACATTCATTTGAAGTGTATGCGAGGTACACATGACACTTCGCAATGAATACTATATCTTGTCATGAGATATAGAAGTGACATGCGATATCGAGACTTAAGAGGCATTAGAACCCTATTGCTACAATACGTAGACTTCTGCCAACGCTATTTCCTAGCAAGGAAGTGTCGCATTTACATTCATTTGAAGTGAATACGAGGAATACATGAAACTTCGCAACGAATATTATATCTTATCATGAAACATAGAAATGAGATTCGATATCGCGTTTTAATGTCCATTAGAACTCTATTGCTACGATAAGTAGACATCTGCAGACGCTATTTCATACCAAGGAAGTGTCGCATTTACATTCTTTTGATGTGAATACGAGGTATACAAGACACTTCGCAATGAATATTATATCTCATCATGAAACATAGAAATGAGATGCGATATCGCGATTTAAGGAGCATTAGATCTCTATTGCTTCGATACGTAAACAACTGCACACGCTATTTCCAAGCAAGGAAGTGTCGCATTTACATTCTTTTGAAGTGAATACGAGGTTAACATAACACTCCACAATGAATATTATATCTTATCATGAATCATGGAAATGAGATCGGATATCGCGATTTAAGGAGCGTCAGAACTCTATTGCTGCGATACGTGGACATCTGCAAATGCTATTTCCTAGCAAGGAAATGTCGCATTTACATTCTTTTGAAGTGAATACGAGGAATACATGACAATCCACAATGAATATTATACCTGATCACGAAACATAGAAATGAGTTGCGACATCTCGTTTTAAGAGGCATTAGAACTCTATTGTTGCGATACGTAGACATCTGGAAACGCCATTTCTTAGCTAGGAAGTGTCCCTATTACATTCTTTTGAAGTGAATGCGAGGTATACATAACACTCCACATCGAATATTATATCTTATCATGAAACATAGAAATGAGATGCGATATTGCGATTTAAGAAGCAGTAGATCTCTATTGCTTCGATACGTAGACATCTGCCAACGCTATTTCCTAGCAAGGAAGTGTCGCATTTACATTCATTTGAAGTGTATGCGATGTGTACAAGACACTTCGCAATGAATATTATATCTTATCATGAAACATAGCAATGAGTTGCGGTATCGCATTTTGAGAAGCATTAGAACTCCAATGCTACGATACGTAGACATCTGCAAACGCTCTTTCCTAGCAAGGGAGTGTCGCATTTACTTTCTTTTGAAGTGAGTACGAGGTTATAATAACACTCCATAATGAATATTATATCTTATTATGAAACATAGAAATGAGAGGCGATATGGCGATTTAAGAAGCAGTAGATCTCTATTGCTTCGATACGTAAACATTTGCCGACGCTATTTCCTAGCAAAGAAGTGCCGCATTTACATTCATTTGAAGTGTACGCGACGTACAGATGACACTTCGCAATGAACATTATATCTTATCATGAAACATACAAATGAGATTCGATATCGCGTTTTAGGAAGCATTAGAACTCTATTGCTACGATACGTACACATCTGCAAACGCTATTTCCTAGCCAGGAAGTGTCGCATTTACATTCTTTTGAATTGAATACGAGGTATACTTGACACTTCACAATGAATATTATATATTATCATGAAACATAGTAGTGAGATGCGATATCGCGTTTTATGAAGCATTACAAATCCATTGCTTCGATACGTAGACATCTGCAAACGCTATTTCCTAGCAAGGAAGTGTCGCATTTACATTCATTTAAAGTGTACGCGAGGTATACATAACTCTTCGCAATGAATTTTATATCTTATCATGAAACATAGGAATGAGATTCGACACCTCGTTTTAAGAAGCATTAGAACTATATTGCTACGATACGGAGACATTTGCAAACGCTATTTCCTAGCAAGGAAGTGTCGCATTTACATTCTTTTGAAGTGAATCCAAGGTATACATGACACTTCGCAATGAATATTATATCTTATCATGAAACATAGAAATCAGATGCAATATGGAGTTTTAAGAATCATTAGAACACTATTGCTACGATACGTAGACATCTGCAAACGCTATTTCCTAGCAAGGGAGTGTCGCGTTTACATTCATTTGAAGTGTACGCGAGGTATACATTACACTTCGCAATGATTATTATATATTATCATGAAACATAGAAATGAGATGCGATATCGCGTTTTGAGAAGCATTAGAACTCTATTGCTACGATACGTAGACATATGTAAACGCTATTTCCTAGCAAGGGAGTGTCGCATTTACATTCTTTAGAAGAGAATACGAGGTTATGATAACACTCCACAATGAATATTATATCTTATCATGAAACAAAGAAATGAGATGCGATATCGCGATTTAAGAAGCATTTGGACTCTATTGCTTCGATACGTAGCCATCTGCAAACGCTATTTCCTAGCAAGGAAGTGTCGCATTTGCATTCTGTTGAAATAAATACGCTTCATACATAACACTCCACAATGAATATTATATCTTATCATGAAACATAGAAATGAGATGCGATATCGCAATTTAAAAAGCATTAGAACACTATTGGTGCGATACGTAGACATCTGCAAACGCAATTTCAAAGCAAGGAAGTGTCGCATTTACATTCTTTTGAGGTGAATACGAGGTATACATGACACTGCACAATGTATATAATATCTTATCACGAGACATAGAAAATAGATGCGATTTCACGTTTTAAGAAGCATGGAACTCTATTGCTTCGATACGTAGACATCTGCAAACGCTATTTCCTAGCAAGGAGGTGTCGCATTTACCTTCGTTTGTAGTGTATGCGAGGTATACATGACACTTCGCAATGAAGACTATATCCTTTCATGAAACATAGAAATGAGATGCGATATCGCGTTTTAAGTAGCATTAGAACCCTATTGCTTCGATACGTAGACATCTGGAAACGTAATTCCCTAGAATGGAAGTGTCGCATTTACATTCAATTGACGTGTATGCAAGGTATACTTGACACTTCGCAATGAATATTATATCTTATCATGGATCATACAAATGAGGGGCGATATTGCGTATTAAGAAGCATTAGAACTCTATTACTTCGATACGTAGACATCTGCAAACGCTATTTAATAGCAAGGAAGTGTCGGATTTACATTCTTTTGAAGTGAATACGAGGTATACATGACACGTCGCAATGAATAATATAACTTATCATGGCACATAGAAACGAAATGCGATATCTCGTTTTAGGAAGCATTAGAACTCTATTGCTTCGATACGTAGACATCTGCAAACGCTACTTCCTAGCAAGGAAGTGTCGCATTCACATCCATTTGAAGTGTAGACGAGGAATACATAGCACTTCGCAATGAATATTATATCTTATCACGGAACATAGAAATCGTATGCGATGTCGCGATTTATGAAGCATTAGAACTGTATTGCTTCGATACGTAGACATCTGGAAACGCGATTTCCAAGAAAGGAAGTGTCCTATTTACATTCAATTGAAGTGTAGACGTGGAGTACATAACACTTCGCAATGAATACTATATCTTATAACAAGACATAGAAATGAGATACGATATCGCGTTTTAAGAAGCATTAGATTTCTGTTGCTACGATACGTAGACATCTGCAAACGCTATTTCCTAGCAGGGAAGTATCGCATTTACATTCATTGGAAGTGTGTGCGAGGTATACATAACACTTCGCAATGAATACTACGTCTTATCATGAAACATAGAAATGAGATGCGATATCGCGATTTAAGTAGCACTAGAACACTGTTGCTACGGTACGTAGACATCTGCAAACGCTATTTCCTAGCAAGGAAGTTTCGCATTTACATTCATTGGAAGTGTATGCGTGGTATACATAACACTTCGCAATGAATACTACGTCTTATCGTGAAACATAGAAATGAGATGCGATATCGCGATTTAAGAAGCATTAGAAACCTACTGCCACGATACGTAGACATCTGCAAACGCTATTTCCTAGCAAGGAAGTGTCTCATTTACATTCTTTTGAAGTGAACACGAGGTATGCATGACACTTCGCAATGAATATTATATCTTATCATGAAACATAGATATGAAATGCTATATCGCGATTTAAGTTGCACTAGATCACTATTGCTACGATACGTAGACATCTGCAAACGCTATTTCGTAGAAAGAAAGTGTCGCATTTATATTCATTTGAAGTGAATACGAGGTATACATAACACTCCACAATGAATATAATATCTTATCGTGAAACATAGAAATGAGATGCGATATTGTGGTTTAAGTAACATTAGAACTCAATTGCCTCTATACGTAAACATCCGGAAACGCTATTTCTTAGAAAGGATGTATCGCATTTTCATTCGTTTGAAGTGTAGACGAGGAATACATAACACTTGGCAATTAATATTGTATCCTATCATGAAGCATAGAAATGAGATGCGATATCGCGTATTATGAAGCTTTAGAACTCTACTGCTACGATACGTAGAGATCTGCAAACGCTATTTCCTAGCAAGGAAGTGTCGCATTTACATTAATTTGAAGTGTATGCGAGGTATGCAAGAAACTTCGCAATGAATATTACATCTTATCATGAAACATAGAAATGAGATGCGATATTGCGATTTAAGCAGCAATAGAACACTAATACTTCGATACGTAGACATCTGCAAACGCTATCTAATAGCAAGGAAGTGTCGCATTTTCATTCTTTTGAATACGAGGAATACATAACATTCCACAATGAATATTATACCTTATCACGAAACACAGAAATGAGATGCGATATGGCGATTTAAGAAGCGTTAGAAATATATTGCTTCTATACGTAGACATCTGCGTACGCTACTTCCTAGCAAGGAAGTGTCGCATTTACAATCATTTGAAGTGTATGCGAGGTATACATAACACTTCGCAGTTAATATTATATCTTATCATGAGACATAGAAATGAGATGCGATATCGCGTTTTAAGAAGCATTAGAACTCTAATGCTACGATACGTAGACATCTTTCAAACGCTATTTCCTAGGAAGGAAGTGTCGCATTTACATTCTTTTGTAGTGAATTCGAGGTATACATAACACCCCACAATGAATATTATATCTTATCACGACACATAGAAATGAGGTGCGATATCGCGTTTTGAGAAGCATTAGAATCCTAATGCTACGATACGTAGACATCTGCAAACGCTATTTCCAAGGCAGGAAGTGTCGCATTTACATTCGTTTGAAGTGTATGCGAGGTATACATGACACTTCGGAATGAATATTGCTTCTTATCATGAAACATAGGAATGAGTTGCGATATCGCGTTTTAAGAAGCATTAGAACACTATTCCATCGACACGTAGACATCTGCAAACGCTATTTCCTAGCCAGGAAGTGTCGCACTCACATTCATTTGAAGTGAGTAGGAGGTATACGTAACACTCCACAATGAATATTATATCTTATCATGAAACGTTAAAACGAGATGCGTTATCTCAATTTAAGAAGCATTAGAACCATATTTCTCCGATACGAAGAGATCAGCAAAAGCTATTTCCTAGCAAGAAAGTGTCGCATTTACATTCATTTGACGTGTGTGCCAAGTACACATGACACTTCGCACTGAATATTAATACTTATCATGAAACATAGAAGGGAGATGCTATATCGCGTTTTAAGGAGCATTAGAACACTATTGCTATGATACGTACACATCTGCAATCCGTATTTCCTAGCAAGGAAGTGTCGCCTTTACATTCCTCTGAAGAGAATACGAGGAACACATGACACTTCGCACTGGATATTATATCTTATCATTAAACATAGAAATGAAATACAATATCGCGATTTAAGAAGCAATAGAACTCTATTGCTTCGATACGTAGACATCTGCGATCGCTATTTCCTAGCAAGGGAGCGTCGCATTCATATTCTTTTGAAGTGAATACGTGGTATACATGACACTTGGCAATTAACATTGTATCTTATCATGTAACATAGAAACGAGATGCGATATCGCGTTTTGAGAAGCATTAGAACTCTAATGCTACGATATGTAGACATCTGCAAACGCTATTTCCTAGCAAGGAAGTGTCGTATTTACATTCTTTTGATGTGAATATGGGGTATACATAACACGGCACAATGAATATTATATCTTATCATGAAACATAGAAATGAGATGCGATATGACGATTTAAGAAGCATTAGAAATCTACTGCTACGATACGTAGACATCTGCAAACGCTATTTCCAAGGAAGGAAGTGTCGCATATACATTCTTTTGAAGTGAATATGAAGTATACATGACACTCCGCAATGAATATTATATCTTATAATGAAACATGATAATGAAATGCGATATCGCGTTTTAAGAAGCATTAGAATTCTATTGCTACGATACGTAGACATCTGCAGACGCTATCTCCTAGCAAGGAAGTGTCGCATTTACATTCTTAGGAAGTGTAGACGAGGTACACATAACACTCCACAGTGAATATTACATTTTATTGTGAAATATAGAAATGACAATCGATTCGCTCTTTAAGAAGCATTAGAACTCTATTTCTACGATACATAGACATCTGCAGACGCTATTTCCTAGCAAGGAAGTGTTGTATTTACATTCATTTGGAGTGTATGCGAGGTACACAAGACACTTCGCAATGAATACCTTATCATGAAACACAGAAATGAGATGCGATATGACGATTTAAGAAGCATTAGAATTCTATTGCTACGATACGTTGACATCTGCAAACGCTATTTCCTAGCAAGGCAGTTTCGCATTTACATTCTTTTGAAGTGAATTCGAGGTATACATAACACTGCACAATGAGTATTATATCTTATCATGAAACTTAGAAATGAGATGCGATATCGCGTTTTAAGATGCATTAGAACTCTACTGCTTCGATACGGAGACATCCGCACACGCTATTTCCTAGCAAGGAAGTGCTGCATTTACATTCATTTGAACTGTGGACGAGGAGTACATAACACTTCGCAATGAAAATTATATCTTATCATGAAACATAGAAATGGGATGTGATATCGCGTTTTAAGGAGCATTAGAACTCTATAGCTTCGATGTAGAGATATCTGGGAACGTAATTTCCTATGAAGGAAGTGTCGCATTTACATTCATTTGAAGCGTAGACGAAGAACTCATAACACTTCCCATTGAATATTATATCTTATCATAAGAAGTAAAATGGGATGCGATATCGCGTTTTACGATGCATTAGAACTCTATTGCTTCGATACGTAGATATCTGCAAACGCTATTTCCTAGCAAGGAGATGTCGCATTTACACTCTTTTGAAGTGAATACGAGGTATACATGACACTTCGCAATGCATATTATATCTTATCATGAAACATAGAAATGAGATGCGATATCTCGTTTTAAGAAGGATTAGAACTCTATTGCTTCGATACGGAGACATCTGCAAACGCTATTTCCTAGCAAGGAAGTGTCGCATTTACATTCATTTGAAGTGTATGCGAGGTATACAAGACACTTCGCAATGAATACTATACCTTATCATGAAACGTGGAAAAGAGACGCGATATCGCATTTTGAGAATCATTAGAACTCTAATGCTACGATATGTAGACATCTGCAAACGCTATTTCCTAGCAAGGAAGTGTCGTATTTACATTCTTTTGATGTGAATATGGGGTATACATAACACGGCACAATGAATATTATATCTTATCATGAAACATAGAAATGAGATGCGATATGACGATTTAAGAAGCATTAGAACTCTACTGCTACGATACGTAGACATCTGCAAACGCTATTTCCAAGGAAGGAAGTGTCGCATATACATTCTTTTGAAGTGAATATGAAGTATACATGACACTCCGCAATGAATATTATATCTTATAATGAAACATGATAATGAAATGCGATATCGCGTTTTAAGAAGCATTAGAATTCTATTGCTACGATACGTAGACATCTGCAGACGCTATCTCCTAGCAAGGAAGTGTCGCATTTACATTCTTAGGAAGTGTAGACGAGGTATACATAACACTCCACAATGAATATTACATTTTATTGTGAAATATAGAAATGACAATCGATTCGCTCTTTAAGAAGCATTAGAACTCTATTTCTACGATACATAGACATCTGGAGACGCTATTTCCTAGCAAGGAAGTGTCGTATTTACATTCATTTGGAGTGTATGCGAGGTACACAAGACACTTCGCAATGAATACCTTATCATGAAACATAGAAATGAGATGCGATATGACGATTTAAGAAGCATTAGAATTCTATTGCTACGATACGTTGACATCTGCAAACGCTATTTCCTAGCAAGGCAGTTTCCCATTTACATTCTTTTGAAGTGAATTCGAGGTATACATAACACTGCACAATGAATATTATATCTTATCATGAAACTTAGAAATGAGATGCGATATCGCGTTTTAAGATGCATTAGAACTCTATTGCTACGATACGTAGACATCTGCAGACGCTATTTCCTAGCAAGGAAGTGTCGCATTTACATTCTTAGGATGTGTAGACGAGGTATACATAACACTCCACAATGAATATTATATTTTATCGTGAAATATAGAAATGAGGATTGATTCGCGCTTTAAGAAGCATTAGAACTCTATTGCTACGATAGGTAGACACCTGCAGACGCTATTTCCTAGCATGGAGATGTCGCATTTACATTCATTTGAAGTGTATGCGAGGTATACATGACGCTTCGCAACGAATATTATATCTTATCATGAGACATAGAAATGAGATTCTATATCGCGTGTTAAGAAGCATTTGAACGCTATTGCTTCGATACGTAGACATCTGCAAACGCTATTTCCTAGCATGGAAGTGTCGCATTTACATTCATTTGAAGTGTATGCGAGGTATACATGACACTTCGCAATGTATATTATATCTTATCATGAAACATAGAAATGAGATGCGATTTCGCGATTTAAAAAGCATTAAAACTCCATTGCTACGATACGCAGACATCTGCAATCGCTATTTCCTAGCAATGAATTGTCGCATTTACATTCGTTTGAAGTGAATACGAGGTATTCATAACACTTCGCAATGAAAATTATATCTTATCCTAAATCATAGAGATGAGATGCGATATCTCGTTTTAAGAAACATTAGAACCCTATTGCTATGATACCCAGATATCTGCAGACTCTTTTTCCTAGGAAGGAAGTGTCGCATTTACATTCTTTTGAGGTGAATACGAGGCATACATAACACTCCACAGTGAGTATTTTATCTTATCATGAAACATAGAAATGAGATGCGATATGACGACATAAAAAGCATTAGAATTCTATTGCTTCGATACATAGTCATCTGCAAACGCAATTTCCTAGCAAGGAAGTGTCGCATTTACATTCATCTGAAGTGAATACGAGGTATACATAACACTGCACAATGAATATTATATGTTATCATGATACACAGAATTGAGATGCGATATCGTGATTTAAGCAGCATTAGAACACTATTGCTTCGATACGTAGACATCTGCAAACGCTATTTAATAGGAAGGAAGAGTCGCATTTACATTCTTTTGAAGTGAGAACGAGGTATACATGACACTTCGCAGTGAATATTATATCTTATCATAAAACATAGCAATGAGAAGCGATATCGCGTTTTAAGAAGAATTAGAACTCTATTGCTACGATACATGGACATCTGCAAAAGCCAATTCCTAGCAAGGAAGTGACGCATTATCATTCTTTTGAAATGAATACGAGGTATTCATAACACTGCACAATGAATATTATATCTTATCATGAAACATAGAAATGAGATGCGATATCCCGATTTAAGCAGCATTAGAACTCTATTGCTTCGATACCTAGACATCTGCAAACGCTACTTCCTAGCAAGGAAGTGTCGCATTTACATTCTTTTGAAGTGAATACGAGGTATACATGACACTCCGCAATGAATATTATATCTTATCATGAAACATAGAAATGGGATGCGATATCGCTATTTAAGAAGCAATAGATCTCTATGGCTTCAATACGTAGACATCTGCCATCGCTATTTCCTAGCAAGGAAGTGTCGCATTTACATTAATTTGAAGTGTATGCGAGGTATACAAGAAATTTCATAATGTATATTACATCACATCATGAAACAAAGAATTGAGATGCGGTATCGCGTTTTGAGAAGCATTCGAACTCTCTTGCTACGATACGTAGACATCTGCAAACGCTATTTCCAAGCAAGGAAGTGTCGCATTTACATTCTTTTGAAGTGAATATGAAGTATACATGACACTACGCAATGAATATTATATCTTATCTTTAAACATAGAAATGAGATGCGATATCGCGTTTTAAGAAGCATTAGAACTCTATTTCTACGTTATGTAGACATCTGCAGACGCTATTTCCTAGCAAGGAAGTGTCGCATTTACATTCTTAGGAAGTGTAGACGAGGTATACATAACACTCCACAATGAATATTATATCTTATCATGAAACATAGAAATGGGATGCGATATGGCGATTTAAGAAGCATTAGAACTCTATTGCTACGATACGTAGACATCTGCAGACGCTATTTCCTAGCATGGAAGTGTCGCATTTACATTCATTTGAAGTGTATGCGAGGTATACATGTCACTTCGCAATGAATATTATATCTTATCATGAAACATAGAAATGAGATTCGATATCGCGTTTTAAGAAGCATTAGAATTCTATTGCTACGATACGAAGACATCTGCAGACGCTATTTCCTTGCAAGGAAGTGTCGCATTTACAATATTTGATGTGAATACGAGGTATACATAACACTGCAAAATGAATATTATAGCTTATCATGAGACATAGAAATGAGATGCGATATCGCGTTTTTAGTAGCATTAGAACTCTAAAGCTACGATACGTAGACAACTGCAAGCGCTAATTCCTTGCAGGGAAGTGTCGCATTTACATTCTTTTGAAGTGAATACGAAGTATACGTGACACTTCGCAGTGAATATTATATCTTATCATGAAACATAGGATTGAGATGCGATATCGCGTTTTGGGAAGCACTAGAACTCTCTTGCTACGATACGTAGACATCAGCAAACGCTATTTCCTAGCAAGGAAGTGTCGCATTTACATTAATTTGAAGTGTATGCGAGGTATACAAGAAATTTCATCATGTATATTACATCACATCATGAAACAAAGAATTGAGATGCTGTATCGCGTTTTGAGAAGCATTCGAACTCTCTTGCTACGATACGTAGACATCTGCAAACGCTACTTCCTAGCAAGGATGCGTCGCATTTACATTCTTTTGAAGTGAATATGAAGTATACATGACACTACGCAATGAATATTATATCTTATCTTTAAACATAGGAATGAGATGCGATATCGCGTTTTAAGAAGCATTAGAACTCTATTTCGACGATATGTAGACATCTGCAGACGCTATTTCCTAGCAAGGAAGTGTCGCATTTACATTCTTAGGAAGTGTAGACGAGGTATACATAACACTCCACAATGAATATTATATCTTATCATGAAACATAGAAATGAGATGCGATGTCTCGATTTAAGGAGCATTGCAACGCTACTGCTTCGATAAATTGACATCTGCAAACGCTACTTCCTAACAGGAAAGTGTCGCATTTACATTCTTTTGAAGTGAATACGAGGTATGCATGTCACTTCACAATGAATATTATATCTTATCATGAAACATAGAAATGAGATGCGAAAGCGCGTTCTAAGAAGCATTAGAACTCTATTGCTTCGACACGTAGACAACTGCAAACGCTATTTCCTAGCAAGGAAGTGTCGCATTTACATTCATTTGAAGTGTATGCGAGGTATACATGCCACTTGGCAATGAATATCATATCTTATCATGAAACATAGAAATAGGATGCAACATCTCGTTTTAAGAAGCAATAGAAACCTATTGCTTCGATACGTAGACATCTGCAAACGCAATTTCCTATCAAGGAAGTGTCGCATTTACATTCTTTTGAAGTGAATGCGAGGTACAAATAACATTGCACAATGAATATTATATATTATCATGAAACATAGAAATGAGATGCGATATCGCGATATAAGATGCATTAGAACTTTATTGCTTCGATACGTAGACATCTGCAAACTCTATTTCCTAGCAAGGAAGTGTCGCATTTACATTCATTTGAAGGGAATACGAGGAATACATGAAACTTCGCAATGAATAATATATCTTATCATGAAACATAGAAATGAGATGCGATATCCCGTTTCAAGGAGCATTAGAACTTTATTGCTTCGATACGTAGACATTTGCAATCGCTATTTCCTAGCAAGGAAGTGTCGCATTTGCATTCATTTGAAGTGTATGCGAGGTATACATAATACTTCGCAATGAATATTATATGTTGTCATGAAACATAGAAATGAGAAGCGATATCCCGTTTTAAGAAGCCGTATAACACGCTTGCTACGATACGTAGACATCTGCAAACTCTATTTCCTAGCAAGGAAGTGTCGCATTTACATTCATTTGAAGTGAAGACGAGGAACACATGACTCTTCGCAATGCATATTATATCTTATCATGAAACATAGAAATGAGATGCGATATCGCGTTTTGAGAAGCATTAGAACTCTATTGCCACGATACGTAGACATCTGTAAACGCTATTTCCTAGCAAGGAAGTGTCGCATTTACATTCATTTGAAGTGTATGCGAGGTATACATGACACTTCGCAATTAACATTATATCTCATCATGATGCATAGAAGTGAAATGCGATATCCCATTTCGAGAAGCATTAGAACTCTATTGCTTCGATACGTAGACATCTGCAATCGCTAATTCCTAGCAAGGAAGTGTCGCATTTACATTCATTTGAAGTGAAGACGAGGAACACATGACTCTTCGCAATGCATATTATATCTTATCATGAAACATAGAAATGAGATGAGATATCGCGTTTTGAGAAGCATTAAAACCCTATTGCCACGATACGTAGACATCTGTAAACGCTATTTCCTAGCAAGGAAGTGTCGCATTTACATTCATTTAAAGTGTATGCGAGGTATACATGACACTTCGCAATTAACATTATATCTTATCATGAAGCATGGAAATGAAATGCGATATCCCGTTTCAAGAAGGATTAGAACTCTATTGCTTCGATACGTAGACATCTGCAAAAGCTATTTAATAGGAAGGAAGAGTCGCATTTACATTCTTTTGAAGTGAGAACGAGGTATGCATGACACTTCGCAGTGAATATTATATCTTATCATAAAACATAGCAATGAGAAGCGATATCGCGTTTTAAGAAGAATTAGAACTCTATTGCTACGATACATGGACATCTGCAAAAGCCAATTCCTAGCAAGGAAGTGACGCATTATCATTCTTTTGAAATGAATACGAGGTATTCATAACACTGCACAATGAATATTATATCTTATCATGAAACATAGAAATGAGATGCGATATCCCGATATAAGCAGCATTAGAACTCTATTGCTTCGATACCTAGACATCTGCAAACGCTACTTCCTAGCAAGGAAGTGTCGCATTTACATTCTTTTGAAGTGAATACGAGGTATACATGACACTCCGCAATGAATATTATATCTTATCATGAAACATAGAAATGAGATGCGATATCGCTATTTAAGAAGCAATAGATCTCTATGGCTTCAATACGTAGACATCTGCCATCGCTATTTCCTAGCAAGGAAGTGTCGCATTTACATTAATTTGAAGTGTATGCGAGGTATACAAGAAATTTCATAATGTATATTACATCACATCATGAAACAAAGAATTGAGATGCGGTATCGCGTTTTGAGAAGCATTCGAACTCTCTTGCTACGATACGTAGACATCTGCAAACGCTATTTCCAAGCAAGGAAGTGTCGCATTTACATTCTTTTGAAGTGAATATGAAGTATACATGACACTACGCAATGAATATTATATCTTATCTTTAAACATAGAAATGAGATGCGATATCGCGTTTTAAGAAGCATTAGAACTCTATTTCTACGTTATGTAGACATCTGCAGACGCTATTTCCTAGCAAGGAAGTGTCGCATTTACATTCTTAGGAAGTGTAGACGAGGTATACATAACACTCCACAATGAATATTATATCTTATCATGAAACATAGAAATGGGATGCGATATGGCGATTTAAGAAGCATTAGAACTCTATTGCTACGATACGTAGACATCTGCAGACGCTATTTCCTAGCATGGAAGTGTCGCATTTACATTCATTTGAAGTGTATGCGAGGTATACATGTCACTTCGCAATGAATATTATATCTTATCATGAAACATAGAAATGAGATTCGATATCGCGTTTTAAGAAGCATTAGAATTCTATTGCTACGATACGAAGACATCTGCAGACGCTATTTCCTTGCAAGGAAGTGTCGCATTTACAATATTTGAAGTGAATACGAGGTATACATAACACTGCAAAATGAATATTATAGCTTATCATGAGACATAGAAATGAGATGCGATATCGCGTTTTTAGTAGCATTAGAACTCTAAAGCTACGATACGTAGACAACTGCAAGCGCTAATTCCTTGCAGGGAAGTGTCGCATTTACATTCTTTTGAAGTGAATACGAAGTATACGTGACACTTCGCAGTGAATATTATATCTTATCATGAAACATAGGATTGAGATGCGATATAGCGTTTTGGGAAGCACTAGAACTCTCTTGCTACGATACGTAGACATCAGCAAACGCTATTTCCTAGCAAGGAAGTGTCGCATTTACATTAATTTGAAGTGTATGCGAGGTATACAAGAAATTTCATCATGTATATTACATCACATCATGAAACAAAGAATTGAGATGCTGTATCGCGTTTTGAGAAGCATTCGAACTCTCTTGCTACGATACGTAGACATCTGCAAACGCTACTTCCTAGCAAGGATGCGTCGCATTTACATTCTTTTGAAGTGAATATGAAGTATACATGACACTACGCAATGAATATTATATCTTATCTTTAAACATAGGAATGAGATGCGATATCGCGTTTTAAGAAGCATTAGAACTCTATTTCGACGATATGTAGACATCTGCAGACGCTATTTCCTAGCAAGGAAGTGTCGCATTTACATTCTTAGGAAGTGTAGACGAGGTATACATAACACTCCACAATGAATATTATATCTTATCATGAAACATAGAAATGAGATGCGATGTCTCGATTTAAGAAGCATTGCAACGCTACTGCTTCGATAACTTGACATCTGCAAACGCTACTTCGTAACAGGAAAGTGTCGCATTTACATTCTTTTGAAGTGAATACGAGGTATGCATGTCACTTCACAATGAATATTATATCTTATCATGAAACATAGAAATGAGATGCGAAGGCGCGTTTTAAGAAGCATTAGAACTCTATTGCTTCGACACGTAGACAACTGCAAACGCTATTTCCTAGCAAGGAAGTGTCGCATTTACATTCATTTGAAGTGTATGCGATGTATACGTGACACTTCGCAATAAATGTTATATCTTATCATGAAACATAGAAATGTAATGCGATATCGCGTTTTGAGATGCAACAGAAATCTAAAGCTACGATACGCAGAAATCTGCAAACGCTGTTTCCTAGCAAGGAAGTGTCGCATTTACATTCTTTTGAAATGTATGCCAAGTACACATGACACTTCGCAATGAATGTTATATCTTATTGTGAGACATAGAAATAAGATGCGATATCGCATTTTAAGAAGCGTTATAACCGAATTGCTACGATACGTAGACATCTGCAAACTCTATTTCCTAGCAAGGATGTGTCGCATTTACATTCTTTTGAAGTGAACACGAGGTGTACATAACACTGCACAATGAATATTATATCTTAACATGAAACATAGAAATAGATGCGATATCGCGTTTTGAGATGCATTAGAAATCTATTGCTTCGATACGTAGACATCTGCAAACGCTATTTCCTAGCAAGGAAGTGTCGCATTGACATTGTTTTGAATTGAATACAAGGTATACATGCCACTTCGCAATAAATATTATATCTTATCATGAAACATAGAAATGAAATGCGGTATCCCGTTTTAAGAGGCATTAGAACTCTATTGCTACGATACGTAGACATTTGCAAACGCTACTTCCTAGCAAGGAAGTCTCGCACTTTCATTCATTTGAAGTGTATACGAGGTATGCGTAACACTTCGCAATGAGTATTATATCTTATCATGAAACATAGAACTGAGATGCGATATCGGGTTTTGAGATGCATTAGAACTCTATTGCTACGATACGTAGATATCTGCAGACGCTATTTCCTAGCAAGGAAGTGTCGCAATTACATTCTTTTGAAGTGAATGCGAGGTAGACATAACACTCCACAATGAATATTATATCTTATCACGAAACATAGAAATGAGATGCGTTATCCCGATTTAAGAAGCAATAGAAATCTACTGCTTCGATACGGAGAAATCTGCAAACGCTATTTCTTAGCATGGAAGTGTCGCGTTTACATTCTTTTGAAGAGAATACGAGGTATACATTATACTCCGCAATGAATATTATATTTTATCATGAAACGTAGAAATGAGATGCGATATCGCGCTTTAAGAAGCATTAGAACTCTATTACTTCGACACGTAGACATCTGCCAACGCTCTTTCCTAGGAAGTAAGTGGCGCATTTACATTCACCTTAAGTGTATGCGAGGTATACATGACACTTCGCAATGAATATAATATCTCTTCATGAAACATAGAAATGGGATGCGATACCTTGAATTTATGAAGATTTAGAAATCTGCTGCTACGATACGTAGACATCCGGAAACGCTATTTCCAAGCAAGGAAGTGTCTCATTTACATACTTTTCAGGTGAAGACGAGGTATACATAACACTTCGCAGTGACTATTATGTCTTACCATGAAACATAGAAATGAGATGCTATATCGCGTTTTGAGAAGCATTGGAACTCTATTGCTTCGATACGTAGACATCTGCAAACGCTATTTCCTAGCAAGGAAGTGTCGCATTGACATTGTTTTGAATTGAATACAAGGTATACATGCCACTTCGCAATGAATATTATATCTTATCGTGAAACATAGAAATGAGATGCGGTATCGCGTTTTGAGAAGCATTAGAACTCTATTGCTACGATACGTAGACATCTGCAGACGCTACTGCCCAGCAAGGAAGTGTCGCATATACGTTCGTTTGAAGTGAATACGAGATATACATAACACTCCGCAATGAATATTATATCTCATCATGAAACATAGAAATGAGATACACTATCTCTTTTTAGGAAGCATTAGAACTCTATTGCTACGATACGTAGATATCTGGAAACGCTATTTCCTAGCAAGGAAGAGTCGCATTTACATTCTTTTGATGTGACTACGAGGTATACATGGCACTTCGCAATGAATATTATATCTTATCACGAATCATGGAAATGGGATGCGATATCGCGTTTTAAGAAGCATTAGAACTCCATTGCTTCGATACGTAGACGTCTGCAAACACCATTTACTAGCAAGGAAGAGTCGCACTTACTTTCTTTTGAAGTGAATACGAGGTATACATAACAGTGCACATTGAATATTATATCTTATCATGAAACATAGAAATGTGATGCGATTTCGCGTTTTATGACGCATTAGAACCCTATTGCTTCGATACGTAGACATCTGCAAACGCTATTGCCTAGCAAGGAAGTGTCGCATTTACATTCTTTTGAGGTGAATACGAGGTATTCATTACACTTCGCAATGAATGTTATATCTTATCGTGAAACATAGAAATGAGATGCGATATCGCGTTTTAAGCAGCATTAGAACTCTCTTGCTTCGATACATAGACATCTGCAAACGCTACTTCCTAGCAAGGAAGTGTCGCATTTACATTCTTCTGAAGTGTATGGAGGTAAACATGGCACTTCGCAATGAATATCATATCTTATAATGAAACGTAGAAATGTGAGGCGATATGACGATTTAAGGAGCATTATATATGTATATATTGCTTGCTAATAATACATTATATATGTATTATATTGCTACTACACGTAGACATCTGCAAACGCTAATTCCTAGCAAGGAAATGTCGCATTTTCACTCTTTAGAAGTGAATACGAGGTATACATAACACTCCAGAATGAGTATTATATCTTATCACGAAACATAGAAATGAGATGCGATATGGCGATTTAAGAAGCATTAGAACTCTGTTGCTTCGATACGTAGACATCTGCCATCGCTATTTCCTAGCAAGGAAGTGTCGCATTTACATTCATTTGATGTGAATACGAGGTATACATGACACTTCGCAATGAATATTATAACTTGCCAGGAAACATAGAAATGAGATGCGATATCGCGATTTAAGAAGCACTGGAACACTATTGCTTCGATACGTAGACATCTGCAAAAGCTATTTAATAGAAAGGAAGGGTCGCACTCACATTCTTTTGAAGTCAATGCGAGGTATACATAAATCTCCACAATGAATATTATATCATGTCATGAAATATAGGAAAGAGATACGATATCACGATAATAGAAGCATTAGGATACTATTGCTTCGATACTGAGACATCTGCAAACACTATTTTCTAGCAAGGAAGTTTCGCATTTACACTCTTTTGAAGTGAATACGAGGTTCACATGACACTTCGCAATGAATATTATATCCTTTCATGAAACATAGAAATGGGAAGCGAAGTCTCGTTCTAAGAAGCATTAGTACCCTACTGTTTCTATATGTAGACATCTGGAAACGCTATTTCCTGGCAAGGAAGTGTCATATTTACATTCTTTTGAAGTGAATATGAGGTATACATGACACTTCGCAATGAATATTATATCTCATCATGACACGTAGAAATGAGATGCGATATCGCGTTTTAAGAAGCATTAGAACTCTATTGTTGCGATACGTAGACATATGGAAACTCTATTTCTTAGCAAGGAAGTGTCGCATTTACTTTCTTTTGAAGCGAATGCGAGGTATACAGGGCACATCGCAATGAATATTATATCTCATCATGACACATAGAAATGAGATGCGATATCACGTTTTAAGAAGCGTTAGAACCCTATTGCTCCGATACATATACATCTGCAATCGTTATTTCCTAGGAAGGAAGTGTCGCATTTACATTCATTTGAAGTGTATGCGAGGTATAAGTGACACTTCGCAGTGAATATTATATCTTATCATGAAACATTGAAATGAAATGGGATATCTCGTTTTAAGAAGCATTATAACTCTATTGCTTCGATACGTAGACATGTGCAAACGCAATTTCCTAGCATGGAAGTGTCGCATTTACATTCTTCTGAAGTGAATACCAGGTATACATGGCACTTCGCAATGAATATTATATCTTATCAAATAACATAGAAATGAGATGCGATATCTTGTTTTAAGAAGCATTAGAACTCTGTAGCTTCGATACGTGGACATCTGCCATCGCTATTTCCTAGCAAGGAAGAGTCGCATTAACATTCTTTTGAAGTGAATACGAGGTATACATGTCACTTCGCAATGGATATTGTATCTTATCATGAAACATAGAAATGAGATGCGACATCTCGTTTTACGAAGCATTAGAACTGTATTGTTTCGACACGTAGACATGTGCAAACGCTATTTCCTAGCACGGAAGTGTCGCATTTACATTCTTTTGAAGCGAGTACGAGGTATACATGAAACTTCACAATGAATATTATATCTTATCATGAAACATAGAAATGAGATGCGATATCGCGTTTCAAGAAGCATTAGAACTCTATTGCTTCGATGCGTAGACATCTGCAAACGCTACTTCCTAGCAAGGAAGTGTCGCATTTACATTCATTTGAAGTGAATACGAGGTATACATGACACTTCGCAATGAATATTATAACTTATCATGAAACATAGAAATGAGATGCGATATCGCGTTTTAAGAAGCATCAGAACTCTATTGCTACGATACGTAGACATCTGCAAGCGCTACTTAGTCGCAAGGAAGTGTCGCATTTACATTCCTTTGAAGTGAATACGAGGTCTACATAACACTCCACAATGAATATTATATCTTATCATGAAACGTAGAAATGAGATGCGATATTGCGATCGAAGAAGCAATAGAACTCTATTGCTACGATACGTAGACATCTGCAAACGCTATATCCTAGCAAGGAAGTGTCGCATTTATATTCCTTTGAAGTGAATACGAAGTATACATAACACTCCACGATGAATATTACACCTTATCACGAAACATAGAAATGAGATGCGATATCGCGATGTAAGGAGCATTAGAACTCTATTGCTACGATACGTAGACATCAGCAAACTCTATTCCCTAGCAAGGAAGTGTCGCATTTACATTCTTTTGAAGTGAATACGAGGTATACATTACACTCCACAATGAATATCATACCTTATCACGAAACATTGAAATGAGATTCGATATCGCGATTTACGAAGCATTAGAACTCTATTGCTTCGATACGGAGACATCTGCAAACGCTATTTCCTAGCAAGGAAGTGTCGCATTTACATTCATTTGAAGTGAATACGAGGTATACATGAAACTTCGCAATGAATATTAAACCTTATCATGAAACATATAAATGTGATGTGATATCGCGTTTTAAGAAGCATTAGAACTCTATTGCTACGATACGTAGACATCTGCAAACGTTATTTCCTAGCAAGGAAGTGTCGCATTTACATTCATTTGAAGTGTGTGCGAGGTATTCAAGACACTTCGCAATGAATATTATATCTAATCATGAAACATAGAATTGAGTTGCGATATCGCGTTTTAGAAGGATTAGAACTCCAATGCTACGATACGTAGACATCCGCAAACGCTATTTCCTAGCAAGGAAGTGTCGCATTTGCATCAATTTGAAGTGTATGCGAGGTATACATGACACTTCGCAATGAATATTATATCTCATCATGAAAAATGGAAATGAGATGCGATATCGCGTTTTAAGAAGCGTTCGAACTCTATTGCTTCGACACGTAGACATCTGCAAACGCTATTTCCTAGCAAGGAAGTGTCGCCCTTACATTCTTTTGAAGTGAGTAGGAGGTATACATAACACTCCACAATGAATATTATATCTTATAGTGAAACGTTAAAACGGGATGCGAAATCTCGATTTAAGAAGCATTAGAACCATATTTCTTCGATACGTAGACATCTGCAAAAGCTATTTCCTAGCAATGAAGTGTCGCATTTACATTCATTTGACGTGTGTGCCAAGTATACTTGACACTTCGCACTGAATATTAATACTTATCATGAAACATAGAAGGGAGATGCGATATCGCGGTTTAAGAAGCATTAGAACTATATTGCTACGATACGCAGATATCTGCAAACTCTACTTCCTAGCAAGGTAGTGTCGCACATACATTCTTTTGGAGTGAATACGGGGTATACATGACACTTCGCAATGAATATTATATCTCATCATGAAACATAGAAATTAGATGCGATATTGTGTTTTGAGTAGCATTAGAACTCTATTGCTTCGATACGTAGAAATCTGCAAACGCTATTTCCTAGCAATGAAATGTCGCATTTACATTCATTTGAAGTGCATCTGAGGTATATATGACACATCGCAATGAATTTTATATCTTATCATGAAACATAGAAATGAAATGCGATATCGCGTTATAAGAAGCATGAGAACTCTATTGCTACGATACGTAGACATCTGCAAGCGCTACTTAGTCGCAAGGAAGTGTCGCATTTACATTCTCTTAAAGTGAATACGAGGTATACATAACAGACACCAATGAATATTATACCTTATCACGAAACATAGAAATGAAATGCGATATCGCGATTTGAGAAGCATTAGATCTCTATTGCTTCGGTACGAAGACATCTGCAAACGCTATTTCCTAGCAAGGAAGTTTCGCAATTACATTCTTTTTAAGTGAATACGAGGTATACATAACACTCCACAATGAATGTTATATCTTATCATGAAACATAGAATTGAGATGCGATATCGCGTTTCAAGAAGTATTAGAACTCTATTGCTTCGATGCGTAGACATCTGGAAACGCTCTTTCCTAACAAGGAAGTGTCGCATTTACATTCGTTTGAAGTGAATACGAGGTATACGTAACACTTCGCAATGAGTATTATAGCTTATCACGAAATATAGAAATGGGATGCGATATCGCGATTTAAGAAGCATTAGAACCCTATTGCTACGATACGTAGACATCTGCAAACGCTATTTCCTAGCAAGATGGTTTCGCATTTTCATTCTTTTGAAGTGAATACGAGGTATTCGTGACACTTCGCAATGAACATTATATCTTATCATGAAACATAGAAATGAGATGAGATATCGGGATTTAAGAAGCATAAAACTCCATTTCTTCGATAAGTAGACATCTGCAAACGCTATTTCCTAGCAAGTAAGTGTCGCATTTACATTCTTTTGAAGTGAATACGAGGTATACATGACACTTCGCAATGAATATTATATCTTATCATAAAACATAGAAATGAGATGCGATATCGCGTTTTAAGAAGCGTTAGAACTCTATTGCTTCGACACGTAGACATCTGCAAACGCTATTCCCTAGCAAGGAAGTGTCGCACTTACAGCACTTACATTCTTTTGAAGTGAGTAGGAGGTATACATAACACTCCACAATGAATATTATATCTTATAGTGAAACGTTAAAACGGGATGTGGTATCTCGATTTAAGAAGCATTAGAACCACATTTCTTCGATACGTAGACATCTGCAAAAGCTATTTCCTAGCAAGGAAGTGTCGCATTTACATTCATTTGACGTATGTGCCAAGTACACTTGACACTTCGCACTGAATATTAATACTTATCATGAAACATAGAAGGGAGATGCGATATCGCGGTTTAAGAAGCATTAGAACTATATTGCTACGATACGTAGACTTCTGCAGACGCTATTTCCTAGCAAGGAAGTGTCGTATTTACATTCATTTGAAGTGTATGCGAGGTATAAGTGACACCTCGCAATGAATATTATATCACATCATGAAACGTAGGAATGACATGCGATATTGCGATCGAAGAAGCAATAGAACTCTATTGCTACGATACGTAGACATCTGCAAACGCTATATCCTAGCAAGGAAGTGTCGCATTTATATTCCTTTGAAGTGAATACGAAGTATACATAACACTCCACGATGAATATTACACCTTATCACGAAACATAGAAATGAGATGCGATATCGCGATGTAAGGAGCATTAGAACTCTATTGCTACGATACGTAGACATCAGCAAACTCTATTCCCTAGCAAGGAAGTGTCGCATTTACATTCTTTTGAAGTGAATACGAGGTATACATTACACTCCACAATGAATATCATACCTTATCACGAAACATTGAAATGAGATTCGATATCGCGATTTACGAAGCATTAGAACTCTATTGCTTCGATACGGAGACATCTGCAAACGCTATTTCCTAGCAAGGAAGTGTCGCATTTACATTCATTTGAAGTGAATACGAGGTATACATGAAACTTCGCAATGAATATTAAACCTTATCATGAAACATATAAATGTGATGTGATATCGCGTTTTAAGAAGCATTAGAACTCTATTGCTACGATACGTAGACATCTGCAAACGTTATTTCCTAGCAAGGAAGTGTCGCATTTACATTCATTTGAAGTGTGTGCGAGGTATTCAAGACACTTCGCAATGAATATTATATCTAATCATGAAACATAGAATTGAGTTGCGATATCGCGTTTTAGAAGGATTAGAACTCCAATGCTACGATACGTAGACATCCGCAAACGCTATTTCCTAGCAAGGAAGTGTCGCATTTGCATCCATTTGAAGTGTATGCGAGGTATACATGACACTTCGCAATGAATATTATATCTCATCATGAAAAATGGAAATGAGATGCGATATCGCGTTTTAAGAAGCGTTCGAACTCTATTGCTTCGACACGTAGACATCTGCAAACGCTATTTCCTAGCAAGGAAGTGTCGCCCTTACATTCTTTTGAAGTGAGTAGGAGGTATACATAACACTCCACAATGAATATTATATCTTATAGTGAAACGTTAAAACGGGATGCGAAATCTCGATTTAAGAAGCATTAGAACCATATTTCTTCGATACGTAGACATCTGCAAAAGCTATTTCCTAGCAATGAAGTGTCGCATTTACATTCATTTGACGTGTGTGCCAAGTATACTTGACACTTCGCACTGAATATTAATACTTATCATGAAACATAGAAGGGAGATGCGATATCGCGGTTTAAGAAGCATTAGAACTATATTGCTACGATACGCAGATATCTGCAAACTCTACTTCCTAGCAAGGTAGTGTCGCACATACATCCCCCCCCCCCACCACCCCCCCCACCCCCCACGAATATTATATCTCATCATGAAACATAATTAGATGCTGCGATATTGTGTTTTGAGTAGCATTAGAACTCTAATTGCTTCGATACGTAGAAATCTGCAAACGCTATTTCCTAGCAATGAAATGTCGCATTTACATTCATTTGAAGTGCATCTGAGGTATATATGACACATCGCAATGAATATTATATCTTATCATGAAACATAGAAATGAAATGCGATATCGCGTTATAAGAAGCATGAGAACTCTATTGCTACGATACGTAGACATCTGCAAGCGCTACTTAGTCGCAAGGAAGTGTCGCATTTACATTCTCTTAAAGTGAATACGAGGTATACATAACAGACACCAATGAATATTATACCTTATCACGAAACATAGAAATGAAATGCGATATCGCGATTTGAGAAGCATTAGATCTCTATTGCTTCGGTACGAAGACATCTGCAAACGCTATTTCCTAGCAAGGAAGTTTCGCAATTACATTCTTTTTAAGTGAATACGAGGTATACATAACACTCCACAATGAATGTTATATCTTATCATGAAACATAGAATTGAGATGCGATATCGCGTTTCAAGAAGTATTAGAACTCTATTGCTTCGATGCGTAGACATCTGGAAACGCTCTTTCCTAACAAGGAAGTGTCGCATTTACATTCGTTTGAAGTGAATACGAGGTATACGTAACACTTCGCAATGAGTATTATAGCTTATCACGAAATATAGAAATGGGATGCGATATCGCGATTTAAGAAGCATTAGAACCCTATTGCTACGATACGTAGACATCTGCAAACGCTATTTCCTAGCAAGATGGTTTCGCATTTTCATTCTTTTGAAGTGAATACGAGGTATTCGTGACACTTCGCAATGAACATTATATCTTATCATGAAACATAGAAATGAGATGAGATATCGGGATTTAAGAAGCATAAAACTCCATTTCTTCGATAAGTAGACATCTGCAAACGCTATTTCCTAGCAAGTAAGTGTCGCATTTACATTCTTTTGAAGTGAATACGAGGTATACATGACACTTCGCAATGAATATTATATCTTATCATAAAACATAGAAATGAGATGCGATATCGCGTTTTAAGAAGCGTTAGAACTCTATTGCTTCGACACGTAGACATCTGCAAACGCTATTCCCTAGCAAGGAAGTGTCGCACTTACATTCTTTTGAAGTGAGTAGGAGGTATACATAACACTCCACAATGAATATTATATCTTATAGTGAAACGTTAAAACGGGATGTGGTATCTCGATTTAAGAAGCATTAGAACCACATTTCTTCGATACGTAGACATCTGCAAAAGCTATTTCCTAGCAAGGAAGTGTCGCATTTACATTCATTTGACGTATGTGCCAAGTACACTTGACACTTCGCACTGAATATTAATACTTATCATGAAACATAGAAGGGAGATGCGATATCGCGGTTTAAGAAGCATTAGAACTATATTGCTACGATACGTAGACTTCTGCAGACGCTATTTCCTAGCAAGGAAGTGTCGTATTTACATTCATTTGAAGTGTATGCGAGGTATAAGTGACACCTCGCAATGAATATTATATCACATCATGAAACGTAGGAATGACATGCGATATCGCGTTTTAAGAAGCATTAGAACTCTATTGCTTCGATACGCAGATATCTGCAAACTCTACTTCCTAGCAAGGTAGTGTCGCACTTACATTCTTTTGGAGTGAATACGGGGTATACATGACACTTCGAAATGAATATTATATCTCATCATGAAACATAGAAATGAGATGCGATATCGTGTTTTGAGTAGCATTAGAACACTATTGCTTCGAGACGTAGACATCTGCTAACGCTATTTCCTAGCAAGGAAGTGTCGCATTTACATTCTTTTGAAGTGAAAACGAGGTACACATGACACTCCGCAATGAATATTATATCTTATCATGAAACATAGAAATGAGGTGCGATATCGCGTTTTAAGAAGCATTAGAACTCTATTGCTACGATACGTAGACATATGCAGACTCATTTTCCTAGCAAGGAAGTGTCGCATTTACATTCTTCCGAACTGAATACGAGGTATACTTAACACTCCACAATGAATATTATATCTTATCATGAAACACAGAAATGAGATGCGATATGGCGATTTAAGAAGCATTAGAACACTTTTCCTTCGATACGTAGACATCTGCAAACGCTATTTCCTAGCAAGGAAGTGTCGCATATACATTCATCTGAAGTGAATACGAGGTATACACAACACTCCACGAGGAGTATTATACCTTATCATGAAACATAGAAATTAGATGCGATATCGCGATTTAAGAAGCATTAGAACTCTATTGCTACGATACGTAGACATCTGCAAACTCTAGTTCGTAGCATGGAAGTGTCGCAAATACATTCTTTTGGATTGAATACGAGTTAAACATGACACTTCGCAATGAATATTATATCTCATCATGAAACATAGAAATGAGATGCGATATCGTGTTTTGATTAGCATTAGAACTCTATTGTTTCGATACGTAGACATCTGCAAACGCTACTTCCTAGCAATGAAGTGTCGCATTTACATTCTTTTCAGATGAATACAAGGAATACATGACACTTCTCAATGAATATTATATCTTATCATGAAACATAGAAATGGTATGCGATATCGCGTTTTAAGAAGCGCTAGAACTCTTGCTACGATACGTAGACATCTGCAAACGCTATTTCCTAGCAAGGAAGTGTCGCATTTACATACTTGTTAAGTGAATACGAGGTATACATAACGCTCCACAGTGAATATTATATCTTATCATGAAACATAGAAATGAGATGCGATATTGCGATCGAAGAAGCAATAGAACTCTATTGCTACGATACGTAGACATCTGCAAACGCTATATCCTAGCAAGGAAGTGTCGCATTTATATTCCTTTGAAGTGAATACGAAGTATACATAACACTCCACGATGAATATTACACCTTATCACGAAACATAGAAATGAGATGCGATATCGCGATGTAAGGAGCATTAGAACTCTATTGCTACGATACGTAGACATCAGCAAACTCTATTCCCTAGCAAGGAAGTGTCGCATTTACATTCTTTTGAAGTGAATACGAGGTATACATTACACTCCACAATGAATATCATACCTTATCACGAAACATTGAAATGAGATTCGATATCACGATTTACGAAGCATTAGAACTCTATTGCTTCGATACGGAGACATCTGCAAACGCTATTTCCTAGCAAGGAAGTGTCGCATTTACATTCATTTGAAGTGAATACGAGGTATACATGAAACTTCGCAATGAATATTAAACCTTATCATGAAACATATAAATGTGATGTGATATCGCGTTTTAAGAAGCATTAGAACTCTATTGCTACGATACGTAGACATCTGCAAACGTTATTTCCTAGCAAGGAAGTGTCGCATTTACATTCATTTGAAGTGTGTGCGAGGTATTCAAGACACTTCGCAATGAATATTATATCTAATCATGAAACATAGAATTGAGTTGCGATATCGCGTTTTAGAAGGATTAGAACTCCAATGCTACGATACGTAGACATCCGCAAACGCTATTTCCTAGCAAGGAAGTGTCGCATTTGCATCCATTTGAAGTGTATGCGAGGTATACATGACACTTCGCAATGAATATTATATCTCATCATGAAAAATGGAAATGAGATGCGATATCGCGTTTGAAGAAGCGTTCGAACTCTATTGCTTCGACACGTAGACATCTGCAAACGCTATTTCCTAGCAAGGAAGTGTCGCACTTACATTCTTTTGAAGTGAGTAGGAGGTATACATAACACTCCACAATGAATATTATATCTTATAGTGAAACGTTAAAACGGGATGCGAAATCTCGATTTAAGAAGCATTAGAACCATATTTCTTCGATACGTAGACATCTGCAAAAGCTATTTCCTAGCAATGAAGTGTCGCATTTACATTCATTTGACGTGTGTGCCAAGTATACTTGACACTTCGCACTGAATATTAATACTTATCATGAAACATAGAAGGGAGATGCGATATCGCGGTTTAAGAAGCATTAGAACTATATTGCTACGATACGCAGATATCTGCAAACTCTACTTCCTAGCAAGGTAGTGTCGCACATACATTCTTTTGGAGTGAATACGGGGTATACATGACACTTCGCAATGAATATTATATCTCATCATGAAACATAGAAATTAGATGCGATATTGTGTTTTGAGTAGCATTAGAACTCTATTGCTTCGATACGTAGAAATCTGCAAACGCTATTTCCTAGCAATGAAATGTCGCATTTACATTCATTTGAAGTGCATCTGAGGTATATATGACACATCGCAATGAATTTTATATCTTATCATGAAACATAGAAATGAAATGCGATATCGCGTTATAAGAAGCATGAGAACTCTATTGCTACGATACGTAGACATCTGCAAGCGCTACTTAGTCGCAAGGAAGTGTCGCATTTACATTCTCTTAAAGTGAATACGAGGTATACATAACAGACACCAATGAATATTATACCTTATCACGAAACATAGAAATGAAATGCGATATCGCGATTTGAGAAGCATTAGATCTCTATTGCTTCGGTACGAAGACATCTGCAAACGCTATTTCCTAGCAAGGAAGTTTCGCAATTACATTCTTTTTAAGTGAATACGAGGTATACATAACACTCCACAATGAATGTTATATCTTATCATGAAACATAGAATTGAGATGCGATATCGCGTTTCAAGAAGTATTAGAACTCTATTGCTTCGATGCGTAGACATCTGGAAACGCTCTTTCCTAACAAGGAAGTGTCGCATTTACATTCGTTTGAAGTGAATACGAGGTATACGTAACACTTCGCAATGAGTATTATAGCTTATCACGAAATATAGAAATGGGATGCGATATCGCGATTTAAGAAGCATTAGAACCCTATTGCTACGATACGTAGACATCTGCAAACGCTATTTCCTAGCAAGATGGTTTCGCATTTTCATTCTTTTGAAGTGAATACGAGGTATTCGTGACACTTCGCAATGAACATTATATCTTATCATGAAACATAGAAATGAGATGAGATATCGGGATTTAAGAAGCATAAAACTCCATTTCTTCGATAAGTAGACATCTGCAAACGCTATTTCCTAGCAAGGAAGTGTCGCATTTACATTCTTTTGAAGTGAATACGAGGTATACATGACACTTCGCAATGAATATTATATCTTATCATAAAACATAGAAATGAGATGCGATATCGCGTTTTAAGAAGCGTTAGAACTCTATTGCTTCGACACGTAGACATCTGCAAACGCTATTCCCTAGCAAGGAAGTGTCGCACTTACATTCTTTTGAAGTGAGTAGGAGGTATACATAACACTCCACAATGAATATTATATCTTATAGTGAAACGTTAAAACGGGATGTGGTATCTCGATTTAAGAAGCATTAGAACCACATTTCTTCGATACGTAGACATCTGCAAAAGCTATTTCCTAGCAAGGAAGTGTCGCATTTACATTCATTTGACGTATGTGCCAAGTACACTTGACACTTCGCACTGAATATTAATACTTATCATGAAACATAGAAGGGAGATGCGATATCGCGGTTTAAGAAGCACTAGAACTATATTGCTACGATACGTAGACTTCTGCAGACGCTATTTCCTAGCAAGGAAGTGTCGTATTTACATTCATTTGAAGTGTATGCGAGGTATAAGTGACACCTCGCAATGAATATTATATCACATCATGAAACGTAGGAATGACATGCGATATCGCGTTTTAAGAAGCATTAGAACTCTATTGCTTCGATACGCAGATATCTGCAAACTCTACTTCCTAGCAAGGTAGTGTCGCACTTACATTCTTTTGGAGTGAATACGGGGTATACATGACACTTCGAAATGAATATTATATCTCATCATGAAACATAGAAATGAGATGCGATATCGTGTTTTGAGTAGCATTAGAACACTATTGCTTCGAGACGTAGACATCTGCTAACGCTATTTCCTAGCAAGGAAGTGTCGCATTTACATTCTTTTGAAGTGAAAACGAGGTACACATGACACTCCGCAATGAATATTATATCTTATCATGAAACATAGAAATGAGGTGCGATATCGCGTTTTAAGAAGCATTAGAACTCTATAGCTACGATACGTAGACATATGCAGACTCATTTTCCTAGCAAGGAAGTGTCGCATTTACATTCTTCCGAACTGAATACGAGGTATACTTAACACTCCACAATGAATATTATATCTTATCATGAAACACAGAAATGAGATGCGATATGGCGATTTAAGAAGCATTAGAACACTTTTCCTTCGATACGTAGACATCTGCAAACGCTATTTCCTAGCAAGGAAGTGTCGCATATACATTCATCTGAAGTGAATACGAGGTATACATAACACTCCACGAGGAATATTATACCTCATCATGAAACATAGAAATTAGATGCGATATCGCGATTTAAGAAGCATTAGAACTCTATTGCTACGATACGTAGACATCTGCAAACTCTAGTTCGTAGCATGGAAGTGTCGCAAATACATTCTTTTGGATTGAATACGAGTTAAACATGACACTTCGCAATGAATATTATATCTCATCATGAAACATAGAAATGAGATGCGATATCGTGTTTTGATTAGCACTAGAACTCTATTGTTTCGATACGTAGACATCTGCAAACGCTACTTCCTAGCAATGAAGTGTCGCATTTACATTCTTTTCAGATGAATACAAGGAATACATGACACTTCTCAATGAATATTATATCTTATCATGAAACATAGAAATGGTATGCGATATCGCGTTTTAAGAAGCGCTAGAACTCTTGCTACGATACGTAGACATCTGCAAACGCTATTTCCTAGCAAGGAAGTGTCGCATTTACATACTTGTTAAGTGAATACGAGGTATACATAACGCTCCACAGTGAATATTATATCTTATCATGAAACATAGAAATGAGATGCGATATTGCGATCGAAGAAGCAATAGAACTCTATTGCTACGATACGTAGACATCTGCAAACGCTATATCCTAGCAAGGAAGTGTCGCATTTATATTCCTTTGAAGTGAATACGAAGTATACATAACACTCCACGATGAATATTACACCTTATCACGAAACATAGAAATGAGATGCGATATCGCGATGTAAGGAGCATTAGAACTCTATTGCTACGATACGTAGACATCAGCAAACTCTATTCCCTAGCAAGGAAGTGTCGCATTTACATTCTTTTGAAGTGAATACGAGGTATACATTACACTCCACAATGAATATCATACCTTATCACGAAACATTGAAATGAGATTCGATATCGCGATTTACGAAGCATTAGAACTCTATTGCTTGGATACGGAGACATCTGCAAACGCTATTTCCTAGCAAGGAAGTGTCGCATTTACATTCATTTGAAGTGAATACGAGGTATACATGAACTTCGCAATGAATATTAAACCTTATCATGAAACATATAAATGTGATGTGATATCGCGTTTTAAGAAGCATTAGAACTCTATTGCTACGATACGTAGACATCTGCAAACGTTATTTCCTAGCAAGGAAGTGTCGCATTTACATTCATTTGAAGTGTGTGCGAGGTATTCAAGACACTTCGCAATGAATATTATATCTAATCATGAAACATAGAATTGAGTTGCGATATCGCGTTTTAGAAGGATTAGAACTCCAATGCTACGATACGTAGACATCCGCAAACGCTATTTCCTAGCAAGGAAGTGTCGCATTTGCATCCATTTGAAGTGTATGCGAGGTATACATGACACTTCGCAATGAATATTATATCTCATCATGAAAAATGGAAATGAGATGCGATATCGCGTTTTAAGAAGCGTTCGAACTCTATTGCTTCGACACGTAGACATCTGCAAACGCTATTTCCTAGCAAGGAAGTGTCGCACTTACATTCTTTTGAAGTGAGTAGGAGGTATACATAACACTCCACAATGAATATTATATCTTATAGTGAAACGTAAAACGGGATGCGAAATCTCGATTAAGAAGCATTAGAACCATATTTCTTCGATACGTAGACATCTGCAAAAGCTATTTCCTAGCAATGAAGTGTCGCATTTACATTCATTTGACGTGTGTGCCAAGTATACTTGACACTTCGCACTGAATATTAATACTTATCATGAAACATAGAAGGGAGATGCGATATCGCGGTTTAAGAAGCATTAGAACTATATTGCTACGATACGCAGATATCTGCAAACTCTACTTCCTAGCAAGGTAGTGTCGCACATACATTCTTTTGGAGTGAATACGGGGTATACATGACACTTCGCAATGAATATTATATCTCATCATGAAACATAGAAATTAGATGCGATATTGTGTTTTGAGTAGCATTAGAACTCTATTGCTTCGATACGTAGAAATCTGCAAACGCTATTTCCTAGCAATGAAATGTCGCATTTACATTCATTTGAAGTGCATCTGAGGTATATATGACACATCGCAATGAATTTTATATCTTATCATGAAACATAGAAATGAAATGCGATATCGCGTTATAAGAAGCATGAGAACTCTATTGCTACGATACGTAGACATCTGCAAGCGCTACTTAGTCGCAAGGAAGTGTCGCATTTACATTCTCTTAAAGTGAATACGAGGTATACATAACAGACACCAATGAATATTATACCTTATCACGAAACATAGAAATGAAATGCGATATCGCGATTTGAGAAGCATTAGATCTCTATTGCTTCGGTACGAAGACATCTGCAAACGCTATTTCCTAGCAAGGAAGTTTCGCAATTACATTCTTTTTAAGTGAATACGAGGTATACATAACACTCCACAATGAATGTTATATCTTATCATGAAACATAGAATTGAGATGCGATATCGCGTTTCAAGAAGTATTAGAACTCTATTGCTTCGATGCGTAGACATCTGGAAACGCTCTTTCCTAACAAGGAAGTGTCGCATTTACATTCGTTTGAAGTGAATACGAGGTATACGTAACACTTCGCAATGAGTATTATAGCTTATCACGAAATATAGAAATGGGATGCGATATCGCGATTTAAGAAGCATTAGAACCCTATTGCTACGATACGTAGACATCTGCAAACGCTATTTCCTAGCAAGATGGTTTCGCATTTTCATTCTTTTGAAGTGAATACGAGGTATTCGTGACACTTCGCAATGAACATTATATCTTATCATGAAACATAGAAATGAGATGAGATATCGGGATTTAAGAAGCATAAAACTCCATTTCTTCGATAAGTAGACATCTGCAAACGCTATTTCCTAGCAAGGAAGTGTCGCATTTACATTCTTTTGAAGTGAATACGAGGTATACATGACACTTCGCAATGAATATTATATCTTATCATAAAACATAGAAATGAGATGCGATATCGCGTTTTAAGAAGCGTTAGAACTCTATTGCTTCGACACGTAGACATCTGCAAACGCTATTCCCTAGCAAGGAAGTGTCGCACTTACATTCTTTTGAAGTGAGTAGGAGGTATACATAACACTCCACAATGAATATTATATCTTATAGTGAAAAGTTAAAACGGGATGTGGTATCTCGATTTAAGAAGCATTAGAACCACATTTCTTCGATACGTAGACATCTGCAAAAGCTATTTCCTAGCAAGGAAGTGTCGCATTTACATTCATTTGACGTATGTGCCAAGTACACTTGACACTTCGCACTGAATATTAATACTTATCATGAAACATAGAAGGGAGATGCGATATCGCGGTTTAAGAAGCATTAGAACTATATTGCTACGATACGTAGACTTCTGCAGACGCTATTTCCTAGCAAGGAAGTGTCGTATTTACATTCATTTGAAGTGTATGCGAGGTATAAGTGACACCTCGCAATGAATATTATATCACATCATGAAACGTAGGAATGACATGCGATATCGCGTTTTAAGAAGCATTAGAACTCTATTGCTTCGATACGCAGATATCTGCAAACTCTACTTCCTAGCAAGGTAGTGTCGCACTTACATTCTTTTGGAGTGAATACGGGGTATACATGTCACTTCGAAATGAATATTATATCTCATCATGAAACATAGAAATGAGATGCGATATCGTGTTTTGAGTAGCATTAGAACACTATTGCTTCGAGACGTAGACATCTGCTAACGCTATTTCCTAGCAAGGAAGTGTCGCATTTACATTCTTTTGAAGTGAAAACGAGGTACACATGACACTCCGCAATGAATATTATATCTTATCATGAAACATAGAAATGAGGTGCGATATCGCGTTTTAAGAAGCATTAGAACTCTATTGCTACGATACGTAGACATATGCAGACTCATTTTCCTAGCAAGGAAGTGTCGCATTTACATTCTTCCGAACTGAATACGAGGTATACTTAACACTCCACAATGAATATTATATCTTATCATGAAACACAGAAATGAGATGCGATATGGCGATTTAAGAAGCATTAGAACACTTTTCCTTCGATACGTAGACATCTGCAAACGCTATTTCCTAGCAAGGAAGTGTCGCATATACATTCATCTGAAGTGAATACGAGGTATACATAACACTCCACGAGGAATATTATACCTTATCATGAAACATAGAAATTAGATGCGATATCGCGATTTAAGAAGCATTAGAACTCTATTGCTACGATACGTAGACATCTGCAAACTCTAGTTCGTAGCATGGAAGTGTCGCAAATACATTCTTTTGGATTGAATACGAGTTAAACATGACACTTCGCAATGAATATTATATCTCATCATGAAACATAGAAATGAGATGCGATATCGTGTTTTGATTAGCATTAGAACTCTATTGTTTCGATACGTAGACATCTGCAAACGCTACTTCCTAGCAATGAAGTGTCGCATTTACATTCTTTTCAGATGAATACAAGGAATACATGGCACTTCTCAATGAATATTATATCTTATCATGAAACATAGAAATGGTATGCGATATCGCGTTTTAAGAAGCGCTAGAACTCTTGCTACGATACGTAGACATCTGCAAACGCTATTTCCTAGCAAGGAAGTGTCGCATTTACATACTTGTTAAGTGAATACGAGGTATACATAACGCTCCACAGTGAATATTATATCTTATCATGAAACATAGAAATGAGATGCGATATCGCGTTTTAGAAAGCATTGGAACACTATTGCTTCGAGACGTAGACATCTGCTAACGCTATTTCCTAGCAAGGAAGTGTCGCATTTACATTCTTTTGAAGTGAAAACGAGGTACATATGACACTCCGCAATGAATATTATATCTTATCATGATTCGTAGAAATGAGATGCGATGTCGAGTTCTAAGTAGCATTAGAAATCTATTGCTACGATACGTAGAATACTGCAGACGCTATTTCCTAGCAAGGAAGTGTCAAATTTACATTCTTTTGAAGTGAATACGAGGTATACATAACACTCCACAATTAATATTATATCTTATCATGAAACACAGAAATGAGATGCGATATCGCGATTTAAGATGCATTAGAACTCTCTTGCGTCCATACGTAGACATCTGCAAACGCTATTACCTAGCAAGGAAGTGTCTCATTTACATTCATTTGAAGTGTATGCGAGGAATACATGACACTTCGCAATGGATATTATACCATATCATGAAACACACAAATGAGATGCGATATCGCGTTTTAAAAAGCAATAGAACTCTATTGCTTCTATAAGTAGGCATCTGCAAACGCTATTTGCAGCAAGGAAGTGTCGTATTTACATTCATTTGTAGTGTATGCGATGTATTCATGACACTTCGCAATGAATATTATATATTATCATGAAACATGGAAATGAGATGCGATATTGCGTTTTAAGAAGCATTAGAACTCTATTGCTTCGATACGGAGACATCTGCAAACGCGATTTCCTAGCAAGGAAGTGCCGCATTTACATTCTTTGAAGTTAATACGAGGTATACATAACACTCCACAATGAATATTATATCTTATCGTGAAACATAGAAATGGGATGCGATATAGCGTTTTATGAAGCGTTAGAACTCTATTGCTGCGATACGTAGATATCTGCAAACGCTACTTCCTAGGAAGGAAGTGTCGCATTTACATTCATTTGAAGTGTATGCGAGGATTACATGACACTTCGCAATGAATATTATATCTTATCATGAAACATAGAAATGAGATGCGATATCGCGATTTAAGATGCATTAGAACACTCTTGCTACGACACGTAGACATCTGCAAA
The DNA here is from genome assembly GCF_050948175.1 of Xylocopa sonorina. Taxonomy (NCBI): domain Eukaryota; kingdom Metazoa; phylum Arthropoda; class Insecta; order Hymenoptera; family Apidae; genus Xylocopa; species Xylocopa sonorina. The sequence goes on along the minus strand of NW_027490190.1, from coordinate 723,338 downwards.
CGGTATCTAATGGCAAGGAAGTGCTGCACTTACATTCTTTTGAAGTGAATACGAGGTTATAATAACACTCCACAATGAATGTTATATCTTATCATGAAACATAGAAATGAGATGCGATATGGCGATTTAAGAAGCAGTAGATCTCTATTGCTTCGATACTTAGACATCTGCCAACGCTATTTCCTAGCAAGGAAGTGTCGCATTTGCATTCATTTGAAGTGTATGCGAGGTATACAAGACACTTCGCTATGAATATTATATCTTATCATGAAGGATAGAAATGAGATGCGATATCGCGATTTAAGAAGCATTAGGACTCTATTGCTTCGATACGTAGACATCTGCAAACGCTATTTCCCAGCAAGGAAGTGTCGCATTTACATTCTCTTGAAGTGAATACGAGGTATACATGACACTTCGCAATGAATATTATATCTTATAATGAAACATAGAAATGAGATGCTATATCGCGTTTTAAGAAGAATTAGAGCTCTATTTCTACGATACGTAGACATCTGCAGACGCTATTTCCTAGCAAGAAAGTGTCACATTTACATTCTTTTGAAGTGTAGACGAGAGATACATATCACTGCACAATGAATATCATATCCTATCATGAAACATAGAAATGAGATGCGATATCGCGATTTAAGCAGCATTAGAATTCTATTGCTTCGATACGTAGACACCTGCAAACGCTATTTCCTTGCAAGGAAGTGTAGCATTTACATTCATTTGAAGTGTATGCGAGGTATACAAGACACTTCGCAATGAATATTATTTCTTATCATAAAACAATGAAATTAGGAGCGATATCTCGTTTTAAGAAGCATTAGAACTCTATTGCTTCGACACGTAGACATCTGCCATCGCTATTCCCTAGGAAGGAACTGTCGCATTTACATTCTTTGATGTGAATACGAGGTATACATAACACTGCACAATGAATATTATATGTTATCATGAAACATAGTAATGAGATGCGATATGGCTACTTAAGAAGCATTAGAACTTTATTGCTTCGATACGTAGACAGCTGCAAACGCTATTTCCTAGCAAGGAAGTGTCGCATTTACATTCTCTTGAAGTGAATACGCGGTATACGTGACACTTCGCAATGAATATTATATCTTATCATGAAACATAGAAATGAGATGCTATCTCGCGTTTTATGAAGAATTAGATCTCCATTTCTACGATACGTAGATATCTGCAGACGCTATTTCCTAGCAAGGGAGTGTCGCATTTACATTCTTTTGAAGTGTAGACGGGATATACATATCACTGCACAATAGATATTATATCTTATCATGAAACATAGAAATGAGATGCGATATCGCGATTTAAGAGGCATTAGAACTCTAATGCTACGATACGTAGACATCAGCAAACGCTATTTCCTAGCAAAGAAGTGTCGCATTTACATTCTTTTGAAGCGATAACGAGATATACATAACACTGCACAATGAATATTATATCTTATCATGAAACATAGAAATGAGATGCGATATCGCGTTTTAAGAAGAATCAGAACTCTATTTCTACGATACGTAGACATCTGCGGACGCTATTTCCTAGCAAGGAAGTGTCGCATTTACATTCTTTTGAAGTGTAGACGAGATATACATAACACTGCACAATAAATATTTTATCTTATCATGAAACATAGAAACGATATGCGATTTCGCGATTTTAGAAGCATTAGAAATCTATTGCTTCGATACGTAGACATCTGGAAACGCTATTTAATAGCAAGGAGGTGTCGCATTTACATTCTTTTGAAGTGAATACGAGGTATACATAACACTCCAAAATGAATATTATATCTTAACATGAAACACAGAATTGAGATGCGATATCGCGAATTAAAAGGCATTAGAACACTATTGCTACGATACATAGACAACTGCAAACGCTATTTCCTAGCAAGGAAGTGGCGCTTTATCATTCTTTTGAAGTGAATACGAGGTATACATAACACTGCACAACGAGTATTATATCTTTTCATGAAACATACATATGAGATGCGATTTCGCGATTTAAGCAGCATTAGAGCTCTATTGCTTCGATACGTAGACATCTGCAACCGCTATTTCCTAGCAAGGAAGTGTAGCATTTACATTCTCTTGAAGTGAATACGAGGTATACATGACACTTGGCAATTAATATTGTATCTTATCATGAAACATAGAAATGAGATGCGATATCGCGTTTTAAGAAGAATTAGAACTCTATTGCTACGATACGTAGACATGTGCAAACGCTATTTCCTAGCAAGAAAGTGTCGCATTTACATTCTTTTGAAGCGAATACGAGGTATACATAACACTGAACAATAAATATTATATCTTATCATGAAACATAGAAATGGGATGCGATATCGCGATTTAAGCAGCATTAGAATTCTATTGCTTCGATACGTAGACACCTGCAAACGCTATTTCCTTGCAAGGAAGTGTAGCATTTACATTCTTTTGAAGCGAAAACGAGGTATACATGACACTTGGCAATTAATATTGTATCTTATCATGAAACATAGATATGAGATGCGATATCGCGTCCTAAGAGGAATTAGATCTCTATTGCTACGGTACGTAGACGTCGGCAGGCGCTATTTCCTAGCAAGGAAGTGTCGCATTTACATTCTTTTGAAGTGTAGACGAGATATACATAACACTGCACAATAAATAGTATATCTTATCATGAAACATAGAAATGAGATGCGATATCGCGTTATATGAAGCATTAGAACTCTATTGCTCTGATACGTAGACATCTGCAGACGCTATTTCCTAGCAAGGAAGTGTCGCATTTACATTCTTTTGAAGTGAATACGAGGTATACATAACACCCTACAAAGAATATTATATCTTATCATGGAACATAGAAATGAGATGCGATATCGCGATTTAAGAAGCATTAGAAATCTATTGCTTCGATACGTAGACATCAGCAAAAGCTATTTCCTAACAAGGAATTGTCGCATTTTCATTCTTTTGAAGTGAATACGATGTATACATGACACTTCGCAATGAATATTATATCTTATCATGAAACATAGAAATGAAATGCGATAGGACGATTTAAAAAGGATTAGAATTCTATTGCTTCGATACGTAGATATCTGCAAACGCTATTTCCTAGCAGGGAAGTGCCGTATTTACATTCTTTTGAAGTGAATACGAGGTATACATAACACTGCACAATGAATATTATATCTTGTCATGAAACATAGAAATGAGTTGCGATATCGCGATTTATGAAGCATTAGAACTGTACTGTTTCGACACGTAGACATCTGCAAATGCTATTTCCTAGCAAGGAAGTGTCGCATTTACATTCGTTTGAAGTGTAGACGAGGTATACATAACACTTCGCAATGAACATTATACCTTATCATGAAACATAGTATTGAGATGCGATATCGCGATTTAAGAAGCATTAGAGCTCTATTGCTTCGATACCTGGACATCTGGAAACGCTATTTCCTAGAAAGGAAGTGTCGCATTTACATTCATTTGAAGTGTAGACGAGATATACATAGCACTGCACAATGGATATTATATCTTATCATGAAACGTAGAAGTTAGTTGCTATATCGCGATTTAAGAAGCATTAGAAATCTATTGCTTCGATACGTAGACATCTGGAAACGCTATTTCCTAGCAAGGAAGTGTCGCCTTTACATTGTTTTGAAGTGAATGCCAGGTGTACATGACACTCCGCAATGAATATTGTATCTTATCATGAAGCACAGAAATGAAATGCGATATCGCTATTTAAGATGCATGAGAACACTATTGCTTCGATACGTAGACATCTGCAAACGCTATTTCCTAGCAGGGAAGTGTCGTATTTACATTCTTTTGAAGTGAATACGAGGTATACATAACACTGCACAATGAATATTATATCTTGTCATGAAACATAGATATGAGTTGCGATATCGCGATTTATGAGGCATTAGAACTGTACTGTTTCGATACGTAGACATCTGCAAATGCTATTTCCTAGCAAGGCAGTGTCGCATTTAGATTCATTTGAAGTGAATACGTGGCATACGTCACACTTCGCAATGAATATTATATTTCGTCATGAAACATGGAAATGTGATGCGATATCCCGTTTTACGAAGCATTAGAACACTATTGCTGCCATACGTAAGCATCTGCAAACGCTATGTCCTAGCAAGGAAGTGTCGCAATTACATTCTTTTGAAGTGAATGCGAGGTAGACTTAACACTCCACAATGAATATTATATCTTATCATGAAACATAGAAATGTGTAGCGATTTCGCGTCTTAAGAAGCATTAGAAATCTATTGCTTCGATACGCAGACATCTGCAGACGCTTTTACCTAGCAAGGAAGTGTCGCATTTACTATCTTTTGAAGTGAATACGAGGTATACATAACAATCCACAATGAAAATTATATCTTATCATGAAGCATATAAATGAGGATCGATTTCGCGTTTTAAGAAGCATTAGAACTGTATTGATACGATACGTAGACATCTGCAAACGCTATTTCCTAGCAAGGAACTGTAGCACTTACATTTTTTTGAAGTGTAGACGTGGAATGCGTAACACTTCTTAATATATATTATATATTATCATGAAACATAGAAATGAGATGCGATATCGCGATTAAAATGCACTAGAACTCTATTGCTGCGATACGTAACATCTGCAAACGCTATGTCCTAGCAAGGAAGTGTCGCATTTATATTCCTTTGAAGAGAAAACGTGGTATACATGATACACCGCATTGAAAATTATATCTTATCATAAAACATAGAAATAAGATGCGATATGGCGATTTAAGAAGCAATAGAACACTACTGCTTCGATACGTAGACATCTGCAGACGCCATTACCTAGGAAGGAAGTGTCGCATTTACATTCTTTTGAAGCGAATACGAGGTATATATAACACTCCACAATGAATATTACATTTTAACGTGAAACATAGAAATGAGGATCGAATCGCGCTTTAAGAAGCATTAGAACCCTATTGCTACGATACATTGACATCTGCAGACGCTATTTCCTAGCAAGGAAGTGTCGCATTTACATTCTTTTGAAGCGAATACGAGGTATACATAACAATCCACAATGAAAATTATATCTTATCATGAAGCAAATAAATGAGGATCGATTTCGCGTTTTAAGAAGCATTAGAACTCTATTGCATCGATAAGTAGACATCTACAGACGCTATTTCCTAGCAAGGACGTGTCGCATTTACAGCCTTTTGAAGTGAATACGAGGTATACATAACACTCCACAATGAATATTATATCTTATCATGAAGCATATAAATGAGGAGCGATTTCGCGATTTAAGAAGCATTAGGACTCTATTGCTTCGATACGTAGACATCTGCAAACGCTATTTCCCAGCAAGGAAGTGTCGCATTTACATTCTCTTGAAGTGAATACGAGGTATACATGACACTTCGCAATGAATATTATATCTTATAATGAAACATAGAAATGAGATGCTATATCGCGTTTTAAGAAGAATTAGAGCTCTATTTCTACGATACGTAGACATCTGCAGACGCTATTTCCTAGCAAGAAAGTGTCACATTTACATTCTTTTGAAGTGTAGACGAGAGATACATATCACTGCACAATGAATATCATATCCTATCATGAAACATAGAAATGAGATGCGATATCGCGATTTAAGCAGCATTAGAATTCTATTGCTTCGATACGTAGACACCTGCAAACGCTATTTCCTTGCAAGGAAGTGTAGCATTTACATTCATTTGAAGTGTATGCGAGGTATACAAGACACTTCGCAATGAATATTATTTCTTATCATAAAACAATGAAATTAGGAGCGATATCTCGTTTTAAGAAGCATTAGAACTCTATTGCTTCGACACGTAGACATCTGCCATCGCTATTCCCTAGGAAGGAACTGTCGCATTTACATTCTTTGATGTGAATACGAGGTATACATAACACTGCACAATGAATATTATATGTTATCATGAAACATAGTAATGAGATGCGGTATGGCTACTTAAGAAGCATTAGAACTTTATTGCTTCGATACGTAGACAGCTGCAAACGCTATTTCCTAGCAAGGAAGTGTCGCATTTACATTCTCTTGAAGTGAATACGCGGTATACGTGACACTTCGCAATGAATATTATATCTTATCATGAAACATAGAAATGAGATGCTATCTCGCGTTTTATGAAGAATTAGATCTCCATTTCTACGATACGTAGATATCTGCAGACGCTATTTCCTAGCAAGGGAGTGTCGCATTTACATTCTTCTGAAGTGTAGACGGGATATACATATCACTGCACAATAGATATTATATCTTATCATGAAACATAGAAATGAGATGCGATATCGCGATTTAAGAGGCATTAGAACTCTAATGCTACGATACGTAGACATCAGCAAACGCTATTTCCTAGCAAAGAAGTGTCGCATTTACATTCTTTTGAAGCGATAACGAGATATACATAACACTGCACAATGAATATTATATCTTATCATGAAACATAGAAATGAGATGCGATATCGCGTTTTAAGAAGAATCAGAACTCTATTTCTACGATACGTAGACATCTGCGGACGCTATTTCCTAGCAAGGAAGTGTCGCATTTACATTCTTTTGAAGTGTAGACGAGATATACATAACACTGCACAATAAATATTTTATCTTATCATGAAACATAGAAACGATATGCGATTTCGCGATTTTAGAAGCATTAGAAATCTATTGCTTCGATACGTAGACATCTGGAAACGCTATTTAATAGCAAGGAGGTGTCGCATTTACATTCTTTTGAAGTGAATACGAGGTATACATAACACTCCAAAATGAATATTATATCTTAACATGAAACACAGAATTGAGATGCGATATCGCGAATTAAAAGGCATTAGAACACTATTGCTACGATACATAGACAACTGCAAACGCTATTTCCTAGCAAGGAAGTGGCGCTTTATCATTCTTTTGAAGTGAATACGAGGTATACATAACACTGCACAACGAGTATTATATCTTTTCATGAAACATACATATGAGATGCGATTTCGCGATTTAAGCAGCATTAGAGCTCTATTGCTTCGATACGTAGACATCTGCAACCGCTATTTCCTAGCAAGGAAGTGTAGCATTTACATTCTCTTGAAGTGAATACGAGGTATACATGACACTTGGCAATTAATATTGTATCTTATCATGAAACATAGAAATGAGATGCGATATCGCGATTTTGGCAGCATTAGAATTCTATTGCTTCGATACGTAGACACCTGCAAACGCTATTTCCTTGCAAGGAAGTGTAGCATTTACATTCTTTTGAAGCGAAAACGAGGTATACATGACACTTGGCAATTAATATTGTATCTTATCATGAAACATAGATATGAGATGCGATATCGCGTCCTAAGAGGAATTAGAACTCTATTGCTACGGTACGTAGACGTCGGCAGGCGCTATTTCCTAGCAAGGAAGTGTCGCATTTACATTCTTTTGAAGTGTAGACGAGATATACATAACACTGCACAATGAATAGTATATCTTATCATGAAACATAGAAATGAGATGCGATATCGCGTTATATGAAGCATTAGAACTCTATTGCTCTGATACGTAGACATCTGCAGACGCTATTTCCTAGCAAGGAAGTGTCGCATTTACATTCTTTTGAAGTGAATACGAGGTATACATAACACCCTACAAAGAATATTATATCTTATCATGGAACATAGAAATGAGATGCGATATCGCGATTTAAGAGGCATTAGAAATCTATTGCTTCGATACGTAGACATCAGCAAAAGCTATTTCCTAACAAGGAATTGTCGCATTTTCATTCTTTTGAAGTGAATACGATGTATACATGACACTTCGCAATGAATATTATATCTTATCATGAAACATAGAAATGAAATGCGATAGGACGATTTAAAAAGGATTAGAATTCTATTGCTTCGATACGTAGATATCTGCAAACGCTATTTCCTAGCAGGGAAGTGCCGTATTTACATTCTTTTGAAGTGAATACGAGGTATACATAACACTGCACAATGAATATTATATCTTGTCATGAAACATAGAAATGAGTTGCGATATCGCGATTTATGAAGCATTAGAACTGTACTGTTTCGATACGTAGACATCTGCAAATGCTATTTCCTAGCAAGGAAGTGTCGCATTTACATTCGTTTGAAGTGTAGACGAGGTATACATAACACTTCGCAATGAACATTATACCTTATCATGAAACATAGTATTGAGATGCGATATCGCGATTTAAGAAGCATTAGAGCTCTATTGCTTCGATACCTGGACATCTGGAAACGCTATTTCCTAGAAAGGAAGTGTCGCATTTACATTCATTTGAAGTGTAGACGAGATATACATAGCACTGCACAATGGATATTATATCTTATCATGAAACGTAGAAGTTAGTTGCTATATCGCGATTTAAGAAGCATTAGAAATCTATTGCTTCGATACGTAGACATCTGGAAACGCTATTTCCTAGCAAGGAAGTGTCGCATTCTCAATCTTTAGAAGTGAATATGGGGTATACATAACACTCCAGAATGAATATTATATCTTATAATGAAACATAGAAATGAGATGCGATATGGTGATTTAAGAAGCATTAGAACTCTGTTGCTTCGATACGTAGACATCTGCCATCGCTATATCCTAGCAAGGGAGTGTCGCATTTACATTAATTTGAAGTGTATGCGAGGTATACAAGAAACTTCGCAATGAATATTACATCTTATCATGATTCATAGAAATGAGATGCGATATCGCGTTTTGAGAAGCATTCGTACTCAATTGCTACGATACGTAGACATCTGCAAACGCTATTTCCTAGCAAGGAAGTGTTGCATTTACATTCTTCTGAAGTGTAGACGAGATATACATAACACTCCACAATGAATATTGTATCTTATCATGAAACATATAATTGAGGGTCGATTCGCGTTTTAAGAAGCATTAGAACTCTATTGCTACGATACGTAGACATCTGCAGACGCTATTTCCTAGCAAGTTAGTGTCGCATTTACATTCTTTTGAAGTGAATACGAGGTATACATAACAATCCACAATGAAAATTATATCTTATCATGAAGCATATAAATGAGGATCGATTTCGCGTTTTAAGAACCATAAGAACTCTATTGCTACGATACGTAGACATCTGCAAACGCTATTTCCTAGCAAGGAAGTGTCGCATTTACATTCTTTTGAAGTGTATGCGAGGTACACATGACACTTCGCAATGAATATTATATCTAATCATGAAACATAGTAATGAGTTGCGATATCGCGAATTAAGAAGCACTAAAACTCTATTGCTTCGATTCGTAGACATCTGGAAACGTTATTTCTTAGAAAGCAAGTGTCGCATTTACATTCATTTAAAGTGTAGACGAGGAATATATAACACTTCGCTATGAATATTATATATTATCATGAGACCTTGTAATGAGATGCGACATCTTCTTTTATGAAGCATTAGAACTCTATTGTTTCGATACCTAGACATCTGGAAACGCAATTACCTAGAAAGGAAGTGTCGCATTTACAGTCTTTTGAAGTTAATGCGAGATATTCATGACTCTTCGCAATGAATACTATATCTTATCATGAAACATAAAAATGAGATGCGAAATCTCGTTTTAAGAAGCACTAGAACTCAATTGCTTCGATACGTAGAAATCTGCCAACGCTATTTCCTACCAAGGAAGTGTCGCATTTACATTCATATGAAGTGAATACGAAGTATACATGACACTCCGCAATGAGTATTATATCTTATCCTAAGACATAGAAATGAGATGCGATATCTCGTTTTAAGAAACATTAGAACACCATTGCTACGATTCGTCGATATCTGCAGATGCTATTTCCCAGGAAGGAAGTGTCGCATTTACATTCTTTTGAAGTGAATACGAGGTATACATAACCCTCCACAGTGAATATCATGACTTATCATGAAACATAGAAATGAGATGCGACATGGCGATTTAAGAAGCATTAGAACTCTATTGCTTCGATAAGTAGACATCTGCGGACGCTACTTCCTAGCAAGGAAGTGTCGCATTTATATTCATTTGTGGTGTATGCGAGGTATACATAACACTGCACAATGAACATTATATCTTATCATAAAACATAGAAATGAGATGCCATATCTCGTCTTAAGAAGCATTATAACTCTGTTGCTTCGATACGTAAACGTCTGCCATCGCTATATCCTAGCAAGGAAGTGTCGCATTTACATTCATTTGAAGTGTATGCGAGGTATTCAAGACACTTCGCAATGAATATTACATCTAATCATGAAACATAGAAATGAGTTGCGATATCGCGAATTAAGAAGCACTAAAACTCTATTGCTTCGATTCGTAGACATCTGGAAACGTTATTTCTTAGAAAGCAAGTGTCGCATTTACATTCATTTAAAGTGTAGACGAGGAATATATAACACTTCGCTATGAATATTATATATTATCATGAGACCTAGTAATGAGATGCGACATCTTCTTTTATGAAGCATTAGAACTCTATTGTTTCGATACCTAGACATCTGGAAACGCAATTACCTAGAAAGGAAGTGTCGCATTTACAGTCTTTTGAAGTTAATGCGAGATATTCATGACACTTCGCAATGAATACTATATGTTATCATGAAACGTAAAAATGAGATGCGAAATCTCGTTTTAAGAAGCATTAGAACGCTATTGCTTCGATACGTAGTCATCTGCAAAAGCTACATCCTAGCAAGGAAGTGTCGCATTTACATCCATTTGAAGTACAGACGAGGAATACATATCACTTCGCAATTAATATTATATCTTATCATGAAACATAGAAATGAGATGCGACATCGCGTTTTGAGAAGCATTAGAACTCCATTGCTCCGATACGTAGACATCTGCAAACGCTACTTCCTAGCAAGTAGGTGTCGCATTTGCATTCAATTGAAGTGTATCAGAGGTATACATGACACTTCGCAATGAATATTGGACCTCAACATGAAACATAGAAATGAGATTCGATATCGCGTCTTAAGAAGCATTAGAACTCTATTGCTTCGATACACAGACATCTGCAAACGCTATTTCCTAGCAAGGAAGTATCGCATTTACATTGTTCTGAAGTGAATACGAAGTATACATAACACGGCACAATGAATATCATATCTTATTATGAAACATAGAAATGAGATGCGATATCGCCTTTTTAGGAACATTGGAACTCTATCTCTACGAGACGTAGACATCTGCAAACGCTACTTCCTAGCAAGGAAGTGTCGCATTTACATTCTTTAGAAGTGTAGACGAGGTATACATAACGCTTCGCATTGCATACTATATCTTATCATGAAACATAGAAATGTGATGCGCTATATCGTTTTAAGAAGCATTAGAACACTATTGCTTCGATACGTAGACATCTGCCAACGCAATTTCCCAGCAAGGAAGTGTCGCATTTACGTTCTCTTGAAAGGAATACGAGGTATACATGACACTCCGCAATGAATATTATATCTTATCATAAAACATAGAATTGAGATGCGATATCTCGTTATAAGAAGCATTAGAACTCTATTGCTTCGATACGTAGACATCGGCAAACGCTATTTCCTAGCAAGAAAGTGTCGCATTTACATACTTTTGAAGTGAATACGAAGTACACATGACACTTCGCAATGAATATTATGTCTTATCATGATAACATAGAAATGAGGTGCGATATCTCGTTTTAGGGAGCATTAGAACACTATTGCTTCGATACGTAGACATCTGCAAACGCTACTTCCTAGCAAGGAAGTGTCGCATTTACATTCAATTGAAGTGAATACGAGGTATACATAATACTGCACAAAGAATATTATATCTTATCGTGAAATATAGAAATGAGATGCGATATCGCGATTTAAGAAGCATTAGAAGACTATTGCTTCGATACCTAGACTACTGCAAACGCTACTTCCTAGCAAGGAAGTTTCGCATTTACATTCATTCGAAGTGTATATGAGGTATACGTAACATTTCGTAATGAATATTATATCTTATCACGAAACACAGAAATGAGATGCGATATCGCTTTTTAAGAAGCGTTAGAACTCTATTGCTACGATATGTAGACATCTGCAAACGCTACTTCCTAGCAAGGAAGTGTCGCATTTACATTCAATTGAAGTGAATACGAGGTATACATAATACAGCACAAAGAATATTATATCTTATCACGAAACATAGAAATGAGATGCGATATCGCGATTTAAGAAGCATTAGAACTCTATTGCTTCGATACGTAGACATCTGCAAACGCTATATCCTAGCAAGGAAGTGTCGCATTTACATTCATTTGAAGTATAGGAGATGAGTACATAACACTTCGCAATGAATATTATATCTTATCATGAATTATAGGAATGAGATGCGATATCGCGTTTTAAGAAGCATTAGAACTCTACTGCTTCGATACGTAGACATCTGCAAACGCTGTTTCATTGCAAGGAATTGTCGCATTTACATTCATTTGAAGTGTATCCGAGGAATACATAACACTTCGCAATGAATATTATAACTTACCATGAAACATAGAAATGAGATGCGATATCGCGTTCTAAGAAGCATTGGATACTTATAGCTACGATACGTAGACATGTGCAGACGCTATTTCCTAGCAAGTAAGTGTCGCATTTACATTCTTTTCAAGTGAATACGAGCTATGCATAACACTACACAATCAATATTATATCTTATCATGAAACATAGAAATGTGATGCGATATCGCGTACTGAGAAGCATTAGAACACTTTTGCTACGATACGTAGACATCTGCAAACGCCATTTGCTAGCAAGGATGTCTCGCATTTACAATCATTTGAAGTGAATACGAGGTATACATGACACTTTGCAATTAATGTTATATCTTATCATGAAACATATAAATGTGTTTCAATATCCCGCATTAAGAAGCATTAGAACCCTATAGCTTCGATACGTAGACAACTGCAAACGCGATTACCTAGCAGGGATGTGTCGCATTTACATTCTTTTGAAGTGAATACGAGGTATACATAACACTCCAGAATGAATATTATATCACATCATGAAACGTAGAAATGAGATGCGATATGACGATTTAAGAAGCTTTAGAATTCTATTACTTCGGTTCCTAGACATCTGCAAACGTCATTTCCTAGCAAGGAAGTGTTGCATTTACATTATTTTGAAGTAAATATGAGGTATACATAACACTGCACAATGAATATTATATCTTACCTTGAAACATAGAAATGGGATGCGATATCGAGTTCCTAGAATCATTAGAGCTCTATTGCTTCGATACGTAGACATCTGGAAGTGTAATTTCATAGGATGGAAGTGTCGCATTTACCTTAATTTGAAGTGTAGACGAGCAATACATAACACTTCGCAATGAATGTCATATCTTATCATGAGACATAGAAATGAGATGCGATATCGCGGTTTAAGAAGCATTAGATATCTATTGCTTCGATACGTAGAAATCTGCAAAGCTATTTCCTGGCAAGGAAGTGTCGCATTTACATTCATCTGAAGTGAATACGAGGTATACATAACACTCCACAATGAATATTATATCTTATCATGAAACATACAAATGGGATGCGATATCGCGTTTTAAGAAGCGTTAGAACTCTATTGCTACGATACGTAGACATCTGCAAACGCTACTTCCTAGCAAGGAAGTGTCGCATTTACATTCAATTGAAGTGTATGCGAGGTATTCATGACACTTCGCAGTGAATATTATATCTTATCATGAAATGTAGAAATGTGTTGCGATGTCGCGTTTTAAGAAGCATTAGAAATCTATTGCTACGATACGTCGACAACTGCAAACGCTATTTCTTAGCAAGGAAGTGTCGCATTTAAATTCATTTGAAGTGTATACGTGGTATACATAACACTTCGCAATGAATATTATATCTTATCGTGAAATATAGAAATGAGATGCGATATCGAGATTTAAGAAGCATTAGAGCACTATTGCTTCGATACGTAGACACCTGCAAATGCTATTTCCAAGCAGGGATGTGTCGCATTTACATTCACTTGAAGTGTATTAGAGGTATACATGACACTTCGCAATGAATATTATATCTTATCATGAATCATGGAAATGAGATGCGATATCGCGTTTTGAGAAGCATTAGAACGCTATTGCTTCGATACGTAGACATCTGCAAAAGCTACATCCTAGCAAGGAAGTGTCGCATTTACATCCATTTGAAGTACAGACGAGGAATACATAACACTTCGCAATTAATATTATATCTTATCATGAAACATAGAAATGAGATGCGACATCGCGTTTTGAGAAGCATTAGAACTCCATTGCTCCGATACGTAGACATCTGCAAACGCTACTTCCTAGCAAGTAGGTGTCGCATTTGCATTCAATTGAAGTGTATCAGAGGTATACATGACACTTCGCAATGAATATAACATCTCATCATGAAACATAGAAATGAGATGCGATATCTCGTTTTTAGAAGCATTAAAACTCTATTGCTTCCATACGTAGACATCTGCAAACGCTACATCCTAGCAAGGAAGTGTCGCATTTACATTCATTTGAAGTATAGACGATGAATACATAACACTTCGCAATGAATATTATATCTTATCATGAATCATAGGAATGAGATACGATATCGCGTTTTAAGAAGCATTAGAACTCTACTGCTTCGATACGTAGACATCTGCAAACGCTGTTTCATAGCAAGGAATTGTCGCATTTACATTCATTTGAAGTGTGTCCGAGGAATACATAACACTTCGCAATGAATATTATATCTTATCATGAAACATAGAAATGAGATGCGATATCGCGATTCAAGAAGCATTAGAACTCTATTGCTTTGATACGTAGACATCTGCTAACGCCACTTCCTAGCAAGGAAGTGTCGCATTTACAGTCATTTGAAGTGAATACGAGGTATACATGACACTTCGCAATGAATATTATATCTTATCATGAAACATAGAAATGAGATGCGATATCTGGTTTTAAGAAGCATTAGAACTCTACTGCTCCGATACGTAGACATCTGCAAACGCTATTTCCTAGCAAGGAAGTGTCGCATTTACATTCATTTGCAGAGTAGACGAGGTATAGATAACACTGCACAATGAATATTATATGTTATCATGTAACGTAGAAATGAAATGCGATATCGCGATTTGAGAAGCATTAGAACCCTATTACTTCGATACTTAGACATCTGCAAACGCTACATCCTAGCATGGACGTGTCGAATTTACATTCATTTGATGTGTATCCGAGGTATACATGACACTTCGAAATGAATATTACATCTCATCATGAAACATAAAAATGAGATGCGGTATCGCGTATTGAGAAGCATTAGAGCTCTATTGCATCGATACTTAGACATCGGCCAACGCTATTTCCAAGCAGGGAATTGTCGCATTTACATTCATTTGAAGTGTATCCGAGGTATACATCCCACTTCGCAATGAATATTATATCTTATCACGGAACATAGAAATGAGATGCGATATCGCGTTTTAAGAAGCATTAAAACTCTATTGCTTCCATACGTAGACATCTGCAAACGCTACATCCTAGCAAGGAAGTGTCGCATTTACATTCATTTGAAGTATAGACGATGAATACATAACACTTCGCAATGAATACTATATCTTATCATGAATCATAGGAATGAGATGCGATATCGCGTTTTAAGAAGCATTAGAACTCTACTGCTTCGATACGTAGACATCTGCAAACGCTGTTTCATAGCAGGGAATTGTCGCAATTACATTCATTTGAAGTGTATCCGAGGAATACATAACACTTCGCAATGAATATTATATCTTATCATGAAACATAGAAATGAGATGCGATATCGCGATTCATGAAGCATTAGAACTCTATTGCTTTGATACGTAGACATCTGCTAACGCAACTTCCTAGCAAGGAAGTGTCGCATTTACAGTCATTTGAAGTGAATACGAGGTATACATGACACTTCGCAATGAATATTATATCTTATCATGAAACATAGAAATGAGATGCGATATCGCGATTTAAGTAGCATTAGGAATCTATTGCTACGATACGTAGACATCTGCCAACTCTGTTTCCTAGCAAGGAAGTGTCGCATTTACATTCATTTGAAGTGTATGCGAGGTATACACGACAATTCGCAATGAATATTATATCTTATCAAGAATCATAGAAATGAGATGCGATATCGCGATTTAAGAAGCGTTAGAACTCTATTGCTACGATACGTAGACATCTGCAAACGCTACTTCCTAGCAAGGAAGTGTCGCATTTACATTCAATTGAAGTGTATGCGAGGTATTCATGACACTTCGCAGTGAATATTATATCTTATCATGAAATGTAGAAATGTGTTGCGATGTCGCGTTTTAAGAAGCATTAGAAATCTATTGCTACGATACGTCGACAACTGCAAACGCTATTTCTTAGCAAGGAAGTGTCGCATTTAAATTCATTTGAAGTGTATACGTGGTATACATAACACTTCGCAATGAATATTATATCTTATCGTGAAATATAGAAATGAGATGCGATATCGAGATTTAAGAAGCATTAGAGCACTATTGCTTCGATACGTAGACACCTGCAAATGCTATTTCCAAGCAGGGATGTGTCGCATTTACATTCACTTGAAGTGTATTAGAGGTATACATGACACTTCGCAATGAATATTATATCTTATCATGAATCATGGAAATGAGATGCGATATCGCGTTTTGAGAAGCATTAGAACGCTATTGCTTCGATACGTAGACATCTGCAAAAGCTACATCCTAGCAAGGAAGTGTCGCATTTACATCCATTTGAAGTACAGACGAGGAATACATAACACTTCGCAATTAATATTATATCTTATCATGAAACATAGAAATGAGATGCGACATCGCGTTTTGAGAAGCATTAGAACTCCATTGCTCCGATACGTAGACATCTGCAAACGCTACTTCCTAGCAAGTAGGTGTCGCATTTGCATTCAATTGAAGTGTATCAGAGGTATACATGACACTTCGCAATGAATATAACATCTCATCATGAAACATAGAAATGAGATGCGATATCTCGTTTTTAGAAGCATTAAAACTCTATTGCTTCCATACGTAGACATCTGCAAACGCTACATCCTAGCAAGGAAGTGTCGCATTTACATTCATTTGAAGTATAGACGATGAATACATAACACTTCGCAATGAATATTATATCTTATCATGAATCATAGGAATGAGATACGATATCGCGTTTTAAGAAGCATTAGAACTCTACTGCTTCGATACGTAGACATCTGCAAACGCTGTTTCATAGCAAGGAATTGTCGCATTTACATTCATTTGAAGTGTGTCCGAGGAATACATAACACTTCGCAATGAATATTATATCTTATCATGAAACATAGAAATGAGATGCGATATCGCGATTCAAGAAGCATTAGAACTCTATTGCTTTGATACGTAGACATCTGCTAACGCCACTTCCTAGCAAGGAAGTGTCGCATTTACAGTCATTTGAAGTGAATACGAGGTATACATGACACTTCGCAATGAATATTATATCTTATCATGAAACATAGAAATGAGATGCGATATCTGGTTTTAAGAAGCATTAGAACTCTACTGCTCCGATACGTAGACATCTGCAAACGCTATTTCCTAGCAAGGAAGTGTCGCATTTACATTCATTTGCAGAGTAGACGAGGTATAGATAACACTGCACAATGAATATTATATGTTATCATGTAACGTAGAAATGAAATGCGATATCGCGATTTGAGAAGCATTAGAACCCTATTACTTCGATACTTAGACATCTGCAAACGCTACATCCTAGCATGGACGTGTCGAATTTACATTCATTTGATGTGTATCCGAGGTATACATGACACTTCGAAATGAATATTACATCTCATCATGAAACATAAAAATGAGATGCGGTATCGCGTATTGAGAAGCATTAGAGCTCTATTGCATCGATACTTAGACATCGGCCAACGCTATTTCCAAGCAGGGAATTGTCGCATTTACATTCATTTGAAGTGTATCCGAGGTATACATCCCACTTCGCAATGAATATTATATCTTATCACGGAACATAGAAATGAGATGCGATATCGCGTTTTAAGAAGCATTAAAACTCTATTGCTTCCATACGTAGACATCTGCAAACGCTACATCCTAGCAAGGAAGTGTCGCATTTACATTCATTTGAAGTATAGACGATGAATACATAACACTTCGCAATGAATACTATATCTTATCATGAATCATAGGAATGAGATGCGATATCGCGTTTTAAGAAGCATTAGAACTCTACTGCTTCGATACGTAGACATCTGCAAACGCTGTTTCATAGCAGGGAATTGTCGCAATTACATTCATTTGAAGTGTATCCGAGGAATACATAACACTTCGCAATGAATATTATATCTTATCATGAAACATAGAAATGAGATGCGATATCGCGATTCATGAAGCATTAGAACTCTATTGCTTTGATACGTAGACATCTGCTAACGCAACTTCCTAGCAAGGAAGTGTCGCATTTACAGTCATTTGAAGTGAATACGAGGTATACATGACACTTCGCAATGAATATTATATCTTATCATGAAACATAGAAATGAGATGCGATATCGCGATTTAAGTAGCATTAGGAATCTATTGCTACGATACGTAGACATCTGCCAACTCTGTTTCCTAGCAAGGAAGTGTCGCATTTACATTCATTTGAAGTGTATGCGAGGTATACACGACAATTCGCAATGAATATTATATCTTATCAAGAATCATAGAAATGAGATGCGATATCGCGATTTAAGAAGCATTAGAACTCTATTGCTTCGATACGCAGATATCTGCAAACGCGATTTCATAGCAAGGAAGAGTCGCGTTTACTTTCTTTTGAAGTGAGTGCGACGTATAAGTGACTCTTCACGACGAATATTATATCTTATCATGAAACATAGAAATGAGATGCGCTTTCGCGTTATAAGAAGCATTAGAGCGGGGACATCTGTCATCGCTATTTCCTAGCAAGGAACTGTCGCATTTACATACCTTTGTAGTGAATACGAGGTATACATGAGACTGCGCAAAGAATATTATATCTTACCATGATACATGGAAGCGAGATGCGATATCGCGATATAAGAACCATTAGAACTCAATTGCTTCGATACGTAGACATGTGAAAACGCTATTTCCTAGCAAGGAAGTGTCGCTCTTACATTCCTTTGAGGTGAATACGATGTATACATAACACTGCACAATGAATATTATATCTTATCACGAAATATAGAGATGAGATGCGATATCGCGTTTTAAGAAGCGTTAGGACCCAATTGCTACGATACGTAGACATATCCAAACGCTATTTCCTAGCATGGAAGTGTCTCATTTACTTTCTTTTGAAGTGAATACGAGGTATACATAACACTCCACTATGAAAATTATATCTTATCATGAAACATAGAAAGGGGATGCGATATCGAGTTTTAGGCAGCATTAGAACTCTATTTCTACGTTTGGCAGACATCTGTAAACGCAATTTAATAGCATGTAAGTATCGCATTTACATCCTTTTGAGGTGAACACGAGGTATACACAACGCTCCACAATGAATATTATACCTCATCACCAAAAATAGAAATGAGATGCGATATCGCGATTTAAGTAGCATTAGAACACTATTGCTTCGATACGTAGATATCAGCAAACGCTACTTCTCAGCAAGGAAGTGTGGCATTTACATTCATTTGAAGTGAATACGAGGTATGAATGACACTTCGCGATGAATATTATATCTTATCATTAAGCATAGAATTGAGATGTGATACCTCGTTACAAAAAGCATTAGAACTCGATTGTTTCGGTACGTAGACATCTGTCATCGCTATTTCCTAGCAAGGAAGTGTCGTATTTTCACTCATTTGAAGTGAATACGTGGTATACATAACACTGCACAATGAATGTTATATCTTATCATGAAACATAGAATGGGGATGTGATATCGCGTTTTAAGAAGCGTCAGAACTCTATTGCAGCGACACGTAGACATTTGCAAAAGCTACTTCCTAACAAGGAAGTGTCGCATTTGCATTCTCTTGAAGTGAATACGAGGTATACATATCAATCCACAATGAATATTATATCTTATCACGATACGTAGAAACGAGATGCGATATCGCAATATAAGAAGCATTAGAACTCTATTGCTTCGATACGTAGACATCTGCAAACGCTATTTCCCAGGAAGGAAGTGTCGCGTTTACATACATTTGAAGTGCAGACGAGATATACATAACACTGCACAATGAATATTATATCTTATCATGAAGCATAGAAGTGACATGCGATATCCCGCTTTAAGAAGCATTGGAACTCTACTGCTTCGATACGTAGACATCTGCAAACGCAACTTCATAGCAAGGAATTGTTGCATTTACATTCTTTTGAAAGCAATACGAGGTGTGCATGACACTTCGCAATGATTGTTATATCTTATCATGAAACATAGAATTGAGATGCGATATCTCGTTAGAAGAAGCATTAAATCTCGATTGCTTCGGCGCGTCGACATCTGCAAACGCTATTTCCTAGTAAGGAAGTGTCGCCTTTACACTCATTTGAAGTGAATACGTGGTATACATATCAATCTACAATGAATATTATATCTTTTCATGAAACATAGAAATGAGATGCGATATCGCGTTTGGGAAGCGTTAGAACTATATTGCTACGATACGTAGACATCGGCAAACACAATTTCCTCGAAAGGAAGTGTGCCATTTACATACTTTTGAAGCGTAGACGAGGTATACATAACGCTTCGCATTGCATACTATATCTTATCATGAAACATAGAAATGAGATGCGCTATATCGTTTTAAGAAGCATTAGAGCACTACTTCTTCGATACGTAGACGTCTGCCAACGTTATTTCCTAGCAAGGAAGTGTCGAATTTACATTCTTTTGAAGTGAATACGAGGTATACATAACACTACACAATGAATATTATATCTTATCATGAGACATAGGAATGGGATGCGATATTGCGTTTTAAGAAGCATTAGAACTCCATTGCTTCGATACGTAGACATCTGCAAACTATATTTCCTAGCAGAGAAGTGTCGCATTTACATTCATTTGAAGTGTAGACGAGATACACATAACACTGCACAATGAATATTATATGTTATCATGAAACATAGAAATGAACTGCGATATCGCGATTTAAGAAGCATTAGAACCATATTGCTTCGATTCTTCGACATCTGCAAACACTAATTCATAGCAAGGAAGTGTCACATTTACTTTCTTTTGAAGTGAATACGCGGTATACATAACACTGCACAATGAATATTATATCTTATCATGAAACATAGAAATGAGATGCGATATCGCGTTTTAAGAAGCTTTAGAACACAATTGCTACGACATGTAGACATATGCAGACGCTATTTCCTAGCAAGGAAGAGCCGCATATGCATTCTTTTGAAACGAATACGCGGTATACATAACGCTCCACAATGAATATTATATCTTATCACGAAACATAGAAATGAGATGCGATATCGCGTCTTAAGTAGCATTAGAACTCTTCATCTACGACACGGAGACGCCTGCAGACGCTACTTCTTAGCAAGGAAATGTAGCATTTACATTCTTTTGAAGTGAATACGAGGTATACATGACACTTCGCAATGAATATTATATCTTATCATGAGACATAGAATTGAGATGCGATATCACGCTTTAAGAAGCATTAGAAATCTATTGCTTCGATACGCAGCCATCTGCAAACGCTATTTCCTAGCATGGTAGTGTCGCACTTACAGTCCTTTGAAGTGAATACGAGGTATACATGTCGCATCGCAATGAATATTATATCTTATCATGAGACATAGAAATGAGATGCGGTATCGCGTTTTAAGAAGCATTAGAAATCTATTGCTACGATACGTAGACATCTGCAAACTCTAATTCCTAGCAAGGAAGTGTCGCATTTACATTCATTTGAAGTGTATGCGAGGTATACATGACACTTCGCAATGAATATTATATCCTATAATGAGACATGGAAATGAGATGCTATATCGCGTTTTAGAAGCATTAGAACTCTATTGTTTCGATACGTAGACATCCGCAAACGCTATTTCCTAGCGAGGAAGTGTCGCATTTACATTCATTTGAAGTGTAGACAAGGAATACATGACACTTCGCAATGTACATTGCGATAGATGTGATATCGCGATTTAAGAAGTAATAGAACTCTGTTGCTTCGATACGGAGACATCAGAAAACGCAATTTCCTAGCAAGGAAGTGTCGCATTTACATTCCTTTGAAGTGAATACGTGGCATACATGGCACTTCGCAATGAATATTATATCTTATCATGAAACATAGAAATGAGAAGCGATATCTCGCTATAGGAAGCATTAGACTTCTGTTGTTTCGATACGTAGACAACTGGAATCGCTAATTCCTAGCAAGGAAGTGTCGCATTTACAATCCTTTGAAGTGAATAGGTGGCATACATGACATTTCGCAATGAATATTATATCTTATCATGAAACATAGAAATGAGATGCGTTATCTCGTTTTAAGAAGCATTATAACACGCTTGCTACGATACGTAGACATCTGGAAACTCTATTTCCTAGCAAGGAAGTGTCGCAATTACATTGAATTGAAGTGTATGCGAGGTATAAATGACACTTCGCAATGAATATTATATGTTATCATGAAACATAGGAATGAGATGCGATATCGCGATTTAAGAAGCACAAGAACCCTATTACTACGATACGTAGACATCTGCAAACGCTATTTCCTAGCAAGGAAGTGTCGCAATTACATTGATTTGAAGTGTATGCGAGGTATAAATGACACTTCGCAATGAATATTATAACTTACCATGAAACATAGAAGTGAGATGCGAAATCGCGTTCTAACAAGCATTAGATCTCTATTGCTACGATACGTCGACATCTGAAAACGCTATTTCCTAGCATGGACGTGTCGAATTTACATTCTTTTGAAGTGAGTACGAGGTATACGTGACACTTCGCAATGAATATTATATCTTATCACGGAACATAGAAATGCGATGCGATGTCGCGTTGTAAGAAGCATTAAAACTCTATTGCTACTATACGTAGATATCTGAAAACGCTATTTCCTAGCAAGGAAGTGTCGCATTTACATTCACTCGAAGTGCATGTGAGGTATACATAACAATCCACAATGAATTTTCTGTCTTATCACGAAACATGGAAATGAGATGCAATATCTCGTCTTGAGAAGCATTAGATCCCTATTGCCTCGATACGTAGACATCTGCAGACGCTATATCCAAGCAAGGAAGTGTCGCATTTACATTCTTTCGAAATGAATCAGAGGTATACGTAACACTCCACAATGAATATTATACCTTAACATGAAGCATAGTAATGAGATAACATATCGCGTTTTATAAAGCATTAGACGTCTATTGCTACGCTACGTAAACATCTGCAAACACTATTTCCCAACAAGGAAGTGCCGCATTTACATACTTTTGAAGTGAATACGAGGTATGCATAACACTCGACAGTGAATATTATATCTTATCATGAAACATAGAAATGAGATGCGATATAGCGATTTATAAGCCACTAGAACCCTATTGCTACGATACGTAGACATCTGCATACGCTATATCCTAGCAGGGAAGTGTCGCATTTACATGCTTTCGAAGCGAATACGAGGTATACATAACACTCCACAGTGAATATTGTATCTTATCGTGAAACATAAATATGAGATGCGATATCTCGTTTTAAGAAGCATTAGAACTCTATTTCTACGATACGTAGACATCTGCAAACGCTACTTCCTAGCAAGGAAGTGTCGCATTACATTCATTTGAAGTGTAGACGGGGAATACATAAAACTTTGCAATGAATATTATATCTTATCGCGGAACATAGAAGTGAGATGCGATATATCGTTTTAAGAACCATTAGAACTCTAATGCTTCGATACGTAGAGATCTGCAAACGCTATTTCCTAGCACTGAAGTGTCGCATTTACGTTCTTTCGAAGTAATTACGAGGTATACATGATACTTCGCAATGAATATTGTATCTTATCATAAAACATAGAAATGAGATGCGATTTCGCGATTTAAGAAGCATTAGAACTCTATTGCTACGATACGTAGACATCTACAAACGCTATTTAATAGCTAGGAAGTATCGCATTTACAATCTTTTGATGTGAATACGGGGTATACATAACGCTCTACAATGAATATTATACCTTATCACATAACATAGCAATGCGATGCGATAACGCGATTTAAGTAGCATTAGATCACTATTGCTTGGATACGGAGACATCTGCCAACGCTATTTCCTAGCAAGGCAGTGTCGCATTTACATTCATTTGAAGTGTAGACGAGATATACATAACATTGCACGATGAATATTATATCTTATAATGTAACGTAAAAATTAGGTGAGATATCGCGTTTTAAGAAGCATTAGAACTCTATTGCTAAGATCCGCATAAATCTGCAAACGATATTTCCATGCAGGGAAGTGTAGCATTTAAATTGATTTGAAGAGTATGCGTGGTATACATGTCACTTCGCAATGAATATTATATCTTATAATGAAACATAGATGTGAGATGCGATATTGCGTTTTAAGAAGCACTAGTACTCTATTGCTACAATACTTAGCATACACAGCAGCACACAGCCTGGAAGTGTCGCACTTACATCCATTTGAAGTGTAGACGAGATATACATATCACTGCACAAAGAATATTATATCTTATCATGAAACATAGAAATGGGATGCGATATCGCTATTTAAGAAGCATTAGAATTCTATTGCTTCGATGCGTAGACATTTGCAAACGCTGCTTGCTAGCAAGGAAATGTCGCAGTTACATCCTTTTGAAGTGAATACGAGGTATACATGACACTTCACAATGAATACTATATCTTATCATGAAGCATAGAAATGAGATGCGACATCGCGTTTTAAGTAGCGTTAGAACTCCATTGCTACGATACGTAGACAACTGCAAACGCTATTTCTTAGCATGGAAGTGTCGCATTTACATTCTTTTGTACTGAAAACGAGGAATACAGGACACTGCGCAATGTAGATTATATCTTATCCAGAAACATAAAAACGGGATGCGATATTGCGTTTTAAGAAGCATTAGAACTTCATTGCTTCGATAAGTAGAAATCAGCAAATGCTACTTCCTAGCAAGGATGTGTCGCACTTACATTCCTTTGAAGTGAATGCGAGATATACATGACACTTCGCAATGAATATTATATCTCATCATGAAACATACAAATGAGATGCGATATCGCGTTTTAGGAAGCGTTAGAACACTATTGCAACGATACGTAGACAGCTGCAAACACTATTTAATAGCAAGGAAGTGTCGCATTTACATTCTTCTGAAGTGAATACGAGGTATACCTGACACTTCGCTATGAATATTATACCTTATCATGAAACATGGAAATGAGAAGCGATATCCCGTTTTAAGAGGCATTAGAAATTTACTGCTTCGATACGTAGAAATCTGGAAACGCCATTTCCTAGCAACTAAGTGTGGCATTTGCATTCATTTGATGTGTAAGCGAGGTATAAGTGACACTTCGCAATGAATATTATGTCCTATCATGAAACATAGAAATGAGACATAGAAATCGCTTTTTACGAAGCATTAGAACTCTACTCCTACGATACTTAGACATCTGCAAACGCTATTTCCTAGCAAGGAAGTGTCGTATTTACATTCCTTTGAAGTGTAGACGAGGAATACATAACACTTTGCAACCAATATTATATCTTATCATGAAACACAGAAATGATATGCGATATCTCGTTTGAAGAAGCATTATAATACGCTTGCTACGATACGTAGACATCTGGAAACGCTATTTCCTAGCAAAGAAGTGACGCATTTACATTCCCTTGAAGCGAATACGAGGTATTCATAACAGTGCACAATGAATATTATATCTTATCATGAATCATAGAAATGAGATGCGATATCTTGTTTGAAGAAGCATTGGAAATCTATTGCTTCGATACGTAGACATCTACAAACGCTACTTCCTAGAATGGAAGGGTCGCACTTGCATTAATTTGAAGTGTAGACGAGGAATACATAACACATCGCAATGAATATTATAACTTATCATGAGACATAGAAATGGTATGCGATATCTCGTTTTAAGAAGCACTAGACATCTATTGCTCCGATACGTAGGCATCTGGAAACGCTAATTCCTAGGAAGGAAGTGTCGCATTTACATTCCTTTGAAGTGAATACGTGGTAAACATGACACTTCGCAATGAATATTATATCTTATCATGAAACATAGAAATGAGATGCTACATCTCGTTTTAAGAAGCAGTAGAACACTATTGCTTCTATACGTAGACATCTGCAAACGCTATTTCCTAGCAATGAAGTGTCGCATTTACATTCATTTGAAGTGTATGCGAGGTGAACATAACACTTCGCAAAGAATATTATATCTTATCATGAAACATAGAAATGAGTTGCGGTATCTCGTTTTAAGAAGCATTAGAACTCTATTGCTTCGATACGGAGACACCTGCAGACGCTACATCCTAGCAAGGAAGTGTCGCATTTACAATTCATTTGAAGTGTATGCGAGGAATATATGCCACATCGCAATGAATACTATATCTTATCATAAAACGTAGAAATGGGATGCGATATCTCGTATTAAGTAGCATTACAACTCTGTTGCTTCCATACGTAGACATCTGCCATCGCGCTATATCCTAGCAAGGAAGTGTCGCATTTACTTTCAATTGAAGTGAATACCAGGAATACATAACACTGCACAATGAATAATATATCTTATCGTGAAATATAGAAATGATATGCGATATCGCTATTTGGAAGCATTAGCACTAAATTGCTTCGATACGCAGACATCTGCAAACGCTACTTCCTAGGCGAGAAGGTGCCGCATTTAAATTCTATTGAAGAGAACACGAGGTATATATAACACTCCACAATGAATATTATATCCTATCACGAAATAGAGAAATGAGATGCGATATCGCGTTTCTAGAAGCATTAGAACACCATTGCTTCGATACGTACACATCTGCAAACGCTATTTCCTAGCAAGTGAGTGTCGCATTTACATTGATTTGAAGTGTTGACGAGGAATATATGACACATCGCAATGAATATTATATCTTATCATGAGACATAGACTTGAGATGCGATATCGCGTATTAAGAAGCATTAGAACTCTATTGCTTTGAAACGTAGACATCTGGAGACGCTATTTCCTAGGAAGGAAGTGTCGCATTTACATTCATTTGAAGTGTATGCGAGGTATACACGACAATTCGCAATGAATATTATATCTTATCATGAGACGTAGACTTGAGATGCGATATCGCGTATTAAGAAGCATTAGAACTCTATTGCTTTGAATCGTAGACATCTGCAGACGCTATTTCCTAGCAAGGAAGTGTCGCATTTACTTTCTTTTGTAGTGAATGTGAGGTATAAGTGACTCTTCACGATGAATATTATATCTTATCATGAAACATAGAAATGGGATGCGATTTCGCGTTTTAAGATGCTTTAGAACTCTATTGCTACGACACCTAGATATCTGCAAACGCTATTTAGTAGCATGATGTGTTGCATTTACATTCATCTGAAGTGAATACGAGGTATACATGACACTTCGGAATGAATATTATATCTTATCATGAAGCATATAAATGAGATGCAATATCCCGTATTAACAAGCATTGGATCTCTATCGCTACGATACGTAGACATCTGCAAACTCCATTTCCTAGCAAGGGAGTGTAGCATTTACATTCATTTGAAGTGAATGCGGGGTATACATGATACTTCGCAATGAGTATTATATATTATCATGGAACATAGATATGAGATGCGATGTCGCGTTTCGAGAAGCATTAGAACACTAGTGATACGATAAGTAGACATTTGCAAACGCTACTTCCTATCAAGGAGGTATCGCATTTACATCCTTTTGAGGTGAATACGAGGTATACATATCACTCCACAATAAATATTATATCTTATAGTGAGACATAGAAATGAGATGAGATATGGCGATTGAAGAAGCATTAGAACTCTATCGCTACGATACGTAGACATCTGCAGACGCTATTTCTTAGCAAGGAAGAGTCGCATTTACACTCTTTTGTAGTGAATACGGGGTATATATAACACTCCACTATGAATATTATGTCTTATCCTGAAACATAGAAATGAGGTGCGATTTCGCGTTATAAGAAGCTTTAGAACACAATTGCTACGACATGTAGACATATGCAGACGCTATTTCCTAGCAAGGAAGAGCCGCATATGCATTCTTTTGAAACGCATACGCGGTATACATAACGCTCCACAATGAATATTATATCTTATCACGAAACATAGAAATGAGATGCGATATCGCGTCTTAAGTAGCATTAGAACTCTTCATCTACGACACGGAGACGCCTGCAGACGCTACTTCTTAGCAAGGAAATGTAGCATTTACATTCTTTTGAAGTGAATACGAGGTATACATGACACTTCGCAATGAATATTATATCTTATCATGAGACATGAATGAGAAGTGAATACGAGGTATACATGTCGCATCGCAATGAATATTATATCTTATCATGAGACATAGAAATGAGATGCAGTATCGCGTTTTAAGAAGCATTAGAAATCTATTGCTACGATACGTAGACATCTGCAAACTCTAATTCCTAGCAAGGAAGTGTCGCATTTACATTCATTTGAAGTGTATGCGAGGTATACATGACACTTCGCAATGAATATTATATCCTATAATGAGACATGGAAATGAGATGCTATATCGCGTTTTAGAAGCATTAGAACTCTATTGTTTCGATACGTAGACATCCGCAAACGCTATTTCCTAGCGAGGAAGTGTCGCATTTACATTCATTTGAAGTGTAGACAAGGAATACATGACACTTCGCAATGTACATTGCGATAGATGTGATATCGCGATTTAAGAAGTAATAGAACTCTGTTGCTTCGATACGGAGACATCAGAAAACGCAATTTCCTAGCAAGGAAGTGTCGCATTTACATTCCTTTGAAGTGAATACGTGGCATACATGGCACTTCGCAATGAATATTATATCTTATCATGAAACATAGAAATGAGAAGCGATATCTCGCTATAGGAAGCATTAGACTTCTGTTGTTTCGATACGTAGACAACTGGAATCGCTAATTCCTAGCAAGGAAGTGTCGCATTTACAATCCTTTGAAGTGAATAGGTGGCATACATGACATTTCGCAATGAATATTATATCTTATCATGAAACATAGAAATGAGATGCGTTATCTCGTTTTAAGAAGCATTATAACACGCTTGCTACGATACGTAGACATCTGGAAACTCTATTTCCTAGCAAGGAAGTGTCGCAATTACATTGAATTGAAGTGTATGCGAGGTATAAATGACACTTCGCAATGAATATTATATGTTATCATGAAACATAGGAATGAGATGCGATATCGCGATTTAAGAAGCACAAGAACCCTATTACTACGATACGTAGACATCTGCAAACGCTATTTCCTAGCAAGGAAGTGTCGCATTACATTCATTTGAAGTGTAGACGGGGAATACATAAAACTTTGCAATGAATATTATATCTTATCGCGGAACATAGAAGTGAGATGCGATATATCGTTTTAAGAACCATTAGAACTCTAATGCTTCGATACGTAGAGATCTGCAAACGCTATTTCCTAGCACTGAAGTGTCGCATTTACGTTCTTTCGAAGTAATTACGAGGTATACATGATACTTCGCAATGAATATTGTATCTTATCATAAAACATAGAAATGAGATGCGATTTCGCGATTTAAGAAGCATTAGAACTCTATTGCTACGATACGTAGACATCTACAAACGCTATTTAATAGCTAGGAAGTATCGCATTTACAATCTTTTGATGTGAATACGGGGTATACATAACGCTCTACAATGAATATTATACCTTATCACATAACATAGCAATGCGATGCGATAACGCGATTTAAGTAGCATTAGATCACTATTGCTTGGATACGGAGACATCTGCCAACGCTATTTCCTAGCAAGGCAGTGTCGCATTTACATTCATTTGAAGTGTAGACGAGATATACATAACATTGCACGATGAATATTATATCTTATAATGTAACGTAAAAATTGGGTGAGATATCGCGTTTTAAGAAGCATTAGAACTCTATTGCTAAGATCCGCATAAATCTGCAAACGATATTTCCATGCAGGGAAGTGTAGCATTTAAATTGATTTGAAGAGTATGCGTGGTATACATGTCACTTCGCAATGAATATTATATCTTATAATGAAACATAGATGTGAGATGCGATATTGCGTTTTAAGAAGCACTAGTACTCTATTGCTACAATACTTAGCATACACAGCAGCACACAGCCTGGAAGTGTCGCACTTACATCCATTTGAAGTGTAGACGAGATATACATATCACTGCACAAAGAATATTATATCTTATCATGAAACATAGAAATGGGATGCGATATCGCTATTTAAGAAGCATTAGAATTCTATTGCTTCGATGCGTAGACATTTGCAAACGCTGCTTGCTAGCAAGGAAATGTCGCAGTTACATCCTCTTGAAGTGAATACGAGGTATACATGACACTTCACAATGAATACTATATCTTATCATGAAGCATAGAAATGAGATGCGACATCGCGTTTTAAGTAGCGTTAGAACTCCATTGCTACGATACGTAGACAACTGCAAACGCTATTTCTTAGCATGGAAGTGTCGCATTTACATTCTTTTGTACTGAAAACGAGGAATACAGGACACTGCGCAATGTAGATTATATCTTATCCAGAAACATAAAAACGGGATGCGATATTGCGTTTTAAGAAGCATTAGAACTTCATTGCTTCGATAAGTAGAAATCAGCAAATGCTACTTCCTAGCAAGGATGTGTCGCACTTACATTCCTTTGAAGTGAATGCGAGATATACATGACACTTCGCAATGAATATTATATCTCATCATGAAACATACAAATGAGATGCGATATCGCGTTTTAGGAAGCGTTAGAACACTATTGCAACGATACGTAGACAGCTGCAAACACTATTTAATAGCAAGGAAGTGTCGCATTTACATTCTTCTGAAGTGAATACGAGGTATACCTGACACTTCGCTATGAATATTATACCTTATCATGAAACATGGAAATGAGAAGCGATATCCCGTTTTAAGAGGCATTAGAAATTTACTGCTTCGATACGTAGAAATCTGGAAACGCCATTTCCTAGCAACTAAGTGTGGCATTTGCATTCATTTGATGTGTAAGCGAGGTATAAGTGACACTTCGCAATGAATATTATGTCCTATCATGAAACATAGAAATGAGACATAGAAATCGCTTTTTACGAAGCATTAGAACTCTACTCCTACGATACTTAGACATCTGCAAACGCTATTTCCTAGCAAGGAAGTGTCGTATTTACATTCCTTTGAAGTGTAGACGAGGAATACATAACACTTTGCAACCAATATTATATCTTATCATGAAACATAGAAATGATATGCGATATCTCGTTTGAAGAAGCATTATAATACGCTTGCTACGATACGTAGACATCTGGAAACGCTATTTCCTAGCAAAGAAGTGACGCATTTACATTCCCTTGAAGCGAATACGAGGTATTCATAACAGTGCACAATGAATATTATATCTTATCATGAATCATAGAAATGAGATGCGATATCTTGTTTGAAGAAGCATTGGAAATCTATTGCTTCGATACGTAGACATCTACAAACGCTACTTCCTAGAATGGAAGGGTCGCACTTGCATTAATTTGAAGTGTAGACGAGGAATACATAACACATCGCAATGAATATTATAACTTATCATGAGACATAGAAATGGTATGCGATATCTCGTTTTAAGAAGCACTAGACATCTATTGTTCCGATACGTAGGCATCTGGAAACGCTAATTCCTAGGAAGGAAGTGTCGCATTTACATTCCTTTGAAGTGAATACGTGGTAAACATGACACTTCGCAATGAATATTATATCTTATCATGAAACATAGAAATGAGATGCTACATCTCGTTTTAAGAAGCAGTAGAACACTATTGCTTCTATACGTAGACATCTGCAAACGCTATTTCCTAGCAATGAAGTGTCGCATTTACATTCATTTGAAGTGTATGCGAGGTGAACATAACACTTCGCAAAGAATATTATATCTTATCATGAAACATAGAAATGAGTTGCGGTATCTCGTTTTAAGAAGCATTAGAACTCTATTGCTTCGATACGGAGACACCTGCAGACGCTACATCCTAGCAAGGAAGTGTCGCATTTACAATTCATTTGAAGTGTATGCGAGGAATATATGCCACATCGCAATGAATACTATATCTTATCATAAAACGTAGAAATGGGATGCGATATCTCGTATTAAGTAGCATTACAACTCTGTTGCTTCCATACGTAGACATCTGCCATCGCGCTATATCCTAGCAAGGAAGTGTCGCATTTACTTTCAATTGAAGTGAATACCAGGAATACATAACACTGCACAATGAATAATATATCTTATCGTGAAATATAGAAATGATATGCGATATCGCTATTTGGAAGCATTAGCACTAAATTGCTTCGATACGCAGACATCTGCAAACGCTACTTCCTAGGCGAGAAGGTGCCGCATTTAAATTCTATTGAAGAGAACACGAGGTATATATAACACTCCACAATGAATATTATATCCTATCACGAAATAGAGAAATGAGATGCGATATCGCGTTTCTAGAAGCATTAGAACACCATTGCTTCGATACGTACACATCTGCAAACGCTATTTCCTAGCAAGTGAGTGTCGCATTTACATTCTATTAAAGTGATTACAAGGAATACATGACACTCTGCAATGTATATTATATCTTATCATGAAACATAGAAATGAGGTGCGATATCTCGTTTTAAGAAGCGTTAGAACACTATTGCTACGATAAGTAGACACCTGCAAACGCTATTTCCTAGCAAGGAAGTGTTGCATTTACATTGATTTGAAGTGTTGACGAGGAATATATGACACATCGCAATGAATATTATATCTTATCATGAGACATAGACTTGAGATGCGATATCGCGTATTAAGAAGCATTAGAACTCTATTGCTTTGAAACGTAGACATCTGGAGACGTTATTTCCTAGGAAGGAAGTGTCGCATTTACATTCATTTGAAGTGTATGCGAGGTATACACGACAATTCGCAATGAATATTATATCTTATCATGAGACATAGACTTGAGATGCGATATCGCGTATTAAGAAGCATTAGAACTCTATTGCTTTGAATCGTAGACATCTGCAGACGCTATTTCCTAGCAAGGAAGTGTCGCATTTACTTTCTTTTGAAGTGAATGTGAGGTATAAGTGACTCTTCACGATGAATATTATATCTTATCATGAAACATAGAAATGGGATGCGATTTCGCGTTTTAAGATGCTTTAGAACTCTATTGCTACGACACCTAGATATCTGCAAACGCTATTTAGTAGCATGATGTGTTGCATTTACATTCATCTGAAGTGAATACGAGGTATACATGACACTTCGGAATGAATATTATATCTTATCATGAAGCATATAAATGAGATGCAATATCCCGTATTAACAAGCATTGGATCTCTATCGCTACGATACGTAGACATCTGCAAACTCCATTTCCTAGCAAGGGAGTGTAGCATTTACATTCATTTGAAGTGAATGCGGGGTATACATGATACTTCGCAATGAGTATTATATATTATCATGGAACATAGATATGAGATGCGATGTCGCGTTTCGAGAAGCATTAGAACACTAGTGATACGATAAGTAGACATTTGCAAACGCTACTTCCTATCAAGGAGGTGTCGCATTTACATCCTTTTGAGGTGAATACGAGGTATACATATCACTCCACAATAAATATTATATCTTATAGTGAGACATAGAAATGAGATGAGATATGGCGATTGAAGAAGCATTAGAACTCTATCGCTACGATACGTAGACATCTGCAGACGCTATTTCTTAGCAAGGAAGAGTCGCATTTACACTCTTTTGTAGTGAATACGGGGTATATATAACACTCCACTATGAATATTATGTCTTATCCTGAAACATAGAAATGAGGTGCGATTTCGCGTTATAAGAAGCATTAGAGCGCGGACATCTGTCATCGCTATTTCCTAGCAAGGAACTGTCGCATTTACATTCTTTTGAAAGCAATACGAGGTATGCATGACACTTCGCAATGATTATTATATCTTATCATAAAACATGTAATTGAGATGCGATATCTCGTTAGAAGAAGCATTAAAACTTGATTGCTTCGGTGCGTAGACATCTGCAAACGCTATTTCCTAGTAAGGAAGTGTCGCCTTTACATTCATTTGAAGTGAATAAAACCTATACATGACACTTCGCAATGAATCTTATATCTCATCACGAAACATAGAAATGAGATGCGATATCGCGCTTTGAGAAGCATTAGAACTCTTCCTACGATACGTAGACATCTGCAAACGCTATTTAATAGCAAGGGAGTGTCGCATTTACATTCTTTTCAAGTGTGTAAAAGCCAAACATGGCACTTCGCAATGAATATTATATCTTATCATGAAACATAGAAATGAGATGCGATATCGCAATTTAAGGAGCATTAGAACTCTATTGTTTCGATACGTAGACATCTGGAAACGCTATTTCCAAGCATGGAAGTTTCGCATTTACATTCTTTAGAAGTGAATACTAGGTATACATGCCACTTCACAATGAATATTATATCTAATCATGAAACGTAGAAATGAGATGCGATGTCGCGTATTGAGAAGCATTAGAACTCTATTCCTACGATACGCAGACATCTGCAAACGCTATTTAATAGCATGGAAGCGTTGCATTTACATTCGTTTGAAGTGAATGCGAGGTATACATGACACTTCGCAATGAATATTATACCTTATCATGAAAAATGGAAATGAGATGCGATATCTCGTTTTATGAAGCATTAGAAATCTATTGCTTCTGACACTTAGACATCTGCAAACGCTATTTCCTAGCAAGTAAGTGTCGCATTTACCTTCTTTTGAAGTGAATACGAGGTATACGGAACACTCCACAATGAATATTATATCATATCATGAAACATAGAAATGAGATGCGATATCGCGATTTAAGCAGCATTAGAACTCTATTGCGTCGATACGTAGACATCTGGAAACGCTATTTCTAGAAGGGATGTGTCGCATTTCCATCCTTTTGAACTGAATACGAGGTATACACGACACTTCGCAATTAATATTAAATCTTATCATGAAACATAAAAGTGACATGCGATATCCCGTTTTAAGAAGCATTAGAATTCTATTGCTTCTATACGTTGACATCGAGAAACGCTACTTCCTGGCAAGGAAGCGTCGCATTTACGTCCATTTGAAGTGAATGCGAGGTATACATGACATTGTGACGTCAGGCGTAGCGCCTGTCACCCATTACATACGTCAGCATCTTCGTAACCTCCAGCATCGAACCCTGGACACAGGCAACCTGCTATACTCGCCTGAGGTATCGGCAACCAGCAGAGTTCGCGCGCGCACGATCGCACGCACTCAGTCGTGCCTGCAAGGACCGCTGTCTCGCTCGCACCTACGAGCAACCCTATCGCCCTCTCATCAGGAATTCCGCCCAACAGAGAGAAGAAGCCGCAGTCCGTCGCCGCAATGGGGACTTTTCCAGTTCAGGGAATCTACGTTGCCTGAACCTACATACTATTTCTAGAATAAGTCTATAATACTCATAGATATAAGTACTCGACACGAATTGTAACACACCACAACACACATGTAATTCTAAGTCCTTATTCTTAAGATTAGACGCTGAAGATGCGCCTGGGCTATCGGCACGTGTCGCTAGCCCCACCACGAGCCGCGAGTCGCCACTCGCTGGACCGCGCGCTCCCTACCACGAGCGCCTGCGACCGTAGCGCCTCACGAACCTAGGAGGTCCCAGACGCGCCTCGAGAGATATATTCGAGTCCTCGGTCTCCTAGAATTAACATCGAGCTTCAATCTCAAGCCGCCTCAATGTGGGGTCTAGGCTACGCGTTGATATTTCTATTTTACTAATTTTAACTTAGAATAATTTCACTTTTGTACACTTTAACTTAGAATATATTTTACTTTAGTTACTAAATCCAATCTACAATTTCTTTTACCAGTTCTACTAGTTCCTATTCCAATAATTACTAAACCTAAACATAATATACAAGTTCTTACATTAAAACGTTATTCTTAAACTACAAATTCTACGACGTGTTTCTTCCAACAACTGGGTTGCGTTTGTTCACCTTGAAGTAGCATAGAACTCAGCTTTGCGACGTTGCGATAAAGCGGACCACCGCTTATCCTTCTGAATATTGCCTGAAAGTACAGAAAAACTGGGTGAATGAAACGTGGATCCGGTTCGCGAAGAACACGACGCGCGGGTCGTAAGTATTTTATGAGTTCACTTGTTCGTGAATACCTAGGAAATACACCCCGAGTCCTCGTACCACAGCAACCCGTCGTCATCGTTCCGGTACAGTCACAGTTTTCCGAAACGCCGAACAACGCCGATCCGCCTGCCTCTGCAGTCAACGTCCCTGCAATATCCGCGGTCTCCGCTGAATCTACTCTGCATCCAGACCGCGGTTTCCCGTTTTGCTGGAAGTTAATCAAAGTCACCGTCAACATCAACCGACCGATCGCTGCATCGATACCTACCAACGACCCTCGACGCACATTCTACCTGCGTATCGAGACCGAAGCCAGCGAAAGGTAAGGCTATTCCATCACATTGCGAGTGTTTTTACCGCGTCGCGTAAGCCAAAAATATCGGACCCGGTCGTAACGCGTTCCCGCGGACCGAAAAGCGTATAAATAGGCTCGTGTCGTGAAGCCTCCGGATAACGAAAAATTCTTTCGCCGGACGTGACAACACTCCACAATGAATACTATATCATATCATGAAACATAGAAATGAGGTGCGATATCGCGTTTTAAGCAGCATAAGAACTCTATTGCTTCGATACGTAGACATCTGGAAACGCTATTTCCTAGAAGGGATGTGTCCCATTTACATTCATTTGAAGTGTAGACGAGGAGTACATAACACTTCGCAATGAATATTATATTTTATCATGAAACATAGAAATGAGATGCGATATCGCGATTTGAGAGGCATTAGAACACTATTGCTACGACACGTATACATCTGCAAACGCTATTTCCTTGCAAGGAAGTTTCGCATTTACACTCTTTCGAAGTGAATACGAGGTATACATGACACTTCGCAATGAATATTATATCTTATCATGAAACATAGAAATGAGATGCGATATCGCGATTTATAAAGCATTAGAATTCTATTGCTACGATACGTAGAAATCTGCAAACGCTAATTAATAGCAACGAAGTGTCGCATTTACATACTTTTGAAGTGAATACGAGGTATACGTAAAACTCACCTATGAATATTGTATCTTATCACGATACATAGATATGAGATGCGATATCGCGATTTAAGAAGCATTAGAACTCTATTGCTTCGATACGTAGACATCCGCAAACGCTATTTCCTAGCAAGGAAGTGTCGCATTTACTTTCATTTGAAGTGTATGCGAGGTATACATGACACCTCGCAATGAATATTATATATTATCATGAAACATAGGAATGAGATTAGATATCGCGATGTAGGAAGCATTAGAACTCTATTGCTACGATAAGTAGACATCTGCAGATTCTACTTCCTAGCAAGGAAGTGTCGCATTTACAATTCATTTGAAGTGTATGTGAAGAATACATGACACTACGCAATGAATTTTATATCTTATCATGTAACAAGGAAATGAACAGCGATTTCGCGTATTAAGAAGCATTAGTGCTCCATTGCTACGATATGTAGACATCTGCAAACGCTATTTCATAGCAAGGAAGTGTCGCATTTACATTCATTTGAAGTGAATACGAGGAATACATAACACTCCACAATGAATATTATATCTTATCGTGAAACATAGAAATGGAATGCGATATCTCATTTTAAGAAGCATTAGAACTCTATTGCTTCGATACGTAGACATCTGCCAACGCTATTTCCTAGCAATGAAGTGTCGCTTTTACATTCTTTTGAAGTGAATACGGCGTATACATGACACTTCGCAATTAATATGAAATCTCATCATGAAACATAGAAATGAGATGCGGTTTCCCGTTTTAAGATGCATTAGTACTCTATTGTTTCGATACGTAGACATCTGCAAACGCTATTTCCTAGCAAGGAAGTTTCGCATTTACATTTCTTAGAAGTGAATACGAGGTATACATAACACTTAGCAATGAATATTATATCTTATCATGAGACATAGAAATGAGATGCGATATCGCGTATTAAGGAGCATTAGAACCCTATTGCTTCGATACGCGGATATCTGCAAACGCTATTTCCTAGCAAGGAAGTTTCGCATTTACATTGCTTAGAAGTGAATACGAGGTATACATAACATTGCACAATGTGTATTATACCTTATCATGAAACATAGAAATGAGATGCGATATCCCGTTTTAAGAAGCATTACAGATCTATTGCCTCGATACGTAGACATCTGCCAACGCTATTTCCTAGCAAGGAAGTGTTGCATTTGCATTCATTTGAATTGAATACGAGGTATACATGACACTTCGCAATGAATATTATATCATATCATGAAACATAGAAATTAGATGCGATATCGCGTCTTCAGAAGCATTGGAACTCTATTGCTACGATACGTAGATACCTGCAAACGCTACTTCCTAGCAAGGAAGTGTCGCATTTACATTCCTTTGATGTGTATCCGAGGTATACATAAAACTTCGAAATGAATATTATATTTCATCATGAGACAAGGAAGTGAGATGCGACATCGCGTTTTAGGAAGCATTAGAGCTACATTGCTTAGATACTTGGACATCTGCAAACGCTATTTCCAAGCAGGGAAGTGTCGCATTTACATTCATTTGAAGTGTATCAGAGGTATACATGACAATTCGCAAAGAATATTATATCTTATCATGAAACACAGAAATGAGATGCGATATCGCGTTTTGATAAGCATTAGAACACTATTGCTACGATACGTAGACATCTGCACACGCTACTTCCTAACAAGCAAGAGCCGCATTTACATTCATTTGAAGTGTATCAGAGGTATACATGACACTTCGCAATGAATATTATATCTTATCATGAAACATAGATATGAAATGCGATATCTCGTTTTAAGAAGCATTAGAACTATATTGCTTCGATACGTAGACATCTGGAAACACTATTTTCTAGCAAGGAAGTGTCGCGTTTACATACTTTTGAAGTGAATACGAGGTATATATAACACTCCACAATGTATACTATATCATATCATGAAACATAGAAATTAGATGCGATATCGCGTCTTAAGAAGCATTGGAACTCTATTGCTACGATACGTAGATATCTGCAAACGCTACTTCCTAGCAAGGAAGTGTCGCATTTACATTCTTTTGAGGTGAGTACGAGGTATACATGACACTTCGCAATGAATATTATATCTTATCATGAA
Source organism: Xylocopa sonorina (assembly GCF_050948175.1). Taxonomy (NCBI): domain Eukaryota; kingdom Metazoa; phylum Arthropoda; class Insecta; order Hymenoptera; family Apidae; genus Xylocopa; species Xylocopa sonorina. Next base: position 683,467 of record NW_027490190.1, on the reverse strand, counting down.
ACATAGAAATGGGATGCGATATCGCGTTTTACGCAGCGTTAGAACACTATTACTACGATACGGAGACATCTGCAATCGCTATTTCCTTGCAAGCAGGTGTGGCATTTACATTCTTTTCATGTGATTACCAAGGTATACGCGACACTTCGCAATCAATATTATATCTTATCATGAAACATAGAAATGAGGTGCGACGACGCGTTTTAAGTAGCATTTGAACTCTATTGCTACGATACATAGATATCTGGAAACGCTATAACCTAGCAAGGAAGTGCAGCATTTATACCCTTTCCAAATGAATACGAAGTATACATGACACTTCGCAATGAATATTATATCTTTTCATTAAACATAGAAATGAGATGCTACATCGCGGTTTAAGACTCATTAGAACTCTATTGCTTCGATACGTAGACATCTGCAAACGCTATTTCCTAGCAAGGAAGTGTCGCAATTACATTATTTTGAAGTGAATACGAGGTATACATAACACTGCACAATGAATATTATATCTTATCATGAAACACAGAAATGTGATGCGATATCGCGTTTTGAGAAGCATTAGAACACTATTGCTACGATACGTAGACATCTGCAAGCGCTATTTCCAAAGAAGGAAGTGTCGCAATTACATTATTTTGAAGTGTATACGAGGTATACATGACACTACGCAATGAATATCATATCTTATCATGAAACATAGGAATGAGATGCGATATCGCTTTCTAAGAAGCATCAGAAATCTATTGCTTCGATACGTAGGCAACTGCAAACGCTACTTCCTCTCAAGGATGTGTCGCACTTACATTCATTTGAAGTGAATACTAGGTATACATAACAATCCACAATGAATATTATATCTTATAATGAAACGTAGGAATGAGGAGCGATTTCGCTTATTAAGAAGCATTAGAACACGTTTGCTACGATACGTAGACATCTGCAAACGCAATTCCTAAGCAAGGAACGTTCGCATTTACAATCTTTTGAAGTGAATACGAGGTATACATAACACTCCACAATGAGTATTATATCTTATCATGAAATATAGGATGGATTGCGATATCGCGTCCTGAGAAGCATTAGAACTCTAACGCTACGATACTTAGACATCTGCCAAGGCTATTTCCTAGCAAGGAAGAGTCGCATTTACATTCTTTTGATGTGAATACGAGGTATACATAGCACTACACAATGAATATTATACCTTATCATGAAACATAGAAATGAGATACGATAGCGCAATTTAAGAAGAATTAGAACTCTATTGCCTCAATACGGAGACATCTGCAGACGCTTTTTCCTTGCAAGAAAGGGTCGCATTAACATTCCTTTGAAGTGGATACGAGGTATGCATGATACTCCGCAGTGAATATTATATTTTATCATGAAACATGGAAATGAGATGCGATATCCTGTTTTAAGAAGCATTAGTACTCTATTGCTTCGAAACGTAGACATCTGCAAACGCTCCTTCCTTGCAAGGAATTGTCGCATTTACATTCATTTGAAGTGAATAATAGTTATACATGACACTTCGCAATGAATATTGTATCATATCATGAAACATTGAAGTGAGATGCGATGTCGCGATTTAAGAAGCATTAAAACTGTATTGCTTCGATACATAGGCATCTGCAAGCGCTACTTCCTTGCAAGGAAGTGTCGCATTTACATCCGTTTGAGGTGAATACGAGGTATACATAACACTCCACAATGAACATTATATCTTATTATGAGGCATAGATATGAGATGCGATATCGCGTTTTAAGAAGCAATAGAACACTATTGCTTCGATACGTAGACAGCTGCAAACGCTACTCCCTAGTAAGGGAGTGTCGCATTTACATTCATTTGACGTGTATGCGAGGTGTAGATGACACTTCGCAATGAATATTATATCTTATTATGAAACCTAGAAATGAGATGCGACATCTCGTTTTAAGAAGCATTAGAACTCTATTGCTACGATACGCAGATATCTGCAACCGCTATTTCCTAGCAAGGAAGTGTCGCATTTACATTGAATTTGAAGTTTAGACGAGGAATACATAACACTTCGTAATGAATATTATATCTTATCATGAAGCTTACAAATGAGATGCGATATCTCGTTTTAAGAAGCACTAGAGCACTATTACTTCGATACGTAGACTTTTGCAATCGCTATTTCCTAGCAAGGAAGTGTCGCATTTACATTCATTTGAAGTGTATGCGAGGTATACATATCACTTCGCAATGAATATTAAATCTTATCATGAAACATAGAAATGGGATCCGATATCGCGATTTAAGAATCATTGGAACTCCATTTTTTCGATACCTAGACATCTGAAAACGCTCTTTCCTCGCAGGGAAGTCTCGCATTTACATTCATTTGAAGTGTATGCGAGGTATAGATGACACTTCGCAATGAGTATTATATCTTATCATGAAACATAGAAATGTGATGCGACATATCGTTTTAAGAAGCATTAGAAACCTATTGCTACGATACCTAGACATCTGGAAACGCTATTTCCTAGCATGGAAGTGTTGCATTTACATTCTTTTGAAGTGAGATCGAGGTATACATGGCACTTCGCAATGAATACTATAGCTTGTCATAAAACATAGAAATGAGATGCGATATCCCGTTTCAAGAAGCATTAGAACTCCATTGCTCCTATAAGTAGACATCTGCAAACGCTATTTCCTAGCAAAGAAGTGTCGCATTTACATTCATTTTATGTGTATGCGAGGTATACATAACACTTCGCAATGAATATTGTATCTTACCATGAGACATAGAAATGAGATGCGATATCGCGTTTTAAGAAGCATTATAACACTACTGCTACAACACGTAGACATCTGGAAACGCTATTTCATAGCATGGATGTGTCGCATTTCCATCTATTTGGAGTGAATATGAGGTATACATAACACTGCACAATGAATATTATATCTTATCATGAAACATAGATATGAGATGCGATTTCGGGATTTAAGAACCATTAGAACTCTCTTGCTTCGATACGTAGACATCTGCAAGCGCTACTTCCTAGCAAGGTAGTATCGCATTTACATTCATTTGAAGTGAAGACGAGCAATACACAACACTTCACAATGAATGTTATATCTTATCACGAAACATGGAAATGAGATGCGATATCGCGATATAAAAAGCATTAGAACTCTAATGCTTCGATACGTAGACATCTGGAAACGTAGTTGCCTAGAAAGGAAGTGTCGCATTTACATTCATTTGAAGTGTATGCGAGGTATAAGTGACACATTGCAACAAATATTATACCTTATCATGAGACATGGAAATGTGTTGCGATATCTCGTTTTAAGAAGCATTAGGACTCCATTCCTTCGATACGTAGACACCTGCCAACGCTATTTCCTAGCAAGAAAGTGTCGCATTTATATTCCATTGAAGTGAATACGAGGTATACATAACCCACCACAATGAATATTATATCTTATCATGAAGCATAGAAATGAGATGCGATATCGCGCTTTAAGAAGCATTAGAACTCTATTGTTTCGATACGTAGACATCTGCAAACGCTATTTCCTCGCATGGAAGTGTCGCATTTACATTCCATTGAAGTGAATACGAGGTATACATAACCCACCACAATGAATATTATATCTTATCATGAAGCATAGAAATGAGATGCGATATCGCGCTTTAAGAAGCATTAGAACTCTATTGCTTCGATACGTAGACATCTGCAACTTCAGGTTCCTAGGAAGGAATTGTCGCATTTACATTCTTTTGAAAGGAATACGAAGTATGCATGACACTTCGCAATGAATATTATACCTTATCGTAAAGCATGGAATTGAGATGCGATATCTCGTTATAAGAAGCATTTGAACTCGATTGTTTGGATAAGTAGACATCTGGAAACGCTATTTTCTAGCAGGGATGTTTCGCATTTACATTCTTTAGAAGTGTATACGAGGTATACGTGACACTTCGCAATGAATATTATATCTTATCGTGAAACATAGAAATGAGGTGCGATATCATGGTTTAGGAAGCTTTAGAACACTACTGCTTCGTTACGTAGGTATCTGCAAACGCTATTTCCTAGCAATGAAGGGTCGCAATTACATTCATTTGAAGTGTATGCGAGGTATAAGTGACACTTCGCAATGAATATTATATCTCATCATGAAACATAGAAATGAGGTGCGATCTCGCGCTTTAAGAAGCATTAGAACTCTATTGCTACGATGCATAGACATCTGCAATCGCTATTTCCTAGCAAGGAGGTGTCGCATTTACGTTCTATTCAAGTGAATGCGAGGTATACATGACACTTCGCAATGAATATTATATCTTGCCGTGAAACATAGAAATGAGATGCGATATCGCGATATAAGAAACATTAGAACTCTATTGCTTCGATACGTAGACATCTGCAAACGCAACTTCCTAGCAAGGAATTGTCGGATTTACATTCTTTTCAAAGGAATACGAGGTATGCATGACATTTCGCAATGAATATTATATCTTATCGTGAAACATAGAAATGAGATGCGATGTCACGTTTTGAGAAGCATTAGAACTCTATTGCTACGATACGTAGACATCTGTAAACGCTACTTCCAAACAATGAAGTGTCGCATTTACATTCTTTGAAGTGAATATGAGGTATATATGACACTTCGCAATTAATATTATATCTTATCGTGAAACATAGAAATGAGATACGATATCGCATTTTAAGAAGCGTTGGAACTCTATTGGTACGATACGTAGACATCTACAGACGCTATTTCCTAGCAAGGAAGTATAGCATTTACATTCTTTTGAAGTGAATAGGAGGTGTACATGACACTTCGCAATGAATATTATATCTTATCATGGAACACGGAAATGAGATACAATATCGCGTTTTGAGAAGCATTAGAACTCTATTACTACGATACGTAGACATCTGCAAACGCTATTTAATAGCAAGGAAGTGTTGCATTTACATCCATTTGAAGTGATTACGAGGTATACATGGCACTTCGCAATGAATATTATATCTTGTCATGAAACATAAAAATGAGATGGGATATCGCGCATTAAGAAGCATTAGAATCCTATTGCTTCGATACGTAGACACCTGCAAACGCTACATCCTAGCAAGGAAGTATCGCATTTACATCCATTTGAAGTGTACGCGAGGTTTACATGACACTTCCCAATGAATATTATATCTTATCAGGAAACATAGAAATGAGATGCGATATCGCGTTTTAAGATGCGTTAGAACTCTATTGCTACGATACGTAGACATCTGGAAACGAAATTTCCTAGAATAGAAGTGTCGCATTTACATTCATTTGAATTGTGGAAGAGGAATACAGAACACTTCGCTATGAATATTATATCTTATCTTGAGACATAGAAATGAGATTCGATGTCGCTTCTTAATATGTATTAGAACTCTATTGCTTCGATACGTAGACATCTGCAAACTCTATTTAATAGCAAGGGAGTGTCGCATTTACACTCCTTTGAAGTGAATACGAGGTATACACGACACATCGCAATGAATATTATATCTTATCATGAAACATAGAAATGAGATGCGATATCTCGTTTTAAGATGCACAAGAACTCTATTCTTATGATATGTAGACATCTGCAAACGCTATTTCCTAGCAAAGGTGTGTCGCATTTACATTCATTTGGAGTGAATACGAGGTATACATGACACTTCGCAATGAATATTATATCTTGTCATGAAACATAGATATGAGATGCGATATCTCGTTTTAAGAAGCATTAGAGCTATATTGCTTAGATACTTAGGCATCTGCAAACGCTATTTCCAAGCAGGGAAGTGTCGCATTGACATTCATTTGAAGTGTATCAGAGGTATACATGACACTTCGCAATGAATATTATATGTTAACATGAAACATGGAAATGAGATGCGATATCTCGTTTTAAGAAGCATTAGATCCCTATTGCTTCGATACGTAGACATCTGTAAACGGTATTACCTAGCAAGGAAGTGTCGCGTTTACATTTATTTGAAGTGTATGCGAGGTATAAGTGATACTTCGTAATGAATATTATATATTATGATGAAACATAGAAATGAGATGCGATTTAAGAAGCATTAGAACTCTATTGCGTCGATACGTAGACATCTGCAAACGCTACTTCCTAGCAAGCAAGTGTCGCATTTACATTCAATTGAAGTGAATACGAGGTATACATAATACTGCACAATGAATATTACATCTTATCACGAAACATAGAAATGAGATGCGATATCGCGATTTAAGAAGCATTAGAAATCTATTGCTTCGATTCTTAGACATCTGCAAACGCTATATCCTAGCAAAGAAGTGTCGCATTTACATTCCTTTGATGTGTATCCGAGGTATACATAAAACTTCGAAATGAATATTATATTTCATCATGAGACAAGGAAGTGAGATGCGACATCGCGTTTTAGGAAGCATTAGAGCTACATTGCTTAGATACTTGGACATCTGCAAACGCTATTTCCAAGCAGGGAAGTGTCGCATTTACATTCATTTGAAGTGTATCAGAGGTATACATGACAATTCGCAAAGAATATTATATCTTATCATGAAACATAGATATGAAATGCGATATCTCGTTTTAAGAAGCATTAGAACTCTATTGCTTCGATACGTAGACATCTGGAAACACTATTTCCTAGCAAGGTAGTGTCGCATTTACATTCTTTTGAATTGTAGACGAGGAGTACATAACACTTCGCATTGAATATTATATCTTATCATGAAACATAGAAATGTGTTGCGATATCTCGTTTTAAGAAGCATTAGAACTCTATTGCTTGGACACGTAGACATCTGCAGACGCAATAGCGTTGTAGGAAATATCCTAGCAAGGAAGTGTCGGATTTTCATTCTTTTGAAGTGAGTACGAGGTATACATAACACTCCACAATGAAAATTATATCATATCATGAAACATAGAAATGAAAAGCGATATGGCAATTTAAGAAGCATTAGAACTCTATTGTTTCGATACGTAGACATCTGAAAATGCTATATCCTAGCAAGGGAGTGTCGCATTTGCATTCATTTGAAGTGTATGCGAGGTATACACGACACTTCGCAATGAATATTATATATCATCATGAAACATAGGAATGAGATGTGATATCGCGTTTTGAGAAGCATTAGAACTCTAATGCTACGAAACGTAGACATGTGCAAATTCTATTTCCTAGCAAGGAAGTGTCGCATTTACATTCCTTTGAAGTGAATACGAGGTATACATAACACTCTACAATGAATATTATATCTTATCATGAAACATAGGAATATCGGGAAGGAGCGATATCGCGTTTTAAGGAGCACTAGAGCTCTATTGCTACGATACGTAGACATCAGCAAACGCCATTTTCTAGCAAGGAAGAGTCGCATTTACATTCATTTGAAGTGAATACGAGGTATACATGACACTTCGCAATGAATATTATATCTTGTCATGAAACGTAGAAATTAAAAGCGAAATCTTGTCTTAAGGAGCATTATAACACTATTGATTCGATACGTAGACATCTGCAAACGCTATTTAATAGCCCGGAAGTTTCGCATTTACATACTTTTGCAGTGAATACGGGGTATACATAACACTCCAAAATGAATGTTATACCCTATCACGAAACATATAGATGAAATGCGATATCGCGATTTAAGAAGCATTAGAACTCTATTGCTTCGATACGGAGACATCTGCAAACGCTATTTCCTAGCAATGAAGTGTCGCATTTACATTCTTTTGAAGTGAATTCGTGGTATACATGACACTTCGCAATGAATATTACCTCTTATCACGAAACATAGAAGTGAGATGCGATATCACGTTTTAAGAAGCATTAGAACTCTATTGCTACGTTACGTAGACATCTGCAAATGCTATTTCCTAACGTGGAAGTGTCGCATTTACATTCTTTTGAAGTGAATTCGAGGTATACATGACACTTCGCAATGAATATTATATTTTATCATGAAACATAGAAATGAGATGCGATATCTTGTCTTAAGAAGCTTTAGAACTCTATTGCTACGGTGCGTAGATATCTGCAAACGCTATTTAACAGCAGGGAAGTGTCGCATTTACATTCATTTGAAGTGTATGCGAGGTATTCATGACACTTCGAAATGAATATTATATTTTATCATGAAACATAGAAATTAGATGCGATATCGTGTTTTAACAAGCATTAGACCTGTATTGCTACGATACCTAAACATCTGCAAACGCTATTTCCTAGCGAGGAAGTGTCGCATTTACATTCCTTTGAAGTGTATGCGTGGTATACATGCCGCTACGCAATGAATATTATATCTTATCATGAAACATAGAAATGATATGCGATATCGCGATTTAAGAAGCGTTAGAACTCTATTGCATCGATACGTAGACATCTGTAAACGCTACTTCCTAGTAAGGAAGTGTCGCATTCACATTCTTTTGAAGTGAAAACGAGGTACACATGACACTCCGCAATGAATATTATATCTAATCATGAAACATAGAAATGAGGTGCGATATCGCGTTTTAAGAAGCATTAGAACTATATTGCTACGATACGTAGACACCTGCAAACGCTATTTCGTAGCATGGAAGTGTCGCAAATACATTCTTTTGGATTGAATGCGAGGTAAACATGACACTTCGCAATGAATATTATAACTTATCATGAAACACAGAAATGAGGTGCGTTATGGCGGTTTAAGAAGCATTAGTACTCTATTGCTTCGATACGTAGACATCTGCCAACGCTATATCCTAGCAATGAAGTGTCGTATTTAAATTCATTTGAAGTGAATACGAGGTATACATGACACTTCGCAATGAATATTAGATCTCATCATGAAACATAGAACTGAGATGCGAAGTCTCGTTTTAAGAAGCATTAGAACCCTATTGTTTCTATACGTAGGCATCTGGAAACGCTATTTCCTAGGAAGGGAGTGTCGCATTTACATTCTTTTGAAGTGAATACGTGTTATACATGACACTTCGCATTGAATATTATATCTCATCATGACACATAGAAATGAGATGCGATATCGCGTTTTAGGATTAGTTAGAACCCTATTGCTACGATACGTAGACATCTGCAAACTCTATTTCCTAGCAAGGAAGTGTCGCATTTACATTCTCTTGAAGTGAATACGAGGTATACATGACATTTCTCAATGAATATTATATCATCACGAAACATAGAAATGACATGCGATATCGCGATTTAAGAAGCATTATAACTCTATGGCTGCGATACGTTGACATCTGCAAACTCTATTTCCTAGCAAGGAAGTGTCGCATTTACATTCTTTTGAAGCGAATACGAGGTATACATGACACATCGCAATGAATATTATATCTCATCATGACACATAGAAATGAGGTGCTATATCGCGTTTCAAGAAGAATTGGAACTCTATTTCTACGATACGTGGACATTTGCAGACGCTATTTCCTAGGAAGGAAGTGTCGCATTTACATTCTTTTGGAGTGTAGACGAGATATACATATCACTGCACAATAAATATTATATCTTATCATGAAACATAAAAATGAGATGCGATATAGCGATTTAAGAAGCATTAGAACTCTAATGCTACGGTACGTAGAAATCTGCAAACACTATTTCCTAGGAAGAAAGTGTCGCATTTACATTCATGTAAATTAACGGAATACGAGGTATACATGACGCTTCACAATGAATTTTATCTCTCATCATGAAACATAGAAATGAGATGCGAAGTCTCGTTTTATTAAGCATTAGTACCCTATTGTTTCTATACGTAGACATCTGGAAACGCTATTACCTAGCACGGAAGTATCGCATTTACATTCCTTTGAAGTGAATACGAGGTATACATGACACTCCGCAATGAATAATATATCTTTTCATGAAATATAGAAATGAGATGCGATATCGCTATTTAAGAAGCAATAGATCTCTATTGCTTCAATACGTAGACATCTGCCAACGCTACTTCCTAGCAAGGAAGTGTCGCATTTACATTCTTCTGAAGTGAGTACGAGGTATACATAACACTGCACAATGAATATTATATCTTATCATGAAGCATAGAAATGAGATGCGATATCGCGTTTTAAGAAGAATTAGAAATCAATTGCTTCGATACGTAGGCATCTGCAAACGCTATTTCCTAGCTAGGAAGTGTCGCATTTACATTGTTTTGAAGTGGATACGAGGTATACATTACACTTCGCAATGAATATTGTATCTTATCATAAAACATAGAAATGAGATGCGATATCGCGTCTTAAGAAGAATTAGAACTCTATTGCTATGATACATAGGCATCTGCAAACGCTATTTCCTAGCAAGGAAGTGACGCATTATCATTCTTTTGAAGTGAATACGAGGTATACATAACATTGCACAATGAATATTGTATCTTATCATGATACATATAAATGAGATGCGATATCGCGATTTAAGCGGCATTAGAACCCTATTGCTTCGATACCTAGATATCTGCAAACGCTATTTCCTAGCAAGGAAGTGTCGCATTTACATTCTCCTGAAGTGTGTACGAGGTATACATAACACTGCACAATGAATATTATATCTTACCATGAAACATAGAAATGAGGAGCGATATCCCGTTTTAAGAAGCATTAGAACTCTATTGCTTTGACACGTAGACATCTGCCATCGCTATTCCCTAGGAAGGAACTGTCGCATTTACATTCTTTTGATGTGAATACGAGGTATACATAACACTGCACGATGAATATTATATCCTATCATGAAACAGAGAAATGTGATGAGATTTCGCGTCTTAAGAAGCGTTAGAACTCTATTGCTTAGATACGTAGAAGTCTGGAAATGTAATTTCCTAGAAAGGAAGTGTCTCATTTACATTCATTTGAAGTGTAGACGAGATATACATAACACAGCACAATGAATATTATATCTTATCATGAAACATAGAAATGAGATGCGATATCGCGTTTTAAGATACATTAGAATACTATTGCTTCGATACGTAGACATCTGGAAACGCTATTTCCTAGAAAGGAAGTGTCGCGTTTAGACTCCTTCAAAGTGAATACGAGGTATACATAACACTCCACAATGAATATTATATCTTATCATGAAACATAGAAATGAGATGCGATATCTCGTTCTAAGAAGCATTAGAACTCTATTGCTTCGATCCGTAGATATCTGCAAACGCTATTTCCTACGAAGGAAGTGTGGCATTTACATTCATTTAAAGTATAGACGAGGGATACGTTACACTTCGCAATGGATATCATATATTATCATGATTCATAGAAATGATATGCGATTGCTCGTTTTAAGAAGCATTAGAACTCTACTGCTTCGATACGGAGACATCTGCAATCGCTATTTCCTAGCGAGGAAGAGTAGCATTTACATTCTTTTGTAGATAATACGAGGTATACATATCACTGCACAATGAATATTATATCTTATCATGAGACCTAGAAATGAGATGCGATATCGCGTTTTACGAAGCATTAGAACTATATTATTTCGATACGTAGACATCTGGAAACGCAATTTCCTAGGAAGGAAGTGTCGCATTTGCATTCCTTTGAAGGGAATACAACGTATACATAACACTCCACAATGAATATTATATCTTATCATGAAACATAGAAATGAGATGCGATATCGCGTTTTGAGAAGCTTTAGAACTCTATTGCTTCGTTACGGAGACATCTGCAAACGCTATTTCCTAGCAAGGAAGTGTCGCATTTTCATTTTTTTGAAGTGAATACGAGGTATACATGACACTTCGCAATGAATTTTATATCTTATCATGAAACATAGAAATGAAATGCGATTTCGCGTTCTAAGAAGCGTTAGAACTCTATTGCCATGATACGTAGACATCTGCAAAAGCTATTTCCCAGCAAGGAAGTGTCGCATTTACATTCTTTTGAAGTGAATACGAGGTATACGTGACACTTCGCAATGAATATTTTATCTTATCACGGAACATAGAAATGCGATGCGATGTCGCGTTGTAAGAAGCATTAAAACTCTATTGCTTCGATACTTGAACATCTGCCAACGCTATTTCCTAGGAATAAAGTGTCGCCTTTAAATTCATTTGAAGTGTATGCGTGGTATACAAGACTCTTCGCAAAGAATAACATATCTTATCATGAAACATACGAATGAGATGCGATATCGCGTTTTAAGAAGCATTAGAAATCTATTGCTACGATACGTAGACATCTGCAGACGCTATTTCCTAGCAAGGAAGTATCGCATTTACATTCTTTTGAAGTGAATACGAGGTATACATAACACTCCACAATGAATATTATATCTTTTCATGAAGCATATAAATGGGGAGCGATTTCGCGTTTTAAGAAGCATTGGAAATCTATTGCTTCGATACGTAGACATCTGCAAACGCTATTACCTAGCAAGGAAGTGTCGCATTTACATACATTTCAAGTGTAGACGATGAATTCAAAACACTTCGCGATGAATATTATATCTAATCATGAGACATCGAAATGATGTGCGATGTCGCGTTATAAGAAGCATTAGAAATCTATTGCTTCGATACGTGGACATCTCGAAACGTAATTCCCTTGAAAGGAAGTGTCGCATTTACATACATCTCAAGTGCAGACGGTGACTACATAACACTTCGAAATGAATATTATATCTTATCATGAGACATAGAAATGAGGTGCGAAATCGCGTTATAAGAAGCATTAGAAATCTATTGCTTCGATACGTAGACATCTGCAAACGCGATTTCCTAGCAAGGAAGTGTCGCATCTACATTCCTTTGAAGTGAATACGAGGTATACATGACACTCCGCAATGAATAATATATCTTATCATGAAACATAGAAATGAGATGCGATATCGCTATTTAAGAAGCAATAGATCTCTATTGCTTCAATACATAGACATCTGCCAACGCTATTTCCTAGCAAGGAAGTGTCACATTTACATTCTCCTGAAGTGTGTACGAGGTATACATAACACTGCACAGTGAATATTATATCTTACCATGAAACATAGAAATGAGATGCCTAATCGCGAGTTTAAAAGCATTAGAAATCAATTGCTTCGATACGTAGGCATCTGCAAACGCTATTTCCTAGCTAGGAAGTGTCGCATTTACATTGTTTTCAAGTGAATACGAGGTACACATGACACTTCGCAATGAATATTGTATCTTATCATGAAACATAGAAGTGTGAAGCGATATCGCGTTTTAAGAAGAATTAGAACTCTATTGCTATGATACATAGACATCTGCAAACGCTATTTCCTAGCAAGGAAGTGACGCATTATCATTCTTTTGAAGTGAATACGAGGTATACATAACATTGCACAATGAATATTGTATCTTATCGTGATACATATAAATGAGATGCGATATCGCGATTTAAGCTGCATTAGAACACTATTGCTTCGATACCTAGATATCTGCAAACGCTGCTTCCTAGCAAGGAAGTGTCGCATCTACATTCCTTTGAAGAGAATACGAGGTATACATGACACTCCGCAATGAATAATATATCTTTTCATGAAATATAGAAATGAGATGCGATATCGCTATTTAAGAAGCAATAGATCTCTATTGCTTCAATACATAGACATCTGCCAACGCTATTTCCTAGCAAGGAAGTGTCGCATTTACATTCTCCTGAAGTGTGTACGAGGTATACATAACACTGCACAGTGAATATTATATCTTACCATGAAACATAGAAATGAGATGCCTAATCGCGATTTTAAAAGCATTAGAAATCAATTGCTTCGATACGTAGGCATCTGCAAACGCTATTTCCTAGCTAGGAAGTGTCGCATTTACATTGTTTTCAAGTGAATACGAGGTACACATGACACTTCGCAATGAATATTGTATCTTATCATGAAACATAGAAGTGTGAAGCGATATCGCGTTTTAAGAAGAATTAGAACTCTATTGCTATGATACATAGACATCTGCAAACGCTATTTCCTAGCAAGGAAGTGACGCATTATCATTCTTTTGAAGTGAATACGAGGTATACATAACATTGCACAATGAATATTGTATCTTATCGTGATACATATAAATGAGATGCGATATCGCGATTTAAGCTGCATTAGAACACTATTGCTTCGATACCTAGATATCTGCAAACGCTGCTTCCTAGCAAGGAAGTGTCGCATCTACATTCCTTTGAAGTGAATACGAGGTATACATGACACTCCGCAATGAATAATATATCTTTTCATGAAATATGGAAATGAGATGCGATATCGCTATTTAAGAAGCAATAGATCTCTATTGCTTCAATACGTAGACATCTGCCAACGCTACTTCCTAGCAAGGAAGTGTCGCATTTACATTCTCCTGAAGTGAGTACGAGGTATACATAGCACTGCACAATGAATATTATATCTTATCATGAAGCATAGAAATGAGATGCGATATCGCGTTTTTAGAAGAATTAGAAATCAATTGCTTCGATACGTAGGCATCTGCAAACGCTATTTCCTAGCTAGGAAGTGTCGCATTTACATTGTTTTGAAGTGGATACGAGGTATACATTACACTTCGCAATGAATATTGTATCTTATCATAAAACATAGAAATGAGATGCGATATCGCGTCTTAAGAAGAATTAGAACTCTATTGCTATGATACATAGGCATCTGCAAACGCTATTTCCTAGCAAGGAAGTGACGCATTATCATTCTTTTGAAGTGAATACGAGGTATACATAACATTGCACAATGAATATTGTATCTTATCATGATACATATAAATGAGATGCGATATCGCGATTTAAGCGGCATTAGAACCCTATTGCTTCGATACCTAGATATCTGCAAACGCTATTTCCTAGCAAGGAAGTGTCGCATTTACATTCTCCTGAAGTGTGTACGAGGTATACATAACACTGCACAATGAATATTATATCTTACCATGAAACATAGAAATGAGGAGCGATATCCCGTTTTAAGAAGCATTAGAACTCTATTGCTTTGACACGTAGACATCTGCCATCGCTATTCCCTATGAAGGAACTGTCGCATTTACATTCTTTTGATGTGAATACGAGGTATACATAACACTGCACGATGAATATTATATCCTATCATGAAACAGAGAAATGTGATGAGATTTCGCGTTTTAAGAAGCGTTAGAACTCTATTGCTTAGATACGTAGAAGTCTGGAAATGTACTTTCCTAGAAAGGAAGTGTCTCATTTACATTCATTTGAAGTGTAGACGAGATATACATAACACAGCACAATGAATATTATATCTTATCATGAAACATAGAAATGAGATGCGATATCGCGTTTTAAGATACATTAGAATACTATTGCTTCGATACGTAGACATCTGGAAACGCTATTTCCTAGAAAGGAAGTGTCGCGTTTAGACTCCTTCAAAGTGAATACGAGGTATACATAACACTCCACAATGAATATTATATCTTATCATGAAACATAGAAATGAGATGCGATATCTCGTTCTAAGAAGCATTAGAACTCTATTGCTTCGATCCGTAGATATCTGCAAACGCTATTTCCTACGAAGGAAGTGTGGCATTTACATTCATTTAAAGTATAGACGAGGAATACGTAACACTTCGCAGTGGATATCATATATTATCATGATTCATAGAAATGATATGCGATTTCTCGTTTTAAGAAGCATTAGAACTCTACTGCTTCGATACGGAGACATCTGCAATCGCTATTTCCTAGCGAGGAAGAGTAGCATTTACATTCTTTTGTAGATAATACGAGGTATACATATCACTGCACAATGAATATTATATCTTATCATGAGACCTAGAAATGAGATGCGATATCGCGTTTTACGAAGCATTAGAACTATATTATTTCGATACGTAGACATCTGGAAACGCAATTTCCTAGGAAGGAAGTGTCGCATTTGCATTCCTTTGAAGGGAATACAACGTATACATAACACTCCACAATGAATATTATATCTTATCATGAAACATAGAAATGAGATGCGATATCGCGTTTTGAGAAGCTTTAGAACTCTAATGCTACGATACGCAGACATCTGCAAACGCTACTTCCTAGCAATGAAGTGTCGCATTACATTCTTTTGAAGTGAATACGAGCAATACATGACAGTCCGCAATGAATAATATATCTTATCATGAAACATAGATATGAGATGCGACATCTCGTTTTAAGAAGCATTAGAAATCTATTGCTTCGATAAGTAGACATCTGCAAACGCTACTTCCTAGCAATGAAGTGTCGCATTTACATTCTTTTGAAGTGATAACGAGGTATTCATGACACTTCGCAATGAATATTATATCTTATCATGAAACATGGAAATGTGGTGCGATATCTTGTTTTAAGAAGCTTCAGAACTCTATTGCTACGGTGTGCAGACATCTGCAAACACTATATAATAGCAGGGAAGTGTCGCATTTACATTCTTTTGAAGTGAATACGAGGTATACATGACAATTCGCAATGGATACTATCTCTTATCATGAAATATAGAAGTGAGATGCATTATGACGTTTTAAGAAGGATTAGAACTTTTGCTACGATACGTAGACATCTGCAAACGTTATTTCCTAGCAGGGAAGTGTCGCATTTACATTCTTTTGAAGTGAATACGAGGTACACATGACACTTTGCAATGAATATTATATCTTATCATGAATCATGGAAATGAGATTCGATATCGCGATTTAAAAAGCATTAGAACACTATTGCTACGTTCCGTAGACATCTGCAAACGCTATTTAATAGCAAGGAAGTGACGCATTTACATTCTTTTGAAGTGAATACGGGGTATACATAACACTCCATAGTGAATATTATACCTTACCGCGAAACATAGAAATGAGATGCGATATCGCGATTTAAGAAGCATTAGAACTCTATTGCTTCGATACGGAGACATCTGCAAACGCTATTTCCTAGCAAGGAAGTGTCGCATTTTCATTTTTTTGAAGTGAATACGAGGTATACATGACACTTCGCAATGAATTTTATATCTTATCATGAAACATAGAAATGAAATGCGATTTCGCGTTCTAAGAAGCGTTAGAACTCTATTGCCATGATACGTAGACATCTGCAAAAGCTATTTCCCAGCAAGGAAGTGTCGCATTTACATTCTTTTGAAGTGAATACGAGGTATACGTGACACTTCGCAATGAATATTATATCTTATCACGGAACATAGAAATGCGATGCGATGTCGCGTTGTAAGAAGCATTAAAACTCTATTGCTTCGATACTTGAACATCTGCCAACGCTATTTCCTAGGAATAAAGTGTCGCCTTTAAATTCATTTGAAGTGTATGCGTGGTATACAAGACTCTTCGCAAAGAATAACATATCTTATCATGAAACATACGAATGAAATGCGATATCGCGTTTTAAGAAGCATTAGAAATCTATTGCTACGATACGTAGACATCTGCAGACGCTATTTCCTAGCAAGGAAGTATCGCATTTACATTCTTTTGAAGTGAATACGAGGTATACATAACACTCCACAATGAATATTATATCTTTTCATGAATCATATAAATGGGGAGCGATTTCGCGTTTTAAGAAGCATTGGAAATCTATTGCTTCGATACGTAGACATCTGCAAACGCTATTACCTAGCAAGGAAGTGTCGCATTTACATACATTTCAAGTGTAGACGATGAATTCAAAACACTTCGCGATGAATATTATATCTTATCATGAGACATAGAAATGATGTGCGATGTCGCGTTATAAGAAGCATTAGAAATCTATTGCTTCGATACGTGGACATCTCGAAACGTAATTCCCTTGAAAGGAAGTGTCGCATTTACATACATCTCAAGTGCAGACGGTGACTACATAACACTTCGAAATGAATATTATATCTTATCATGAGACATAGAAATGAGGTGCGAAATCGCGTTATAAGAAGCATTAGAAATCTATTGCTTCGATACGTAGACATCTGCAAACGCGATTTCCTAGCAAGGATGTGTCGCATCTACATTCCTTTGAAGTGAATACGAGGTATACATGACACTCCGCAATGAATAATATATCTTATCATGAAACATAGAAATGAGATGCGATATCGCTATTTAAGAAGCAATAGATCTCTATTGCTTCAATACATAGACATCTGCCAACGCTATTTCCTAGCAAGGAAGTGTCGCATTTACATTCTCCTGAAGTGTGTACGAGGTATACATAACACTGCACAGTGAATATTATATCTTACCATGAAACATAGAAATGAGATGCCTAATCGCGATTTTAAAAGCATTAGAAACCAATTGCTTCGATACGTAGGCATCTGCAAACGCTATTTCCTAGCTAGGAAGTGTCGCATTTACATTGTTTTCAAGTGAATACGAGGTACACATGACACTTCGCAATGAATATTGTATCTTATCATGAAACATAGAAGTGTGAAGCGATATCGCGTTTTAAGAAGAATTAGAACTCTATTGCTATGATACATAGACATCTGCAAACGCTATTTCCTAGCAAGGAAGTGACGCATTATCATTCTTTTGAAGTGAATACGAGGTATACATAACATTGCACAATGAATATTGTATCTTATCGTGATACATATAAATGAGATGCGATATCGCGATTTAAGCTGCATTAGAACACTATTGCTTCGATACCTAGATATCTGCAAACGCTGCTTCCTAGCAAGGAAGTGTCGCATCTACATTCCTTTGAAGTGAATACGAGGTATACATGACACTCCGCAATGAATAATATATCTTTTCATGAAATATAGAAATGAGATGCGATATCGCTATTTAAGAAGCAATAGATCTCTATTGCTTCAATGCGTAGACATCTGCCAACGCTACTTCCTAGCAAGGAAGTGTCGCATTTACATTCTCCTGAAGTGAGTACGAGGTATACATAACACTGCACAATGAATATTATATCTTATCATGAAGCATAGAAATGAGATGCGATATCGCGTTTTAAGAAGAATTAGAAATAAATTGCTTCGATACGTAGGCATCTGCAAACGCTATTTCCTAGCTAGGAAGTGTCGCATTTACATTGTTTTGAAGTGGATACGAGGTATACATGAAACTTCGCAATGAATATTGTATCTTATCATAAAACATAGAAATGAGATGCGATATCGCGTCTTAAGAAGAATTAGAACTCTATTGCTATGATACATAGGCATCTGCAAACGCTATTTCCTAGCAAGGAAGTGACGCATTATCATTCTTTTGAAGTGAATACGAGGTATACATAACATTGCACAATGAATATTGTATCTTATCATGATACATATAAATGAGATGCGATATCGCGATTTAAGCGGCATTAGAACCCTATTGCTTCGATACCTAGATATCTGCAAACGCTATTTCCTAGCAAGGAAGTGTCGCATTTACATTCTCCTGAAGTGTGTACGAGGTATACATAACACTGCACAGTGAATATTATATCTTACCATGAAACATAGAAATGAGATGCCTAATCGCGATTTTAAAAGCATTAGAAATCAATTGCTTCGATTCGTAGGCATCTGCAAACGCTATTTCCTAGCTAGGAAGTGTCGCATTTACATTGTTTTCAAGTGAATACGAGGTACACATGACAGTTCGCAATGAATATTGTACCTTATCATGAAACATAGAAATGAGAAGCGATATCGCGTTTTAAGAAGAATTAGAACTCTATTGCTATGATACATAGACATCTGCAAACGCTATTTCCTAGCAAGGAAGTGACGCATTATCTTTCTTTTGAAGTGAATACGAGGTATACATAACATTGCACAATGAACATTATATCTTATCGTGATACATATAAATGAGAAGCGATATCGCGATTTTAGCGGCATTAGAACACTATTGCTTCGATACCTAGATATCTGCAAACGCTGCTTCCTAGCAAGGAAGTGTCGCATCTACATTCCTTTGAAGTGAATACGAGGTATACATGACACTCCGCAATGAATATTACATCTTATCATGAAACATAGAAATGAGATGCGATATCGCTATTTAAGAAGCAATAGATCCCTATTGCTTCAATACGTAGACATCTGCCAACGCTACTTCCTAGCAAGGAAGTATCGCATTTACATTCTCCTGAAGTGAGTACGAGGTATACATAACACTGCACAATGAATATTATATCTTACCATGAAACATAGAAATGAGATGCCTAATCGCGATTTTAAAAGCATTAGATATCAATTGCTTCGATACGTAGGCATCTGCAAACGCTATTTCCTAGCTAGGAAGTGTCGCATTTACATTGTTTTGAAGTGAATACGAGGTATACATGACACTTCGCAATGAATATTGTATCTTATCATGAAACATAGAAATGAGATGCGATATCGCGTTTTAAGAAGAATTAGAACTCTATTGCTATGATACATAGGCATCTGCAGACGCTATTTCCTAGCAAGGAAGTATCGCATTTACATTCTTTTGAAGTGAATACGAGGTATACATAACACTCCACAATGAATATTATATCTTTTCATGAAGCATATAAATGGGGAGCGATTTCGCGTTTTAAGAAGCATTGGAAATCTATTGCTTCGATACGTAGACATCTGCAAACGCTATTACCTAGCAAGGAAGTGTCGCATTTACATACATTTCAAGTGTAGACGATGAATTCAAAACACTTCGCGATGAATATTATATCTTATCATGAGACATAGAAATGAGGTGCGATGTCGCGTTATAAGAAGCATTAGAAATCTATTGCTTCGATACGTAGACATCTCGAAACGTAATTCCCTTGAAAGGAAGTGTCGCAATTACATACATCTCAAGTGCAGACGGTGACTACATAACACTTCGCAATGAATATTATATCTTATCATGAGACATAGAAATGAGGTGCGAAATCGCGTTATAAGATGCATTAGAAATCTATTGCTTCGATACGTAGACATCTGCAAACGCTGCTTCCTAGCAAGGAAGTGTCGCATCTACATTCCTTTGAAGTGAATACGAGGTATACATGACACTCCGCAATGAATAATATATCTTTTCATGAAATATAGAAATAAGATGCGATATCGCTATTTAAGAAGCAATAGATCTCTATTGCTTCAATACGTAGACATCTGCCAACGCTACTTCCTAGCAAGGAAGTGTCGCATTTACATTCTCCTGAAGTGAGTACGAGGTATACATAACACTGCACAATGAATATTATATCTTATCATGAAACATAGAAATGAGATGCGATATCGCGTTTTAAGAAGAATTAGAAATCAATTGCTTCGATACGTAGGCATCTGCAAACGCTATTTCCTAGCTAGGAAGTGTCGCATTTACATTGTTTTGAAGTGGATACGAGGTATACATGACACTTCGCAATGAATATTGTATCTTATCGTAAAACATAGAAATGAGATGCGATATCGCGTTTTAAGAAGAATTAGAACTTTATTGCTATGATACATAGGCATCTGCAAACGCTATTTCCTAGCAAGGAAGTGACGCATTATCATTCTTTTGAAGTGAATACGAGGTATACATAACATTGCACAATGAATATTGTATCTTATCATGATACATATAAATGAGATGCGATATCGCGATTTAAGCGGCATTAGAAACATATTGCTTCGATACCTAGATATCTGCAAACGCTATTTCCTAGCAAGGAAGTGTCGCATTTACATTCATTTGAAGTGTATGCGAGGTATACGTGACACTTCGCAATGAATATCATATCTTAACATGAAACATAGAAATGAGATGCGGTATCGGTATTTAAGAAGCATTAAACACTCTATTGCTTCGATAAGTAGACATCTGCAAACGCTATTTCCTAGGAAGGATATGCCGCATTTACATTCTTTTGAAGTGTATACGAGGTATACATAACACTGCACAATGAAAATTGTATCTTATCACGAAACGTAGAAATGAGGAGCGATATCCCGTTTTAAGAAGCATTAGACCTCTATTGCTTTGACACGTAGACATCTGCCATCGCTATTCCCTAGGAAGGAACTGTCGCATTTACATTCTTTTGATGTGAATACGAGGTATACATAACACTGCACGATGAATATTATATCCTATCATGAAACAGAGAAATGTGATGAGATTTCGCGTTTTAAGAAGCGTTAGAACTCTATTGCTTAGATACGTAGAAGTCTGGAAATGTAATTTCCTAGAAAGGAAGTGTCTCATTTACATTCATTTGAAGTGTAGACGAGATATACATAACACAGCACAATGAATATTATATCTTATCATGAAACATAGAAATGAGATGCGATATCGCGTTTTAAGATACATTAGAATACTATTGCTTCGATACGTAGACATCTGGAAACGCTATTTCCTAGAAAGGAAGTGTCGCGTTTAGACTCCTTTAAAGTGAATACGAGGTATACATAACACTCCACAATGAATATTATATCTTATCATGAAAGATAGAAATGAGATGCGATATCTCGTTCTAAGAAGCATTAGAACTCTATTGCTTCGATCCGTAGATATCTGCAAACGCTATTTCCTACGAAGGAAGTGTGGCATTTACATTCATTTAAAGTATAGACGAGGAATACGTAACACATCGCAATGGATATCATATATTATCATGATTCATAGAAATGATATGCGATTTCTCGTTTTAAGAAGCATTAGAACTCTACTGCTTCGATACGGAGACATCTGCAATCGCTATTTCCTAGCGAGGAAGAGTAGCATTTACATTCTTTTGTAGATAATACGAGGTATACATATCACTGCACAATGAATATTATATCTTATCATGAGACCTAGAATTGAGATGCGATATCGCGTTTTACGAAGCATTAGAACTATTTTATTTCGATACGTAGACATCTGGAAACGCTATTTCCTAGGAAGGAAGTGTGGCATTTACACTCATTTAAAGTGTAGACGAGGAATACGTAACACTTCGCAATGAATATTATATATTATCATGAGACATAGAAATGATATGCGATTTCGCGTCTTAAGTAGCATTAGAATCCTATTGCTTCGATAAGGTGACATCTGCAATCGCTATTTCCTAGCGAGGAAAGGTCCCATTTACATTCTTTTGTAGTGAATACGAGGTATACATATCACTGCACGAAGAATATTATATCTTATCATGAGACCTAGAAATGAGGTGTGATATCACGTTTTACGAAGCATTAGAACACTATTGTTTCGATACGTAGACATCTGGAAACGCAATTTCCTAGGAAGGAAGTGTCGCATTTGCATTCCTTTGAAGGGAATACAACGTATACATAACACTCCACAATGAATATTATATCTTATCATGAAACATAGAAATGAGATGCGATATCGCGTTTTGAGAAGCTTTAGAAATCTAATGCTACGATACGCAGACATCTGCAAACGCTACTTCCTAGCAATGAAGTGTCGCATTACATTCTTTTGAAGTGAATACGAGGAATACATGACAGTCCGCAATGAATAATATATCTTATCATGAAACATAGATATGAGATGCGACATCTCGTTTTAAGAAGCATTAGAAATCTATTGCTTCGAGAAGTAGACATCTGCAAACGCTACTTCCTAGCAATGAAGTGTCGCATTTACATTCTTTTGAAGTGATAACGAGGTATTCATGACACTTCGCAATGAATATTATATCTTATCATGAAACATGGAAATGTGGTGCGATATCTTGTTTTAAGAAGCTATAGAACTCTATTGCTACGGTGTGCAGACATCTGCAAACACTATATAATAGCAGGGAAGTGTCGCATTTACATTCTTTTGAAGTGAATACGAGGTATACATGACAATTCGCAATGGATACTATCTCTTATCATGAAATATAGAAGTGAGATGCATTATGACGTTTTAAGAAGGATTAGAACTTTTGCTACGATACGTAGACATCTGCAAACGTTATTTCCTAGCAGGGAAGTGTCGCATTTACATTCTTTTGAAGTGAATACGAGGTATACATGACACTTTGCAATGAATATTATATCTTATCATGAATCATGGAAATGAGATTCGATATCGCGATTTAAAAAGCATTAGAACACTATTGCTACGATACGTAGACATCTGCAAACGCTATTTAATAGCAAGGAAGTGACGCATTTACATTCTTTTGAAGTGAATACGGGGTATACATAACACTCCATAGTGAATATTATACCTTACCGCGAAACATAGAAATGAGATGCGATTTCGCGATTTAAGAAGCATTAGAACTCTATTGCTTCGTTACGGAGACATCTGCAAACGCTATTTCCTAGCAAGGAAGTGTCGCATTTTCATTTTTTTGAAGTGAATACGAGGTATACATGACACTTCGCAATGAATTTTATATCTTATCATGAAACATAGAAATGAAATGCGATTTCGCGTTCTAAGAAGCGTTAGAACTCTATTGCCATGATACGTAGACATCTGCAAAAGCTATTTCCCAGCAAGGTAGTGTCGCATTTACATTCTTTTGAAGTGAATACGAGGTATACGTGACACTTCGCAATGAATATTATATCTTATCACGGAACATAGAAATGCGATGCGATGTCGCGTTGTAAGAAGCATTAAAACTCTATTGCTTCGATACTTGAACATCTGCCAACGCTATTTCCTAGGAATAAAGTGTCGCCTTAAAATTCATTTGAAGTGTATGCGTGGTATACAAGACTCTTCGCAAAGAATAACATATCTTATCATGAAACATACGAATGAGATGCGATATCGCGTTTTAAGAAGCATTAGAAATCTATTGCTACGATACGTAGACATCTGCAGACGCTATTTCCTAGCAAGGAAGTATCGCATTTACATTCTTTTGAAGTGAATACGAGGTATACATAACACTCCACAATTAATATTATATCTTTTCATGAAGCATATAAATGGGGAGCGATTTCGCGTTTTAAGAAGCATTGGAAATCTATTGCTTCGATACGTAGACATCTGCGAACGCTATTACCTAGCAAGGAAGTGTCGCATTTACATACATTTCAAGTGTAGACGATGAATTCAAAACACTTTGCGATGAATATTATATCTTATCATGAGACATAGAAATGATGTGCGATGTCGCGTTATAAGAAGCATTAGAAATCTATTGCTTCGATACGTGGACATCTCGAAACGTAATTTCCTTGAAAGGAAGTGTCGCATTTACATACATCTCAAGTGCAGACGGTGACTACATAACACTTCGCAATGAATATTATACCTTATCATGAGACATAGAAATGAGGTGCGATATCGCGTTTTAAGAAGAATTAGAAATCAATTGCTTCGATACGTAGGCATCTGCAAACGCTATTTCCTAGCTAGGAAGTGTCG
Organism: Xylocopa sonorina; assembly: GCF_050948175.1. Lineage (NCBI taxonomy): Eukaryota > Metazoa > Arthropoda > Insecta > Hymenoptera > Apidae > Xylocopa > Xylocopa sonorina. The sequence continues at coordinate 658,125 of NW_027490190.1, read as the reverse complement.
CATTTGCATTGTTTTCAAGTGAATACGAGGTACACATGACACTTCGCAATGAATATTGTATCTTATCATGAAATATAGAAGTGTGAAGCGATATCGCGTTTTAAGAAGAATTAGAACTCTATTGCTATGATACATAGACATCTGCAAACGCTATTTCCTAGCAAGGAAGTGACGCATTATCATTCTTTTGAAGTGAATACGAGGTATACATAACATTGCACAATGAATATTGTATCTTATCGTGATACATATAAATGAGATGCGATATCGCGATTTAAGCTGCATTAGAACACTATTGCTTCGATACCTAGATATCTGCAAACGCTGCTTCCTAGCAAGGAAGTGTCGCATCTACATTCCTTTGAAGTGAATACGAGGTATACATGACACTCCGCAATGATTAATATATCTTTTCATGAAATATAGAAATGAGATGCGATATCGCTATTTAAGAAGCAATAGATCTCTATTGCTTCAATACGTAGACATCTGCCAACGCTACTTCCTAGCAAGGAAGTGTCGCATTTACATTCTCCTGAAGTGAGTACGAGGTATACATAGTACTGCACAATGAATATTATATCTTATCATGAAACATAGAAATGAGATGCGATATCGCGTTTTAAGAAGAATTAGAAATCAATTGCTTCGATACGTAGGCATCTGCAAACGCTATTTCCTAGCTAGGAAGTGTCGCATTTACATTGTTTTGAAGTCGATACGAGGTATACATGACACTTCGCAATGAATATTGTATCTTATCATAAAACATAGAAATGAGATGCGATATCGCGTTTTAAGAAGAATTAGAACTCTATTGCTATGATACATAGGCATCTGCAAACGCTATTTCCTAGCAAGGAAGTGACGCATTATCATTCTTTTGAAGTGAATACGAGGTATACATAACATTGCACAATGAATATTGTATCTTATCATGATACATATAAATGAGATGCGATATCGCGATTTAAGCGGCATTAGAACCCTATTGCTTCGATACCTAGATATCTGCAAACGCTATTTCCGAGCAAGGAAGTATCGCATTTACATTCTCCTGAAGTGTGTACGAGGTATACATAACACTGCACAATGAATATTATATCTTACCATGAAACATAGAAATGAGATGCCTAATCGCGATTTTAAAAGCATTAGAAAACAAATGCTTCGATTCGTAGGCATCTGCAAACGCTATTTCCTAGCTAGGAAGTGTCGCATTTACATTGTTTTCAAGTGAATACGAGGTACACATGACAGTTCGCAATGAATATCTTATCTTATCATGAACATAGAAATGAGATGCGATATCGCTTTTTACGAAGCATTAGAACTCTATTGCTACAATACGTAGGCATCTGGAAACGCTATTCAATAGCAAGGTAGTGTCGCATTTACATTCCCTTGAAGTGAATACGAGGTATACATAACAATCCACAATGAATTTTATACCATATAACGAAACATAGAAATGAAATGCGATATCGCGTTTTAAGAAGCATTAGAACTATATTGCTACGATACGTAGACACCTGCAAACGCTATTTCCTAGCAAGGATGTGTCGCATTTACATTCATTTGAAGTGGATGCAAGGTATACATGACACTTCGCAATGAATATTATATCTTATAATGAAACATAGAAATGAGATGCTATATCTCGTTTTAAGAAGCATTCGAACCCTATTGCTACGATACGTAGACATCTGCAGACGCTATTTCCTAGCAAGGAAGTGTCGCATGTACATTCTTTTGAAGTGAAAACGAGGTATACATAACACTCCACAATGAATATTATATCTTATCATGAAACATAGAAATGAAATGCGTTATCTCGTTTTAAGAAGCAGGAGAACTCTATTGCTTCGATACGTTGACATCTGGAAAAGTAACTCCAGCAACGAAGTGTCGCACTTGAATTCATTTGAAGTGCATACGAGGCACACATGCCACTTCGCAGTGTATATTATATCTTATCATGAAATATAGAAATGAAATGCGATATCGCGTCATAAGAAGCATCAGAACTCTATTCGTTCGATACGTAGACATCTACAAACGCTATTTCCTAACAAGGAAGTGACGCATTTACATTCGTTTGAAGTGTAGACGAGGAAAACATAACACTTCGTAATGAATATTATATCTTAACATGAAACATTGAAATGAGATGCGATATCACGTTTTCAGAAGCATTAGAACTCTATTGCTTCGATACGTAGACAGCTGGAAACGTAATATTCTAGAAAGGAAGTGTCGCATTTAACATTCACTTGATGTGTGTGCGTGGTATACATGACACTTCGCAATGAATAGTATATCTTATCATGAAACATAGAAATGAGATGCGATATCGCGTTCTAAGGAGCATTAGAACTCTAATGCTACGATACGTAGACCCCTGCCAGCGCTATTTCCTAAAAAGGAAGTGTCGCATTGACATTCTTTTGAAGTGAATACCAGGAATACATAATACTCCACAATGAATATTATATCTTATCATAAAACGTAGAAATGAGATGCGATATCGCGTTTTAAGAAGCATTAGAACTCTACTGCTACGATACGTAGACATATGCAAACGCTATTTCCTAGCAAGGAAGTGTCGCATTTACAATCATTTGAAGTGAATACGAAGTATACATGACACTCCGCAATGAATATTATATCTTATCCTAAAACAGAAATGAGGTTGCTATATCTCGTTTTAAGAAACATTAGAACCCTATTGCTTCGATACGTAGACATCTGCCAACGCTATTTCCTAGCAAGGAAGTGTCGCATTTACATTCATTAGAGGTGTATGCAAGGTATACATGACACTTCGCAATGAATATTATATCTTATCATGTAACATACAAATGGGACGCGATATCGCCTTTTAAGAGGCATTAGTACTCTATTGCTACGATACGCAGATATCTGGAAACGATATTTCCTAGCAAGGAAGAGTCGCATTTACATTCTTTTGATGTGAATACGAAGTATACATGACACTTCGCAATGAATATTATATCTTATCATGAAACATACAAATGAGATGCGACATCTCGTTTTAAGAAGCATTAGAACTCTACTGCTTCGATACGGAGACATCTACAACGCTATTTCCTGGTAAGGAAGTGTCGCATTTACATACTTTTGAAGTGAAAACGAGGTATACATAACACTCCACAATGAATATTATATCTTATCAGGAAACATAGAAATGTGATGCGATATCGCGTTTTAAGCAGCATTAGAATCCTATTGATTCTATACGTAGACATCTGCAAACGCTATTTCCTAGCAAGGAAGTGTCGCATTTACATTCATATGAAGCGTATGCGAGGTATACATGACACTCCATAATGAATATTATATCTTATCACGAATCATGGAAATGAGATACGATATCGCGTTTTAAGAAGCATTAGAACTCCATTGCTTCGATACGTAGACGTCTGCAAACGCCATTTACTAGCAAGGAAGAGTCGCACTTACTTCCTTTTGAAGTGAATACGAGGTATACATAACACTGCACATTGAATATTATATCTTATCATGAAACATAGAAATGAGATGCGATATCGCGATTTATGAAGCATTAGAACTCTATTGCTTCCATACGTAGACATCTGCAGAAGCAACTTCTAGCAAGGAAGTGTCGTATTTACATTCTTTTGAATGGTATACGAGGTACACATGACACTTCGCAATGAATATTATATCTTATCACGGAACATAAAGAAAAAAAAAAAAAAAAAAATGCGATGCGATGTCGCGTTGTAAGAAGCATTAAAACTCTATTGCTTCGATACTTGAACATCTGCCAACGCTATTTCCTAGGAATAAAGTGTCGCCTTTAAATTCATTTGAAGTGTATGCGTGGTATACAAGACTCTTCGCAAAGAATAACATATCTTATCATGAAACATACGAATGAGATGCGATATCGTGTTTTAAGAAGGATTAGAAATCTATTGCTACGATACGTAGACATCTGCAGACGCTATTTCCTAGCAAGGAAGTATCGCATTTACATTCTTTTGAAGTGAATACGAGGTATACATAACACTCCACAATTAATATTATATCTTTTCATGAAGCATATAAATGGGGAGCGATTTCGCGTTTTAAGAAGCATTGGAAATCTATTGCTTCGATACGTAGACATCTGCGAACGCTATTACCTAGCAAGGAAGTGTCGCATTTACATACATTTCAAGTGTAGACGATGAATTCAAAACACTTCGCGATGAATATTATATCTTATCATGAGACATAGAAATGATGTGCGATGTCGCGTTATAAGAAGCATTAGAAATCTATTGCTTCGATACGTGGACATCTCGAAACGTAATTCCCTTGAAAGGAAGTGTCGCATTTACATACATCTCAAGTGCAGACGGTGACTACATAACACTTCGAAATGAATATTATATCTTATCATGAGACATAGAAATGAGGTGCGAAATCGCGTTATAAGAAGCATTAGAAATCTATTGCTTCGATACGTAGACATCTGCAAACGCTATTTCCTAGCTAGGAAGTGTCGCATTTGCATTGTTTTCAAGTGAATACGAGGTACACATGACACTTCGCAATGAATATTGTATCTTATCATGAAATATAGAAGTGTGAAGCGATATCGCGTTTTAAGAAGAATTAGAACTCTATTGCTATGATACATAGACATCTGCAAACGCTATTTCCTAGCAAGGAAGTGACGCATTATCATTCTTTTGAAGTGAATACGAGGTATACATAACATTGCACAATGAATATTGTATCTTATCGTGATACATATAAATGAGATGCGATATCGCGATTTAAGCTGCATTAGAACACTATTGCTTCGATACCTAGATATCTGCAAACGCTGCTTCCTAGCAAGGAAGTGTCGCATCTACATTCCTTTGAAGTGAATACGAGGTATACATGACACTCCGCAATGAATAATATATCTTTTCATGAAATATAGAAATGAGATGCGATATCGCTATTTAAGAAGCAATAGATCTCTATTGCTTCAATACATAGACATCTGCCAACGCTATTTCCTAGCAAGGAAGTGTCGCATTTACATTCTCCTGAAGTGTGTACGAGGTATACATAACACTGCACAGTGAATATTATATCTTACCATGAAACATAGAAATGAGATGCCTAATCGCGATTTTAAAAGCATTAGAAATCAATTGCTTCGATACGTAGGCATCTGCAAACGCTATTTCCTAGCTAGGAAGTGTCGCATTTACATTGTTTTCAAGTGAATACGAGGTACACATGACACTTCGCAATGAATATTGTATCTTATCATGAAACATAGAAGTGTGAAGCGATATCGCGTTTTAAGAAGAATTAGAACTCTATTGCTATGATACATAGACATCTGCAAACGCTATTTCCTAGCAAGGAAGTGACGCATTATCATTCTTTTGAAGTGAATACGGGGTATACATAACATTGCACAATGAATATTGTATCTTATCGTGATACATATAAATGAGATGCGATATCGCGATTTAAGCTGCATTAGAACACTATTGCTTCGATACCTAGATATCTGCAAACGCTGCTTCCTAGCAAGGAAGTGTCGCATCTACATTCCTTTGAAGTGAATACGAGGTATACATGACACTCGCAATGAATAATATATCTTTTCATGAAATATAGAAATGAGATGCGATATCGCTATTTAAGAAGCAATAGATCTCTATTGCTTCAATACGTAGACATCTGCCAACGCTACTTCCTAGCAAGGAAGTGTCGCATTTACATTCTCCTGAAGTGAGTACGAGGTATACATAGCACTGCACAATGAATATTGTATCTTATCATGATACATATAAATGAGATGCGATATCGCGATTTAAGCGGCATTAGAACCCTATTGCTTCGATACCTAGATATCTGCAAACGCTATTTCCGAGCAAGGAAGTGTCGCATTTACATTCTCCTGAAGTGTGTACGAGGTATACATAACACTGCACAATGAATATTATATCTTACCATGAAACATAGAAATGAGATGCCTAATCGCGATTTTAAAAGCATTAGAAATCAAATGCTTCGATTCGTAGGCATCTGCAAACGCTATTTCCTAGCTAGGAAGTGTCGCATTTACATTGTTTTCAAGTGAATACGAGGTACACATGACAGTTCGCAATGAATATTTTATCTTATCATGAACATAGAAATGAGATGCGATATCGCTTTTTACGAAGCATTAGAACTCTATTGCTACAATACGTAGGCATCTGGAAACGCTATTCAATAGCAAGGTAGTGTCGCATTTACATTCCCTTGAAGTGAATACGAGGTATACATAACAATCCACAATGAATTTTATACCATATAACGAAACATAGAAATGAAATGCGATATCGCGTTTTAAGAAGCATTAGAACTATATTGCTACGATACGTAGACACCTGCAAACGCTATTTCCTAGCAAGGATGTGTCGCATTTACATTCATTTGAAGTGGATGCAAGGTATACATAACACTTCGCAATGAATATTATATCTTATAATGAAACATAGAAATGAGATGCTATATCTCGTTTTAAGAAGCATTCGAACCCTATTGCTACGATACGTAGACATCTGCAGACGCTATTTCCTAGCAAGGAAGTGTCGCATGTACATTCTTTTGAAGTGAAAACGAGGTATACATAACACTCCACAATGAATATTATATCTTATCATGAAACATAGAAATGAAATGCGTTATCTCGTTTTAAGAAGCAGGAGAACTCTATTGCTTCGATACGTTGACATCTGGAAAAGTAACTCCAGCAACGAAGTGTCGCACTTGAATTCATTTGAAGTGCATACGAGGCACACATGCCACTTCGCAGTGTATATTATATCTTATCATGAAATATAGAAATGAAATGCGATATCGCGTCATAAGAAGCATCAGAACTCTATTCGTTCGATACGTAGACATCTACAAACGCTATTTCCTAACAAGGAAGTGACGCATTTACATTCGTTTGAAGTGTAGACGAGGAAAACATAACACTTCGTAATGAATATTATATCTTAACATGAAACATTGAAATGAGATGCGATATCACGTTTTCAGAAGCATTAGAACTCTATTGCTTCGATACGTAGACAGCTGGAAACGTAATATTCTAGAAAGGAAGTGTCGCATTTAACATTCACTTGATGTGTGTGCGTGGTATACATGACACTTCGCAATGAATAGTATATCTTATCATGAAACATAGAAATGAGATGCGATATCGCGTTCTAAGGAGCATTAGAACTCTAATGCTACGATACGTAGACCCCTGCCAGCGCTATTTCCTAAAAAGGAAGTGTCGCATTGACATTCTTTTGAAGTGAATACCAGGAATACATAATACTCCACAATGAATATTATATCTTATCATAAAACGTAGAAATGAGATGCGATATCGCGTTTTAAGAAGCATTAGAACTCTACTGCTACGATACGTAGACATATGCAAACGCTATTTCCTAGGAAGGAAGTGTCGCATTTACAATCATTTGAAGTGAATACGAAGTATACATGACACTCCGCAATGAATATTATATCTTATCCTAAAACAGAAATGAGGTGCTATATCTCGTTTTAAGAAACATTAGAACCCTATTGCTTCGATACGTAGACATCTGCCAACGCTATTTCCTAGCAAGGAAGTGTCGCATTTACATTCATTAGAGGTGTATGCAAGGTATACATGACACTTCGCAATGAATATTATATCTTATCATGTAACATACAAATGGGATGCGATATCGCCTTTTAAGAGGCATTAGTACTCTATTGCTACGATACGCAGATATCTGGAAACGATATTTCCTAGCAAGGAAGAGTCGCATTTACATTCTTTTGATGTGAATACGAAGTATACATGACACTTCGCAATGAATATTATATCTTATCATGAAACATACAAATGAGATGCGACATCTCGTTTTAAGAAGCATTAGAACTCTATTGCTTCGATACGGAGACATCTACAACGCTATTTCCTGGTAAGGAAGTGTCGCATTTACATACTTTTGAAGTGAAAACGAGGTATACATAACACTCCACAATGAATATTATATCTTATCAGGAAACATAGAAATGTGATGCGATATCGCGTTTTAAGCAGCATTAGAATCCTATTGATTCTATACGTAGACATCTGCAAACGCTATTTCCTAGCAAGGAAGTGTCGCATTTACATTCATATGAAGCGTATGCGAGGTATACATGACACTCCATAATGAATATTATATCTTATCACGAATCATGGAAATGAGATGCGATATCGCGTTTTAAGAAGCATTAGAACTCCATTGCTTCGATACGTAGACGTCTGCAAACGCCATTTACTAGCAAGGAAGAGTCGCACTTACTTCCTTTTGAAGTGAATACGAGGTATACATAACACTGCATATTGAATATTATATCTTATCATGAAACATAGAAATGAGATGCGATATCGCGATTTATGAAGCATTAGAACTCTATTGCTTCCATACGTAGACATCTGCAGAAGCAACTTCTAGCAAGGAAGTGTCGTATTTACATTCTTTTGAATGGTATACGAGGTACACATGACACTTCGCAATGAATATTATATCTTATCATGAAACATAGAAATGAGATGCGTTATCTCGTTTTAAGAAGCAGGAGAACTCTATTGCTTCGATACGTTGACATCTGGAAAAGTAACTCCAGCAACGAAGTGTCGCACTTGAATTCATTTGAAGTGCATACGAGGCACACATGCCACTTCGCAGTGTATATTATATCTTATCATGAAATATAGAAATGAAATGCGATATCGCGTCATAAGAAGCATCAGAACTCTATTCCTTCGATACGTAGACATCTACAAACGCTATTTCCTAACAAGGAAGTGACGCATTTACATTCATTTGAAGTGTATGCGAGGTATAAGTGACAATTCGCAATGAATGTTTTATCTTATCATGAACATAGAAATGAGATGCGATATCGCTATTTACGAAGCATTAGAACTCTATTGCTTCGATACGTAGACATCTGCAAACGTTACTTTCAAGCATGGAAGTGTCGCATTTACATTCATTTGAAGTGTAGACGAGGAAAACATAACACTTCGTAATGAATATTATATCTTAACATGAAACATTGAAATGAGATGCGATATCGCGTTTTCAGAAGCATTAGAAATCTATTGCTTCGATACGTAGACAGCTGGAAACGTAATATTCTAGAAAGGAAGTGTCGCATTTACATTCACTTGATGTGTGTGCGTGGTATACATGACACTTCGCAATGAATAGTATATCTTATCATGAAACATAGAAATGAGATGCGATATCGCGTTCTAAGGAGCATTAGAACTCTAATGCTAGGATACGTAGACCCCTGCCAGCGCTATTTCCTAGAAAGGAAGTGTCGCATTGACATTCTTTTGAAGTGAATACCAGGAATACATAATACTCCACAATGAATATTATATCTTATCATAAAACGTAGAAATGAGATGCGATATCGCGTTTTAAGAAGCATTAGAACTCTACTGCTACGATACGTAGACATATGCAAACGCTATTTCCTAGCAAGGAAGTGTCGCATTTACATTCATTTGAAGTGAATGCGAAGTATACATGACACTCCGCAATGAATATTATATCTTTTCATGAAGCATATAAATGTGGAGCGATTTCGCGTTTTAAGAAGCATTGGAAATCTATTGCTTCGATACGTAGACATCTGCCATCGCTATATCCTAGGAAGGAAGTGTCGCATTTACATTCATTTGAAGTGTATGCGATGTATACATGACACTTCGCAATGAATATTATATCTTATCATGTAACATACAAATGGGATGCGATATCGCCTTTTAAGAGGCATTAGTACTCTATTGCTACGATACGTAGATATCTGGAAACGATATTTCCTAGCAAGGAAGAGTCGCATTTACATTCTTTTGATGTGAATACGAAGTATACATGACACTTCGCAATGAATATTATATCTTATCATGAAACATACAAATGAGATGCGACATCTCGTTTTAAGAAGCATTAAAACTCTATTGCTTCGATACGGAGACATCTACAACGCTATTTTCTGGTAAGGAAGTGTCGCATTTACATACTTTTGAAGTGAATACGAGGTATACATGACACTTCGCAATGAATATTATATCTTATCACGAAACTTAGAAATGAGATGCGACATCTCGTTTTACGAAGCATTAGAACTGTATTGTTTCGATACGTAGACATCTTGAAACGCTATTTCCTAGCAAGGAAGTGTCGCAGTTACATTCTTTTGAATTGTATGCGAGGTATACATAACACTACACAATGAATATTATATCTTATATCGAAACATATGAATGAGATTCGATATCGCGATTTAAGAAGCATTACAACTCTATTGCTTCGATACGTAAACATCTGCAAACGCTATTTCCTAGCAAGGAAGCGCCGCATTTACATTCTTTTGAAGTGAATACGAGGTATGCATGTCACTTCGCAATGAATATTATATCTTATCATGAAACATAGAAATGAGATGCGAAAGCGCGTTTTAAGAAGCATTAGAATTCTATTGCTTCGATACGTAGATATCTGCAAACGATATTACCTAGCTGGGAAGTGTCGCATTTACATTCATCTGAAGTGTAGACGAGATATACATAACACTTCGCTATGAATATTATATCTTATCATGAAACATAGAAATGAGATGCGATATCGCGATTTAAGCAGCATCAGAAATCTGTTGCTTCGATACGTAGGCACCTGCAAACGCTACTTCCTAGCAAGGAAGTGTAGCATTTACATTCTTTTGAAGTGAATACGAGGTATACATGACACTTGGCAATTAATATTGTATCTTATCATGAAACATACAAATGAGATGCGATATCGCATTTTAAGAAAATTAGAACTCTATTTCTACGATACGTAGACATCTGCAGCCGCTATATCCTAGCAACGAACTGTCGCATTTACATTCTTTTGAAGTGTAGACGAGATATACATAACACTGCACAATAAATATTATATCTTATCATGAAACATAGAAATGAGATGCGATATCGCGATTTTAGAAGCATTAGAAATCTATTGCTTCGATACGTAGACATCTGGAAACGCTATATCCTAGCAAGGAAGTGTCGCATTTACATCGTTTTGAAGTGAATACGAGGTATACATGATACTTCGCAATGAATATTGTATCTTATCATGAAACATAGAAATGAGATGCCATATCGCGTTTTAAGAAGAATTAGAACCCTATTGCTACGATACATAGACATCTGCAAACGCTATTTCCTAGCAAGGAAGTGGCGCATTATCATTCTTTTGAAGTGAATACGATGTATACATAACACTGCACAATGAATATTATATCTTTTCATGAAACATAGAAATGTAATGCGATATCGCGTTTTGAGATGCAACAGAAATCTAATGCTACGATACGCAGAAATCTGCAAACGCTATTTCCTAGCAAGGAAGTGTCGCATTTACATTCTTTTGAGGTGAATACGAGGTATACATAACACTCCACAATGAATATTATATCTTATCGTGAAACATAGATATGAGATTCGATCTTGCGATATGAGAAGCATAAGAACTCTATTGCTACGATACGTAGACATCTACAAACTCTATCTCCTAGCAAGGAAGTATCGCATTTACATTCATTTGAAGTGAATACGAGGAATACATGAAACTTCGCAATGAATATTATTACTTATTATGAAACATAGAAATGTGATATGATATCGCGTTTTAAGAAGCATTAGATCTCTATTGCTACGATACGTAGACATCTGCAAACGCTACTTCCTAGCATGGAAGCGTAGCATTTACATTCCTTTGATGTTAATACGAGGTGTACATGACACTTCGCAATGAATATAATATCTCATCATGAAACATAGAAATGTGATGCGATACCTTGAATTTATGAAGATTTAGATCTCTGTTGCTACGATACGTAGACATCCGGAAACGCTATCTCCAAGCAAGGAAGTGTCGCATTTACATTCTTTTGAAGTGAACACGAGTTATACATGACACTCCGCAATGAATATTATATCTCATCATGAAACAAAGAAATGAGATGCGATATCGCGATTTAAGGAGTACTAAAACTCTACTGCTTCGATACGTCGAGATCTGCAAACGCTATTTCCTAGCAAGGAAGTGTCGCATTTACATTCTCTTTAAGTGTATGCGAGGTATACATATCACTTCGCAATGAATATTTTATCTTATCATGAAACATAGAAATGATATGCGACCGGGCGTTTTAAGAAAAATTAGAACTTTATTGCTTCTATACGCAGACATTTGGAAAGGCTGTTTACTAGAAAGGAAGTGTCGCATTTAGATTCATTTGAAGCGTAGACGAGGAATTCATAACACTTCGCAATGAGTATTATACCATATCATGGAACATAAAAATGAGATGCGATATCCCGTTATAAGAGGCATTAGAACTCTCTTGCTTCGATACATAGACATCAGCAAACGCTACTTCCTAGCAAGGAAGTGTCGCATTTACATTCTTCTGAAGTGTATGGAGGTATACATGACACTTCGCAATAAATATCATATCTTATAATGAAACATAGAAATGTGATGCGATATGACGATTTAAGGAGCATTATATATGTATATATTGCTTGCTAATAATACATTATATATCTATTATATTGGTACTGTACGTAGACATCTGCAAACGCTAATTCCTAGCAAGGAAATGTCGCATTTTCAATCTTTAGAAGTGAATACGAGGTATACATAACACTCCAGAATGAGTATTATATCTTATCACGAAACATAGAAATGAGATGCGATATGACGATATAAGAAGCATTAGAAAGCTATTGATTCGATACGTAGACGTCTGCAAACGCTACTTCCTAGCAAGGAAGTGTCGCATTTACATTCACTTGCAGTGAATACGAGGTATACATGACACTTCGCAATGAATATTATAACTTGCCAGGAAACATAGAAATGAGATGCCATATCGCGATTTAAGAAGCACTGGAACACTATTGCTTCGATACATAGACATCTGCAAAAGCTATTTAATAGAAAGGAAGAGTCGCACTCACATTCTTTTGAAGTCAATACGAGGTATACATAAATCGCCACAATGAATATTATATCATGTCATGAAATATAGGAAAGAGATACGATATCACGATATAAGAAGCATTAGAAAACTATTGCTTGGATACGGAGACATCTGCAAACGCTATTTCCAAGGAAGGAAGTGTCGTATTTACATTCTTTTGAAGTGAATACGAGGTATACATAACACTCCACAATGAATATTATACCTTATCATGAAACATAGAAATGAGGTGCTATACCGCGATCTACAAAGCATTAGAACTCTATTGCTTCGATACGTAGACATCTGCAAACGCAACTTCCTAGCTAGGAAGTGTCGCATTTACATTCAATTGAAGTGAATACGAGGTATACATAACACTGCACAATGAATATTATATCTTATCATGAAACACAGAAATGAGATGCGATATCGCGTTTTGAGAAGCATTAGTACCCCATTGCTACGACACGCAGACATCTGCAAACGCTATTTCCTAGCAAGGAAGTGTTGCATTTACATTCATTTGCAGTGTATGCGAGGTATACAAGACATTTCGCAATGAATATAACATCCTACCATGAATTATAGAAATGAGGAGCGATATCGCGTTTTAAGAAGCATTAAGACACTGTTGCTCCGATTCGTAGACATCTGCAAACGCTACTTCCTAGCAAGGGGAGAGTCGGATTTATATTCATTTGAAGTTTATGCGAGGTACACATGACACTTCGCAATGAATATTATATCTTATCATGAGACATAGAAATGGGATGGGATATCGATATTTAAGAAGCATTAGAACCCTACTGCTACGATACGTAGACTTCTGCAAACGCTATTTCCTAGCAAGGAAGTGTCGCATTTACATTCATTTGAAGTGTATGCGAGGTATACATAACACTTCACAATGAATATTATATGTTGTCATGAAACATAGAAATGAGATGCGATATCTCGTTTTAAGAAGCATTATAACATGCTTGCTACGATACGTAGACATCTGCAAACGCTATTTCCTAGGAAGGAGGTGCCGCATTTACATTCATTTGAAGTGAATACGAGGAATACGTGAAACTTCGCAATGAATATTATATCTTATCATGAAACATAGAAATGTGATGTGATATCGCGTTTTAAGAAGCTTTAGAACTTCATTGCTACGATAATAGACATCTACAAACGCTATTTCCTGGCAAGGAAGTGTCGCATTTACATTCTTTTGAAGTGAATACGGGGTATACATAGCAATCCACAATGAATGTTATATCTTTTCATGAAACATAGAAATAAGATGCGACATCCCGTTTTAAGAAGCATTAGAACTCAATTGCTTCGATACGTAGACACCTGGAAACGCTATGTCCTAGCAATGAAGTGTCGCATTTACATTCATTTGAAGTTTATGCGAGGTATAAGTGACACTTCGCAATAAATATTATATCTTACCATGAAACATAGACGTGAGACGCGATATCGCGTATTAAGAAGCATTAGAACTCTATTCCTACGATACGTAAACATCTGCAAACGCTATTTCCTAGCAAGGAAGTGTCGCAATTACATTCTTTCGTAGTCAATACGAGGTATACATAACACTCCGCAATGAATATTATATCTTATCATAAAACATATTAATGAGATGCGATATCACGTTTCAAGAAGCATTAGAACTATATTGCTTCGATACGTAGACATCTGCAAACGCTATTTCCAAAGAAGGTAGTGTCGCATTTACAATCTTTTGAAGTGAATACGAGGTATACAAGACACTTCGCAATAAATATTATATATTATCATGAAACATAGAAATGAGATGCGATATCGCGTTTTGAGATGCAATAGAAATATAATGCTACGATGCGCAGAAATCTGCAAACGCTATTTCCTAGCAAGGAAGTGTCGCATTAACATTCTTTTGAAGTGTATGCGAGGTATACATATCACTTCGCAATGAATATTATATGTTGTCACGAAACATAGGAATGAGATGCGATATCTCGTTTTAAGAAGCATTATAACACGCTTGCTACGATACGTAGACATCTGCAAACTCTATTTCCTAGCAAGGAAGTGTCGCATTTACATTCATTTGAAGTGAATACGAGGAATACATGAAACTTCGCAATGAATATTATTTCTTATCGTGAAGCATAGAAATGAGATGCGATATTCCGTTTCAAGAAGCATTAGAGCTCTATTGCTTCGATACGTAGACGTCTGCAAACGCTATTTGCTAGCAAGGAACTGTCGCATTTACATTCATTTGAAGTGTATGCGATGTATACGTGACACTTCGCAATAAATATTATATCTTTTCATGAAACATAGAAATGAGATGCGGTATCGCGTTTTGAGATGCAATAGATATCTAATGCTACGATACCCAGAAATCTGCAAACGCTATTTCCTAGCAAGGAAGTGTCGCATTTACATTCTTTTGAAGTGAATGCGAGGTATACATGACACTTCGCAATTAATATTATATCTTATCATGAAACATGGAAATGAGATGCGATATCCCGTTTCAAGAAGCATTAGAACACTATTGCTTCGATACGTAGACATCTGCAATCGCTACTTCCTAGCAAGGAACTGTCGCATTTACATTCATTTGAAGTGTATGCGAGGTATACATAACACTTCGCAATGAATATTATATCTTATCGTGAAACATAGAAATGAGATGCGATATCTCGTTTTAAGAAGCATTATTACACGCTTGCTACGATACGTAGACATCTGCAAACTCTATTTCCTAGCAAGGAAGTGTCGCATTTACATTCATTTGAAGTGAATACGAGGAATACATGAAACTTCGCAATGAATATTATATCTTATCATGAAACATAGAAATGTGATGTGATATCGCGTTTTAAGAAGCATTAGAACTCTATTGCTACGATACGTAGACATCTGCAAACGTTATTTGCTAGCAAGGGAGTGTCGCATTTACATTCTTCTGAAGTGAATACAAGGTATACATGACACTTCGCAATTAATACTATATCTTATCATGAAACATAGAAATGTGATATGATATCGCGTTTTAGGAAGCATTAGAACTCTATTGCTACGGTACGTAGACATCTGCAAACGCTATTTCCTAGCAAGGAAGTGTCGCATTTACATTCTTTTGAAGTGAATGCGAGGTATACATGACACTTCGCAATTAATATTATATCTTATCATGAAACATGGAAATGAGATGCGATATCCCGTTCCAAGAAGCATTAGAACTCTATTGCTTCGATACATAGACGTCTGCAAACGTTATTTGCTAGCAGGGAAGAGTCGCATTTACATTCCACTGAAGTGAATACAAGGTATACATGAAATTTCGCAATGAATATTATATCTTATCATGAAACATAGAAATGTAATGCGATATCGCGTTTTGAGATGCAACAGAAATCTAATGCTGCGATACGCAGAAATCTGCAAACGCTATTTCCTAGCAGGGAAGTGTCGCATTAACATTCTTTTGAAGTGTATGCGAGGTATACATAACACTTTGCAATGAATATTATATCTTATCATGAAACAAAGAAATGAGATGCGATATCGCGTTTTGAGATGCAACAGAAATCTAATGCTACGATACGCAGAAATCTGCAAACGCTATTTCCTAGCAAGGAAGTGCCGCATTTACATTCTTTTGAGGTGAATACGAGGTATACATAACACTCCACAATGAATATTATATCTTATCGTGAAACATAGATATGAGATGCGATATCGCGTTTTGAGATGCAATAGAAATATAATGCTACGATACGCAGAAATCTGCAAACGCTATTTCCTAGCAGGGAAGTGTCGCATTAACATTCTTTTGAAGTGTATGCGAGGTATACATAACACTTCGCAATGAATATTATATGTTGTCACGAAACATAGAAATGAGATGCGATATCTCGTTTTAAGAAGCATTATAACACGCTTGCTACGATACGTAGACATCTGCAAACTCTATGTCCTAGCAAGGAAATGTCGCATTTACATTCATTTGAAGTGAATACGAGGAATACATGAAACTTCGCAATGAATATTATTTCTTATCGTGAAGCATAGAAATGAGATGCGATATTCCGTTTCAAAAAGCATTAGAACTCTATTGCTTCGATACACAATGAATATTATATCTTATCGTGAAACATAGATCTGAGATTCGATCTTGCGATATAAGAAGCATAAGAACTCTATTGCTACGATACGTAGACATCTGCAAACGCTATTTCCTAGCAGGGAAGAGTCGCATTTACATTCCAATGAAGTGAATACAAGGTATACATGAAACTTCGCAATGAATATTATATCTTATCATGAAACATGGAAATGTGATGTGATATCGCGTTTCAAGAAGCATTAGAACTCTATTGCTTCGATACGTAGACATTTGCAATCGCTATTTCCCAGCAAGGAAGTGTCGCATTTACATTCATTTGAAGTGTATGAGAGGTATACATAACACTTCGCAATGAATATTATATGTTGTCATGAAACATAGAAATGAGGTGCGATATCCCGTTTTAAGAAGCATTATAACACGCTTGCTACGATACGTAGACATCTGCAAACTCTATTTCCTAGCAAGGAAGTGTCGCATTTACATTCATTTGAAGTGAATACGAGGAATACATGAAACTTCGCAATGAATATTATTTCTTATCATGAAGCATAGAAATGAGATGCGATATTCCGTTTCAAGAAGCATTAGAACTCTATTGCTACGTTACGTAGACATCTGGAAACGTAATTTCCTAGAAAGGAAGTGTCGTATTTACATTCATTTGAGGTGTATCCGAGGCATACATGACACTACGCAATGAATATTATATCTTATAATGAAACATAGAAATGAAATGCGATATCGCGTTTTAAGAAAATTAGAACACTATTGCTACGATACGTAGACATCTGCAGACGCCATTTCGTAACAAGGAAGTGTCGCATTTACATTCTATTGAGGTGAATACGAGGTATACATAACACTGCACAGTGTATATTATATCTAATCATAAAACACAGAAATGAGATGCGATATCTCGTTTTAAGAAGCATTATTACTCTGTTGCTTCGATACGTAGACATCTGCAAACGCTATTTCCTAGCAAGGAAGTGTCGCATTTACATTCATTTGATGTGTAGACGAGATATACATAGCACTGCCCAATGAGTATTATATCTTATCATGTAACGTAGAATTGAGGTGCGATATCGCGTTTTAAGAAGCATTAGAACTCTATTGCTACGATACGTAGACATCTGCAGACGATATTTCGTAACAAGGAAGTGTCGCGTTTACATTCTTTTGAAGTGAGTGCGAGGTATACATAACACTCCACAATGAATATTATATCTTATCATGTAACGTAGAATTGAGGTGCGATATCGCGTTTTAAGAAGCATTAGAACTCTATTGCTACGATACGTAGACATCTGCAGACGATATTTCGTAACAAGGAAGTGTCGCGTTTACATTCTTTTGAAGTGAGTGCGAGGTATACATAACACTCCACAATGAATATTATATCTTATCATGAAACATAGAATTGACATGCGATATCGTGTTTTGAGAAGCACTAGAACACTCCTGCTACGATACGTAGACATCTGCAAACGTTATTTCCAAGCAAGGAAGTGTCGCATTTACATTCTTCTGAAGTGAATCCGATGTATACATGACACTCCGCAATGAATATTATATCTTATCATAAAACACAGAACTGTGATGCGATGTCTCGTTTTAAGAAGCATTTGTACTCTGTTGCTTCGATACGTAGACATTTGCCATCGCTATATCCTAGCAACGAAGTGTCGCATTTACATTCATTTGAAGTGTACGCGAGGTATACATGACACTACGCAATGAATGTTATATCTTATAATGAAACATAGAAATGAGATGCCATATCGCGATATAAGAAGCATTAGGGCTCCAATGCTACGATACGTAGACATCTGCAAAAGCTATTTCCTAGCAAGGAAGTGTGGCATTTACATTCTTTTGAAGCGAATACGAGGTATACAAAACACTGCACAATGAATATTATATCTTATCACGAAACATAGAAATGTGATGCGATATCGCGTTTCAAGAAGCACTAGAAATTTACTGCTTCGATACGTGGAAATCTGCAAGCGCTATTTCCTAGCAAGGAAGTGTCGCATTCACATTCATTTGAAGTGTACACGTGGAATACATAACACTTCGCAATGAATATTATATCTTATCATGAAACATAGAAATGAGATGCAATATCGCGGTTTAAGAAGCTTTAGGGCTCCAATGCTACGATACGTAGACATCTGCAAACGCTATTTCCTAGCAAGGAAGTGTCGCATTTACATTCTTTTGAAGCGAATACGAGGTATACAGAACACTGCACAATGAATATTATATCTTATCATGATACATAGAAATGAGATGCGATATCGCGATTTAAGGTGCATTAGAACTCTGTTGCTTCGATACTTAGATAACTACAAACACTGTTTGATAGCAAGGAAGTGTCGCACTACATTCTTTTGAAGTGAATACGAGGTATACATGACACTTCGCAATCAACATTATATCTTACCATGAAACATAGAAATGAGATGCGATATCGCGTTTTAAGAAGCCTTAGAACTCTATTGCTACGATACGTAGATATCTGCAAACGCTATTTCCTAGCAAGGAAGCGTCGCATTCATATTCTTTTGTAATGAATACGAGGTATACATAACACTCCACATCGAATATTATATCTTATCATGAAACATAGAAATGAGATGCTATCCCGCGTTTTAAGAAGAATTA
Organism: Xylocopa sonorina; assembly: GCF_050948175.1. Taxonomy (NCBI): domain Eukaryota; kingdom Metazoa; phylum Arthropoda; class Insecta; order Hymenoptera; family Apidae; genus Xylocopa; species Xylocopa sonorina. The sequence continues at coordinate 638,225 of NW_027490190.1, read as the reverse complement.
GATCTCCATTTCTACGATACGTAGAAATCTGCAGACGCTATATTCTAGAAAGAGAGTGTCGCATTTACATTCTTTTGAAGTGTAGACGGGATATACATATCACTGCACAATGAATATTATATCTTATCATGAAACATAGAAATGAGATGCGATATCGCGATTTAAGAGGCATTAGAACTCTAATGCTATGATACGTAGACATCAGCAAACGCTATACATGACCCTTCGCAGTGAATATTATATCTTGTCATGAAACATAGTCATGAGATGCGATATCGCGATTTTAGATGCATTTGAAATCTATTGCTTCGATACGTAGACATCTGCAAACGCTATTTCCTAGCAAGCAAGTGTCGCATTTACATTGTTTTGAAATGAATACGAGGTATACATGACACTTCGCAATCAATATTGTACCTTATCATGAAACATACAAATGAGATGCGAAATCGCGTTTTAAGAAGAATTAGAACTCTATTTCTACGATACGTAGGCATCTGCAGACGCTATTTCCTAGCAAGGAAGTGTCGCATTTACATCGTTTTGAAGTGAATACGAGGTATACATGACACTTCGCAATGAATATTGTATCTTATCATGAAACATAGAAATGAGATGCCATATCGCGTTTTAAGAAGAATTAGAACCCTATTGTTACGATACATAGACATCTGCAAACGCTATTTCCTAGCAAGGAAGTGGCGCATTATCATTCTTTTGAAGTGAATACGAGGCATGCATAACACTGCACAATGAATATTATATCTATTCATTAAACATAGAAATGAGATGCGATATCGGGATTTAAGAAGCATTAGATCTCTATTGCTTCGATAGGTAGACATCTGCAAACGCTATTTCCTGGCAAGGAAGTGTAGCATTTACATTCTCTTGAAGTGAATACGAGGTATACATGACACTTCGCAATGAATATTATATAATATCTTATCATGAAACATAGAAATGAGATGCGATATCGCGATTTAAGGTGCATTAGAACTCTATAGCTTCGATACTTACATAACTACAAACACTGTTTAATAGCAAGGAAGTGTCGCACTACATTCTTTTGAAGTGAATACGAGGTATACATAACACAACACAATGAATATTATACCTTATCATGAAACAAAGAAATGAAATGCGATATCGCGATTTAAGAAGCATTAGAACACTATTGCTACGCTACGTAGACATCTGCAAACGCTATTTCCTAGCATGGAAGTGTCGCATTTACATTCTTTTGAAGTGTAGACGATGTATACGATGTATACGATGTATACGATAAGTGTAGACGATGTACATTACACTTCGCAATGAATATTATATCTCATCCTGAAATATAGAACTGCGATGCGATATGGCGCCTTGAGAAGCATTAGAACTCTATTGCTTCAATACGTAGACGTCTGGAATCGCTATTACCTAGCAAGAATGTGTGGCGCTTACCTTCTTTTGAAGTGTAGACAGGGTATTCGTAGCACTTCGCAATGAATATTACATCTTATCATGGAACACAGAAATGGGAAGCGATATCGCGTTTTAAGAATCATTAGAACTTTATCACATCGATACATAGATATCTGGAAACGCATTTCCTAGCAAGGAAGTGTAGCATTTACATTCTTTTGAAGTGTAGAGAAGGTATACATGACACTTCGCAATCAATATTGTATCTTATCATGAAACATACAAATGAGATGCGATATCGGGATTTAAGAAGAATTAGAACTCTATTTCTACGACACGTAGAAATCTGCAGACGCTATTTCCTAGCAAGGGAGTGTCGCATTTACATTCTTTTGAAGTGTAGACGAGATATACATATCACTCCACAATGAATATTATATCTTATCATGAAACAGAAATGAGATGCGATATCGCGATCTAAGAAGCATTAGAACCCTAATGCTACGATACGTAGACATCTGCAAACGCTATTTCCTAGCAAGGAAGTGTCGCATCTACATTCTTTTGAAGCGAATACGAGGTTTAAATAACACTGCACAATGAATATTATATCTTTCCATGAAACATAGAGATGAGATGCGATATCGCGATTTAAGCAGCATTAGAACTCTATTGCTTCGATACGTAGACATCTGCAACCGCTATTTCCTAGCAAGGAAGTGTAGCATTTACATTGTTTTGAAGTGAATACGAGGTATACATGACACTTGGCAATTAATATTGTATCTTATCATGGAACATAGAAATGAGATGCGATATCGCGTTTTAAGAAGAATTGGAACTCTATTGCTACGATACGTAGACATCTGCAAACGCTATTTCCTAGCAAGGAAGTGTCGCATTTACATACTTTTGAAGCGAATACGATGTATACATAACACTGAACAATGAATATTATATCTTATCACGAAACATGGAAATGGAATGCGATATCGCGATTTAAGCAGCATTAGAATTCTATAGCTTCGATACGTAGACACCTGCAAACGCTATTTCCTAGCAAGGAAGTGTAGCATTTACATTGTTTTGAAGTGAATACGAGGAATACATGACACTTGGCAATTAATATTGTATCTTATCATGGAACATAGAATTGAGATGCGATATCGCGTTTTATGAAGAATTAGAACTCTATTGCTATGATACGTAGACATCTGCCATCGCTATTTCCCAGCAGGGAAGTGTCGCATTTACATTCTTTTGAAGCGAATTCGAGGTATACATAACACTGAACAATGAATATTATATCTTATCGTAAAACACAGAAATGAGATGCGATATCTCGTTTTAAGAAGCATTTGTACTCTGTTGCTTCGATACGTAGACATCTGCAAACGCTATTTCCTAGCAAGGAAGTGTCGCATTTACATTCATTTGATGTGTAGTCGAGATATACATAGCACTGCCCAATGAGTATTATATCTTATCATGTAACGTAGAATTGAGGTGCGATATCGCGTTTTAAGAAGCATTAGAACTCTATTGCTACGATACGTAGACATCTGCAGACGATATTTCGTAACAAGGAAGTGTCGCATTTACATTCTTTTGAAGTGAGTGCGAGGTATACATAACACTCCACAATGAATATTATATCTTATCATGTAACGTAGAATTGAGGTGCGATATCGCGTTTTAAGAAGCATTAGAACTCTATTGCTACGATACGTAGACATCTGCAGACGATATTTCGTAACAAGGAAGTGTCGCATTTACATTCTTTTGAAGTGAGTGCGAGGTATACATAACACTCCACAATGAATATTATATCTTATCATGAAACATAGAATTGACATGCGATATCGTGTTTTGAGAAGCACTAGAACACTCCTGCTACGATACGTAGACATCTGCAAACGTTATTTCCAAGCAAGGAAGTGTCGCATTTACATTCTTCTGAAGTGAATCCGATGTATACATGACACTCCGCAATGAATATTATATCTTATCATAAAACACAGAACTGTGATGCGATGTCTCGTTTTAAGAAGCATTTGTACTCTGTTGCTTCGATACGTAGACATTTGCCATCGCTATATCCTAGCAACGAAGTGTCGCATTTACATTCATTTGAAGTGTATGCGAGGTATACATGACACTACGCAATGAATGTTATATCTTATAATGAAACATAGAAATGAGATGCCATATCGCGATATAAGAAGCATTAGGGCTCCAATGCTACGATACGTAGACATCTGCAAAAGCTATTTCCTAGCAAGGAAGTGTGGCATTTACATTCTTTTGAAGCGAATACGAGGTATACAAAACACTGCACAATGAATATTATATCTTATCACGAAACATAGAAATGTGATGCGATATCGCGTTTCAAGAAGCACTAGAAATTTACTGCTTCGATACGTGGAAATCTGCAAGCGCTATTTCCTAGCAAGGAAGTGTCGCATTCACATTCATTTGAAGTGTACACGTGGAATACATAACACTTCGCAATGAATATTATATCTTATCATGAAACATAGAAATGAGATGCGATATCGCGGTTTAAGAAGCTTTAGGGCTCCAATGCTACGATACGTAGACATCTGCAAACGCTATTTCCTAGCAAGGAAGTGTCGCATTTACATTCTTTTGAAGCGAATACGAGGTATACAAAACACTGCACAATGAATATTATATCTTATCATGATACATAGAAATGAGATGCGATATCGCGATTTAAGGTGCATTAGAACTCTGTTGCTTCGATACTTAGATAACTACAAACACTGTTTGATAGCAAGGAAGTGTCGCACTACATTCTTTTGAAGTGAATACGAGGTATACACGACACTTCGCAATCAACATTATATCTTACCATGAAACATAGAAATGAGATGCGATATCGCGTTTTAAGAAGCCTTAGAACTCTATTGCTACGATACGTAGATATCTGCAAACGCTATTTCCTAGCAAGGAAGCGTCGCATTCATATTCTTTTGTAATGAATACGAGGTATACATAACACTCCACATCGAATATTATATCTTATCATGAAACATAGAAATGAGATGCTATCCCGCGTTTTAAGAAGAATTAGATCTCCATTTCTACGATACGTAGAAATCTGCAGACGCTATATTCTAGAAAGAGAGTGTCGCATTTACATTCTTTTGAAGTGTAGACGGGATATACATATCACTGCACAATGAATATTATATCTTATCATGAAACATAGAAATGAGATGCGATATCGCGATTTAAGAGGCATTAGAACTCTAATGCTATGATACGTAGACATCAGCAAACGCTATACATGACACTTCGCAGTGAATATTATATCTTGTCATGAAACATAGTCATGAGATGCGATATCGCGATTTTAGATGCATTTGAAATCTATTGCTTCGATACGTAGACATCTGCAAACGCTATTTCCTAGCAAGCAAGTGTCGCATTTACATTGTTTTGAAATGAATACGAGGTATACATGACACTTCGCAATCAATATTGTACCTTATCATGAAACATACAAATGAGATGCGACATCGCGTTTTAAGAAGAATTAGAACTCTATTTCTACGATACGTAGGCATCTGCAGACGCTATTTCCTAGCAAGGAAGTGTCGCATTTACATCGTTTTGAAGTGAATACGAGGTATACATGACACTTCGCAATGAATATTGTATCTTATCATGAAACATAGAAATGAGATGCCATATCGCGTTTAAAGAAGAATTAGAACCCTATTGTTACGATACATAGACATCTGCAAACGCTATTTCCTAGCAAGGAAGTGGCGCATTATCATTCTTTTGAAGTGAATACGAGGCATGCATAACACTGCACAATGAATATTATATCTATTCATGAAACATAGAAATGAGATGCGATATCGGGATTTAAGAAGCATTAGATCTCTATTGCTTCCATAGGTAGACATCTGCAAACGCTATTTCCTGGCAAGGAAGTGTAGCATTTACATTCTCTTGAAGTGAATACGAGGTATACATGACACTTCGCAATGAATATTATATAATATCTTATCATGAAACATAGAAATGAGATGCGATATCGCGATTTAAGGTGCATTAGAACTCTATAGCTTCGATACTTACATAACTACAAACACTGTTTAATAGCAAGGAAGTGTCGCACTACATTCTTTTGAAGTGAATACGAGGTATACATAACACAACACAATGAATATTATACCTTATCATGAAACATAGAAATGAAATGCGATATCGCGATTTAAGAAGCATTAGAACACTATTGCTACGATACGTAGACATCTGCAAACGCTATTTCCTAGCATGGAAGTGTCGCATTTACATTCTTTTGAAGTGTAGACGATGTATACATTACACTTCGCAATGAATATTATATCTCATCCTGAAATATAGAACTGCGATGCGATATGGCGCCTTGAGAAGCATTAGAACTCTATTGCTTCAATACGTAGACGTCTGGAATCGCTATTACCTAGCAAGAAAGTGTGGCGTTTACCTTCTTTTGAAGTGTAGACAGGGTATTCGTAGCACTTCGCAATGAATATTACATCTTATCATGGAACACAGAAATGGGAAGCGATATCGCGTTTTAAGAATCATTAGAACTTTATCACATCGATACATAGATATCTGGAAACGCATTTCCTAGCAAGGAAGTGTAGCATTTACATTCTTTTGAAGTGTAGAGAAGGTATACATGACACTTCGCAATCAATATTGTATCTTATCATGAAACATACAAATGAGATGCGATATCGGGATTTAAGAAGAATTAGAACCCTAATGCTACGATACGTAGACATCTGCAAACGCTATTTCCTAGCAAGGAAGTGTCGCATCTACATTCTTTTGAAGCGAATACGAGGTTTAAATAACACTGCACAATGAATATTATATCTTTCCATGAAACATAGAAATGAGATGCGATATCGCGATTTAAGCAGCATTAGAACTCTATTGCTTCGATACGTAGACATCTGCAACCGCTATTTCCTAGCAAGGAAGTGTAGCATTTACATTGTTTTGAAGTGAATACGAGGTATACATGACACTTGGCAATTAATATTGTATCTTATCATGGAACATAGAAATGAGATGCGATATCGCGTTTTAAGAAGAATTGGAATTCTATTGCTACGATACGTAGACATCTGCAAACGCTATTTCCTAGCAAGGAAGTGTCGCATTTACATACTTTTGAAGCGAATACGATGTATACATAACACTGAACAATGAATATTATATCTTATCACGAAACATAGAAATGGAATGCGATATCGCGATTTAAGCAGCATTAGAATTCTATAGCTTCGATACGTAGACACCTGCAAACGCTATTTCCTAGCAAGGAAGTGTAGCATTTACATTGTTTTGAAGTGAATACGAGGAATACATGACACTTGGCAATTAATATTGTATCTTATCATGGAACATAGAATTGAGATGCGATATCGCGTTTTAAGAAGAATTAGAACTCTATTGCTATGATACGTAGACATCTGCCATCGCTATTTCCTAGCAGGGAAGTGTCGCATTTACATTCTTTTGAAGCGAATTCGAGGTATACATAACACTGAACAATGAATATTATATCTTATCATAAAACACAGAAATGAGATGCGATATCTCGTTTTAAGAAGCATTAGTACTCTGTTGCTTCGATACGTAGACATCTGCAAACGCTATTTCCTAGCAAGGAAGTGTCGCATTTACATTCATTTGATGTGTAGTCGAGATATACATAGCACTGCCCAATGAGTATTATATCTTATCATGTAACGTAGAATTGAGGTGCGATATCGCGTTTTAAGAAGCATTAGAACTCTATTGCTACGATGCGTAGACATCTGCAGACGATATTTCGTAACAAGGAAGTGTCGCATTTACATTCTTTTGAAGTGAGTGCGAGGTATACATAACACTCCACAATGAATATTATATCTTATCATGAAACATAGAATTGACATGCGATATCGTGTTTTGAGAAGCACTAGAACACTCCTGCTACGATACGTAGACATCTGCAAACGTTATTTCCAAGCAAGGAAGTGTCGCATTTACATTCTTCTGAAGTGAATCCGAAGTATACATGACACTCCGCAATGAATATTATATCTTATCATAAAACACAGAACTGTGATGCGATGTCTCGTTTTAAGAAGCATTTGTACTCTGTTGCTTCGATACGTAGACATTTGCCATCGCTATATCCTAGCAACGAAGTGTCGCATTTACATTCATTTGAAGTGTATGCGAGGTATACATGACACTACGCAATGAATGTTATATCTTATAATGAAACATAGAAATGAGATGCCATATCGCGATATAAGAAGCATTAGGGCTCCAATGCTACGATACGTAGACATCTGCAAAAGCTATTTCCTAGCAAGGAAGTGTGGCATTTACATTCTTTTGAAGCGAATACGAGGTATACAAAACACTGCACAATGAATATTATATCTTATCACGAAACATAGAAATGTGATGCGATATCGCGTTTCAAGAAGCACTAGAAATTTACTACTTCGATACGTGGAAATCTGCAAGCGCTATTTCCTAGCAAGGAAGTGTCGCATTCACATTCATTTGAAGTGTACACGTGGAATACATAACACTTCGCAATGAATATTATATCTTATCATGAAACATAGAAATGAGATGCGATATCGCGGTTTAAGAAGCTTTAGGGCTCCAATGCTGCGATACGTAGACATCTGCAAACGCTATTTCCTAGCAAGGAAGTGTCGCATTTACATTCTTTTGAAGCGAATACGAGGTATACAAAACACTGCACAATGAATATTATATCTTATCATGATACATAGAAATGAGATGCGATATCGCGATTTAAGGTGCATTAGAACTCTGTTGCTTCGATACTTAGATAACTACAAACACTGTTTGATAGCAAGGAAGTGTCGCACTACATTCTTTTGAAGTGAATACGAGGTATACATGACACTTCGCAATCAACATTATATCTTACCATGAAACATAGAAATGAGATGCGATATCGCGTTTTAAGAAGCCTTAGAACTCTATTGCTACGATACGTAGATATCTGCAAACGCTATTTCCTAGCAAGGAAGCGTCGCATTCATATTCTTTTGTAATGAATACGAGGTATACATAACACTCCACATCGAATATTATATCTTATCATGAAACATAGAAATGAGATGCTATCCCGCGTTTTAAGAAGAATTAGATCTCCATTTCTACGATACGTAGAAATCTGCAGACGCTATATTCTAGAAAGAGAGTGTCGCATTTACATTCTTTTGAAGTGTAGACGGGATATACATATCACTGCACAATGAATATTATATCTTATCATGAAACATAGAAATGAGATGCGATATCGCGATTTAAGAGGCATTAGAACTCTAATGCTATGATACGTAGACATCAGCAAACGCTATACATGACACTTCGCAGTGAATATTATATCTTGTCATGAAACATAGTCATGAGATGCGATATCGCGATTTTAGATGCATTTGAAATCTATTGCTTCGATACGTAGACATCTGCAAACGCTATTTCCTAGCAAGCAAGTGTCGCATTTACATTGTTTTGAAATGAATGCGAGGTATACATGACACTTCGCAATCAATATTGTACCTTATCATGAAACATACAAATGAGATGCGACATCGCGTTTTAAGAAGAATTAGAACTCTATTTCTACGATACGTAGGCATCTGCAGACGCTATTTCCTAGCAAGGAAGTGTCGCATTTACATCGTTTTGAAGTGAATACGAGGTATACATGACACTTCGCAATGAATATTGTATCTTATCATGAAACATAGAAATGAGATGCCATATCGCGTTTAAAGAAGAATTAGAACCCTATTGTTACGATACATAGACATCTGCAAACGCTATTTCCTAGCAAGGAAGTGGCGCATTATCATTCTCTTGAAGTGAATACGAGGCATGCATAACACTGCACAATGAATATTATATCTATTCATGAAACATAGAAATGAGATGCGATATCGGGATTTAAGAAGCATTAGATCTCTATTGCTTCGATAGGTAGACATCTGCAAACGCTATCTCCTGGCAAGGAAGTGTAGCATTTACATTCTCTTGAAGTGAATACGAGGTATACATGACACTTCGCAATGAATATTATATAATATCTTATCATGAAACATAGAAATGAGATGCGATATCGCGATTTAAGGTGCATTAGAACTCTATAGCTTCGATACTTACATAACTACAAACACTGTTTAATAGCAAGGAAGTGTCGCACTACATTCTTTTGAAGTGAATACGAGGTATACATAACACAACACAATGAATATTATACCTTATCATGAAACATAGAAATGAAATGCGATATCGCGATTTAAGAAGCATTAGAACACTATTGCTACGATACGTAGACATCTGCAAACGCTATTTCCTAGCATGGAAGTGTCGCATTTACATTCTTTTGAAGTGTAGACGATGTATACATTACACTTCGCAATGAATATTATATCTCATCCTGAAATATAGAACTGCGATGCGATATGGCGCCTTGAGAAGCATTAGAACTCTATTGCTTCAATACGTAGACGTCTGGAATCGCTATTACCTAGCAAGAAAGTGTGGCGTTTACCTTCTTTTGAAGTGTAGACAGGGTATTCGTAGCACTTCGCAATGAATATTACATCTTATCATGGAACACAGAAATGGGAAGCGATATCGCGTTTTAAGAATCATTAGAACTTTATCACATCGATACATAGATATCTGGAAACGCATTTCCTAGCAAGGAAGTGTAGCATTTACATTCTTTTGAAGTGTAGAGAAGGTATACATGACACTTCGCAATCAATATTGTATCTTATCATGAAACATACAAATGAGATGCGATATCGGGATTTAAGAAGAATTAGAACTCTATTTCTACGACACGTAGAAATCTGCAGACGCTATTTCCTAGCAAGGGAGTGTCGCATTTACATTCTTTTGAAGTGTAGACGAGATATACATATCACTCCACAATGAATATTATATCTTATCATGAAACAGAAATGAGATGCGATATCGCGATCTAAGAAGCATTAGAACCCTAATGCTACGATACGTAGACATCTGCAAACGCTATTTCCTAGCAAGGAAGTGTAGCATTTACATTGTTTTGAAGTGAATACGAGGTATACATGACACTTGGCAATTAATATTGTATCTTATCATGGAACATAGAACTGAGATGCGATATCGCGTTTTAAGAAGAATTGGAAATCTATTGCTACGATACGTAGACATCTGCAAACGCTATTTCCTAGCAAGGAAGTGTCGCATTTACATACTTTTGAAGCGAATACGAGGTATACATAACACTGAACAATGAATATTATATCTTATCACGAAACATAGAAATGGAATGCGATATCGCGGTTTAAGCAGCATTAGAATTCTATTGCTTCGATACGTAGACACCTGCAAACGCTATTTCCTAGCAAGGAAGTGTAGCATTTACATTCTTTTGAAGTGAATACGAGGTATACATGACACTTGGCAATTAATATTGTATCTTATCATGAAACATAGAAATGGAATGCGATATCTCGTTTCAAGAAGCATTAGAACTGTATTGTTTCGATACGTAGACATCTTGGAACGCTATTGCCCAGCAAGGAAGTGCCGCATTTACTTTCTTTTGAAGTGAATACGAGGTATACATGACACTTCGCAATGAATATTATATCTTATCATGAAACATAGAAATGAAATGCGATATGGCGATTTAAGAAGCATTAGATCCCTATTGCTTCGATACGTCGATATCTGCCAACGCTATTTCCTAGCAAGGAAGTGTCGCATTTACATTCACTTGAAGTGTATGCGAGGTATACAAAACACTTCGCAATGAATATTATATCTTATCATGAAACATAGAAATGAGATGCGATATCGCGATTTAAGGTGCATTAGAACACTATAGCTTCGATACTTAGATAACTACAAACACTGTTTAATAGCAAGGAAGTGTCGTACTACATTCTTTTGAAGTGAATACGAGGTATACATAACACAACACAATGAATATTATACCTTATCATGAAACATAGAAATGAAATGCGATATCGCGATTTAAGAAGCATTAGAACACTATTGCTACGATACGTAGACATCTGCAAACGCTATTTCCTAGCAAGGAAGTGTCGCATTTACATTCTTTTGAAGCGAATACGAGGTATACAAAACACTGCACAATGAATATTATATCTTATCATGATACATAGAAGTGAGATGCGATATCGCCATTTAAGGTGCATTAGAACTCTATTGCTCTGATACGTAGACATCTGCAGACGATATTTCCTAGAAAGGAAGTCGCATTTACATTCTTTTGAAGTGAATACGAGGTATAATTAACACCCCACAAAGAATATTATATCTTATCATGGAACATAGAAATGAGATTCTATGTCGCGTTTTAAGAAGCATTTGAAATCTATTGCTTCGAAACGTGGACATTTGGAAACGCTATACCCTAGCAGGGATATGTGGCATTTACATTCTTTTGAAGTGTAGGCGAGGTATACATAACACTTCGCAATGAATATTATATCTTATAATGGAACATAGAAATGTGATGCGATATCGCGTTTTGAGAAGCAATAGAACTCTAATGCTTCGATACGTAGACATCTGGAAAGGCATTTCCTAGCATGGAAGTGTGGCATTTACATTCTTTTGAAGTGTAGACGATGTATACATTACACTTCGCAATGAATATTATATCTCATCCTGAAATATAGAACTGCGATGCGATATCGCGCCTTGAGAAGCATTAGAACTCTATTGCTTCGATACGTAGACGTCTGGAATCGCTATTAACTAGCAAGGAAGTGTGGCGTTTACCTTCTTTTGAAGTGTAGACAGGGTATACGTAGCACTTCGCAATGAATATTACATCTTATCATGGAACACAGAAATGGGAAGCGATATCGCGTTTTAAGAATCATTAGAACTCTATCACATCGATACATAGATATCTGGAAACGCATTTCCTAGCAAGGAAGTGTAGCATTTACATTCTTTTGAAGTGTAGAGAAGGTATACATAACACTTCGCAATGAATATTATATCTTGTCACGAAACATAGAAGTGGGATGCGATATCTCGACTTAAGAAGCTTTAGAACCCTATTGGTTCGATACTGAGACATTTGCATTCGCTATTTCCTAGCAAGGAAGTTTCGCATTTACATTCTTTTGAAGTGAATACGAGGTATACATAACACTCCACAATGAATATTATATCTTATAGTGAGACTTCGAAATGAGTTGCTATATCGCGTTTTGGGAAGCATTAGAATCCCATTACTACGATACGTAGACATCTGCAAGCGCTACTTCCTAGCAAGGTATTGTCGCATTTACGTTCTTTTGAAGTGAATACGAGGTTTACATGACACTTCGCAATGAATATTATATCTCATCATGAAACGCGGAAATGAGATGCGATATCGCGTTTTAAGAAGCCTTAGATCTCTATTGCTACGATACGTAGACATCTACAAACGCTATTACCTAGGAAGGAAGTGTCGCATTTACATTCATTTGAAGTGAATACGAGGAATACATGAAACTTCGCAATGAATATTATATCTTATCATGAAACATAGAAATGAGATTCGATATCCCCTTTCAAGAAGCATTAGAACTCAATGTCTTCGATACGGAGACATCTGCAAACGCTATTTCCTAGGAAGGAACTGCCGCATTTACATTCATTTGAAGTGAATACAAGGTATAGGTGACACTTCGCAATGAATATTATATCTTATCATGAAACATAGAAATGCGATGCGATATCTCGTTTCAAGAAGCATTAGAACTGTATTGTTTCGATACGTAGACATCTTGCAACGCTATTTCCTAGCAAGGAAGTATCGCATTTACACTCTTTTGAAGTGAATACGTGGTATACATGACACTTCGCAATGAATATTATATCTTATCATGAAACATAGAAATGAGATGCGATATCGCGTTTTAAGAAGCATTAGGACTTTATTGCTACGATACATGGACATATGCGAACGCTATTTCCTAGCTAGGAAGTATTGCATTTACATTCCTATCAAGTGGCGACGAGGTGTACAGAATACTTCGTAATGAATATTATATCTTATCATGAAACGTAGAAATGAGATGCGATATCTCGTTTTAAGAATCAGTAGAACTCTATTGCTACGACACGTAGACATCTGCAAACGCTATTTCCTAGCAAGCAAGTGTCGCATTTACATTCTTTGAAGTGAATACGAGGTATACAGAACACTCCACAATGAATATTATATCTCATCATGAAGCATATAAATGAGGAGCGATTTCGCGTTTTAAGAAGCATTAGAACTCTGTTGCTTCGATATGTAGACATCTGCAAACGCTATTTCCTAGCAAGGAAGTGTCGCATTTACATTCATTTGAAGCGTATGCGAGGAACACATAACACTTCGTAATGAATATTATATCTTAACATGAGACATTGAATTGAGATGCGATATCGCGTTTTAAAAAGCACTAGAACTCTATTCCTTCGATACGTAGACATCTACAAACGCTATTTCTTAGCAAGGAAGTGACGCATTTACATTCATTTGAAGTGTATGCGAGGTATAAGTGACAATTCGCAATGAATATTTTATCTTATCATGAACATAGAAATGAGATGCGATATCGCTTTTTACGAAACATTAGAACTCTATTGCTGCGATACGTAGACATTTGCAAACGCTATTTCCTAGCAAGGAAGTGTAGCATTTACATTCTTTTGAAGTGAATACGAAGTATACATGACACTTCGCAATGAATATTATATCTTATCATGAAACATAGAAATGAGATGCGATATCGCGTTTAAAGAAGCATTAGAGCACTACTGCTTCGATACGTAGATATCTGGAAACGTAATTTCCTAGATAGGGAGTGTTGCATTTACATTCGTTTGAATTGCAGACGAGGAATACATAACACTTCGCAATGAATATTATATCTTAGCATGAGACATAGAAATGAGGGGCGATATCGCGTTATAAGAAGCATTAGAACTCTATTGCTACGATACGTTGGCATCTGGAAACGCTATTTAATAGCAAGGTAGTGTCGCATTTACATTCCATTGATGTGAATACGATGGATACATAACAATCCGCAATGAATTTTATACCATATAACGAATCATAGAAATGAAATGCGATATCGCGTTTTAAGAAGCATTAGAACTCTATTGCAACGATACGTAGATATCTGGAAACGCTATTTCCTAGCAAGGAAGTGCCGCATTTACATTATTTTCAAGTGAATACGAGGTATACATGACATTCCGCAATGAATATTATATCTTCTTATGAAACATAGAAATGAGATGCGATATCGCGTTTTTAGTAGCATTAGAACTCTATTGCTACGATACGTCGATGTCTGGAAACGCTATTTCCTAGCAAGGAAGTGTCGCATTTACTTTCATTTGAAGTGAATACGAAGTATACATGGCACTTCGCAATGAATATTATATCTTAATATGAAACATTGAATTGAGATGCGATATCGCGTTATAAGAAGCATTAGAAATCTATTGCTTCGATACGTAGATATCTGGAAACGTAATTTCCTAGGGAGGAAGTGTCACATTTACATTCACTTGAAGTGTAGACGAGGAATACATAACACTTCGCAATGAATAATATATCTTATCATGCGACATAGGAAAGAGATGCGATATCGCGTTTTAAGAAGCATTAAAACTCTATTTGTACGATTCGTAGACATCTGGAGGTGCTTTTTCCTAGCAAGGAAGTGTCGCATTTACATTCTTTTGAAGTGAATACGAGGTATACATAACACTCCAGAATGAGTATTATATCTTATCATGAAACATAGAAATGAGATGCGATATGGCGATTTAAGAAGAATTAGAACTATATTGCTACGATACGTAGATATCTGCAAACGCTATTTCAAGCCAGGAAGTGCCGCATTTAAATTCGTTTGAAGTGTATGCGAGGTATACATGACACTTCGCAATGAATATTATATCTTATAATGAAACATAGAAATGAGATGCGATATCGCGTTTTAAGAAGCATTATAATTCTATTGCTACGACACTTAGACGTCTGCAGACGCTATTTCCTAGCAAAGGAGTGTCGCATTTACATTCTTTTGAAGTGAATACGAGGTATACATAACACTCCACAATGAATATTATATCTTGTCATGAAGCATATAAATGAGGAGCGATTTCGCGTTTTAAGAAGCATTAGAACTCTATTGCTACGATACGTAGACATCTGCAAACGCTAATTCCTAGCAAGGAAATGTCGCATTTTCAATCTTCAGAAGTGAATACTACGTATACATAACACTCCAGAATGAATATTATATCTTATCATGAACCACAGAAATGAGATGCGATATCGCGTATTAACAAGCATTAGAAATCAATTGCTACGGTACATACACATCTGCAAACGCTAATTCCTGGCAAAGAAGTGTCGCATTTACTTTCTTTTGCAGAGAATACGAGGTATACATGACACTCCGCAATGAATATTATATCTTCTCATGAAACATAGAAATGAGATGCGATATCCCGAATTAAGAAGCATTAGAACTCTATTGCTTCGATACGTAGACATCTGCAAACGCTATTTCCTAGCAAGGAAGTTTCGCATTTACATTACTTTGAAGTGAATACGAGGTAAACATAACACTTTACAATGATTATTATATATTATCATGAATCATAGAAATGAGATGCGATATCGCGATATAAGAATCATTAGAACTCTATTGCTTCGATACCTAGACATCTGCAAACGCTATTTCCTAGCAAGGAAGTGTCGCATTTACATTCATTTGAAGCGTATGCGAAGTATACATGACACTTCGCAATGAATATTATATGTTATCATGAAACATAGAAATGTGATGCGATATGACGATTTAAGAAGCACTAGAATTCTATTGCTTCGATACGTAGACATCTACAAACGCCATTTCCTAGCAAGGAAGTGTTGCATTTGCATTCATTTGAAGTGTAAACGGGGTATACATGACACTTGGCAATCAATATTATATCTTATCATGAAACATAGAAATGAGATGCGATATGGCAATTTAAGAAGCATTAGAACTCTATTGCTTCGATACGTAGACATCTGCAAACGCTACTTCCTAGCAAGGAAGCGTCGCATTTAAATTATTTTGAGAGGAGTACGAGGTATACGTGGCACTTCGTAATGAATATTATATCTTATCATGATACATATAAATGAGATGCGATATGACGATTTAAGAAGCATTAGAATACCGTTGCTTCGAAATGTAGACATCTGCAAACTCTATTTCCCAGCAAGGAAGTGTCGCCTTTACATTCATTTGAAGTGAATACGAGGAATACATGAAACTTCGCAATGAATATTATATCTTAGTATGAAACATAGAAATGAGATGCGATATCCCGTTTCAAGAAGCATTAGAACTTTATTGCTTCGATACGTAGACATTTGCAATCGCTATTTCCTAGCAAGGAAGTGTCGCATTTACATTCATTTGAAGTGAAGACGAGGAACACATGACTCTTCGCAATGCATATTATATCTTATCATGAAACATAGAAATGAGATGAGAAATCGCGTTCTGAAAAGTATTAGAAATCTAATGCTACGATACGTAGTCATCTGCGATCGCTATTTCCTAGCAAGCAAGTGTCGCAAATACATTCTGCTGAATTGAGTACGAGGTAAACATAACACTTCGCAATGAATATTATAACTTATCATGAAACACAGAAATGAGGTGCCATATGGCGATTTAGGAAGCATTAGATCCCTATTGCTTCGATACGTAGACATCTGCCAACGCTATTTCCTAGCAAGGAAGTGTCGCATATACATTCATCTGAAGTGAATACGAGGTATACATAACACTCCACAATGAATATTATATCTTATCATGAAACATAGAAATGAGATTCTATAAGGCGAATTAAGAAGCATTAGTATTCTATTGCTTCGATACGGAGACATCTGCAAACGCTATTTCCTAGAATGGCAGTGTAGCATTTACATTCTTATGAAGTGAATTCGAGGTGTACGTGACACTTCGCAATTAATATTATAACTTATCATGAAACATAGAAAAGCGATGCGACATCTAGTTTTAAGAAGCATTAGAACACTTCAGTTTCGATACGTTGACATCTGCAAACGCTATTTGCTAGCAAGGAAGTGTCGCATTTACATTTTTTTGAAGTGAATACGAGGAATACTTGACACTTCGCACTGAATATTTTATCTTATCATGAAAATAGAAATGATATGCGATATAGCGTTTTAAGAAGCGTTAGTACTCTATTGCTACGATACGTAGACATCTGCAAACGCTATTTCCTAGCCAGGAAGTGTTGCACTTACATTCTTTTGAAGTGAGTAGGAGGTATACATAACACTCCACAATGAATATTATATATTATCATGAAACATAGAAATGAGATTCGTTACGGCGGTTTAAGAAGCACAAGAACCCTATTGCTTCGATACG
Source organism: Xylocopa sonorina (assembly GCF_050948175.1). Classification (NCBI taxonomy): domain Eukaryota; kingdom Metazoa; phylum Arthropoda; class Insecta; order Hymenoptera; family Apidae; genus Xylocopa; species Xylocopa sonorina. Next base: position 620,235 of record NW_027490190.1, on the reverse strand, counting down.
TAGACATCTATCAAGACTATTTCCTAGCAAGGATGTGTCGCATTTACATTCATCTAAAGTGAATACGTGGTATACATAACACTCCACAATGAATATTATATCTTATCGTAAAATATGGAAATGAGATGCGATATCTCGGTTTAAGAAGCATTAAAACCATGTTGCTTCAATACGTAGACATCTGCCATCGCTATACCCTAGCAAGGAAGTGTCGCATTTACATCCATTTGTAGCGTATGCGAGGTATAAGCGACACTTCGCAATGAATATTACATCGTATCATGAAACATAGGAATGAGATGCAATATCGGGTCTTAAGTATTATTAGAACAATATTGCTTCGATACGTAGGCAACTGCAAACGCTATTTCCTAGCAAGGAAGTGTTGCACTTACATTCTTTTGAGGTGAATACAAGGTTTACATAACACTCCACAATGAATATTACATCTTATCACGAAACAGAAATGGGATGCGATTTCGCGATTTAAGAAGCATTAGAACTCTATTGCTTCGATACGCAGACATCTGCAAACGCTATTTCCTAGCAAGGAAGTGTCGCATTTACATTCTCTTGAAGTGAATGCGAGATATACATAACACTCCACAATGAATATTATATCTTGTCACGAAATAGAGAAATGGGTTGCGATATCGCGATTTAAGAAGCTTTAGAACTCTGTTGCTTCGATACTGAGACATTTGCATTCGCTATTTCCTAGCAAGGTAGTTTCGCATTTACATTCTTTTGAAGTGAATACGAGGTATACATAACACTTCGCAATGAATATTATATCTTATCATGAAACATACAAATGAGATGCGTTATCGCGTTTTAAGAAACATTAGGACTGTATTGCTACGATAAGTAAGCATCTGCAAACGCTATTTCCTAGCAAGGAAGTGTCGCATTTACATTCCTTTGAAGTGAATACGAGGTATACATGACACTTCGTAATGAGTATTATATCATATCATGAAACATAGAAATGAGATGCGATATCGCAAATTAAGAAGCATTAGTACTCTATTGCTTCGATACGTAGACATCTGGAGTCGTTATTCCCTAGAAAGGAAGTGTCGCATTTACATTCATTTGAAGTGTAGACGAGGAATACATAACACTTCGCGTTGAGTATTATATCTTATCATGAGACATAGAAATGAGTTGCGATATCGCGTTTTAAGAAGCATTAGAATCCTATTGCTTCGATACGTAGACATCTGGAAACGCTTCTTCCTAGCAAGGAAGTGTCGCATTTACATTCATTTGAAGTGTATGCGAGCTATAAGTGATACTTCGCAATGAATATTATATCTTATCATGAAACATAAAAATGATATGCGATATCGTGTTTTAAGAAGCATTAGAACATTATTGCTACGATACGTAGATATCTGCATTCGCTATTTCCTAGCATGGAATTGTCGCATTTACATTCTTTTGAAGTGAATACGAGGTATAAACAACACTCCACAATGAATATTATATCTTATCATGAAACATAGAAATGAGATGCGATATCGCGATGTAAAAAGCATTAGATCTCTATTGGTACGATTCGTAGACATCTGATAGCGCTATTTCCTAGCAAGTACGTGTCGCATTTACATTCTTTTGAAGTGAATACGAGGTATAAATAACACTCCACAATGAATATTATACTTTATCATGAAACATAGAAATGAGATGCGATATCGCGATGTAAAAAGCATTAGAACTCCATTGCTACGATACGTAGACATCTGCAAACGCTACTTCCTAGCAAGGAAGTGCCGCATTTAAAATCTTTTAAGTGAATAGAAGGTAAGCATGACACTCCGCAATTAATATTAAATCTTATCATGAAACATAGAAGTGAAATGCGATATCCCGATTTAAGAAGCATTAGAATAACTGCTTCGATACGTATACATCTGGAAACGCTACTTCCTAGCAAGGAAGTGTCGCATTTACATACATTGGAAGTGAATACGAGGTATACATCAGACACCACAATGAATATTATATATTATCATGAAACATAGAATTGAGATGCTATGTCGCGATGTAAGAAGCATTAGAACTCTCTTGCTTCGATACGTAGAAATCTGCAAACGCTATTTCCAAGCAAGGAAGTGTCGCATTTGCATTTATTTAAAGTGTATGCGATGTATGCATGACACTTCGCAATGAATATTATATCTTATCATGAAACATAGAAATGAGATGCGATATCGTGTTTTAAGAAGCATTAGATCTCTATTGCTACGATACGTGGACCTCTGCAAACGCTACTTCCTAGCAAGGAAGTGTCGCATTTACATTCTTTTGAAGTGAATACGAAGTATAATTGACACTCCGCAATGAATACTACATCTTATCCTGAAACAGATATGAGGTGCGATATCTCGTTTTACGAAACATTAAAACTCTATTGCTACGATACGTAGATATCTGCAGACGCTATTTCCTAGGAAGGATGCGTCGCATTTACATTCTTTTGAAGTGAGTACGATGTATACATAACACTCCACAATGACTATTATATCTTATCATGAAAGATAGAAATAAGGGGCGACTTCGCGTTTTAAGAAGCATTAGAACTCTATTTCTTCGATACGTAGACATATGCAGACGCTATTTCCTAGCAAGGAAGTGTCGCATTTACTATCTCTTGAAGTGAATACGAGGTATACATAACACTCCACAGCGAATATTTTATCGTATCATGAAACATAGAAATGAGGAGCGACTTCGCGTTTTAAGAAGCATTAGAAATCTATTGCTTCGATACTGAGACATTTGCATTCGCTATTTCCTAGCAAGGAAGTTTCGCATTTACATTCTTTTGAAGTGAATACGAGGTATACATAACACTTCGCAATGAATATTATATCCTATCATGAAACATACAAATGAGATGCGTTATCGCGTTTTAAGAAACATTAGGACTGTATTGCTACGATAAGTAAGCATCTGCAAACGCTATTTCCTAGCAAGGAAGTGTCGCATTTACATTCTTTTGAAGTGAATACGAGGTATACATGACACTTCGTAATGAGTATTATATCTTATCATGAAACATAGAAATGAGATGCGATATCGCAAATTAAGAAGCATTAGTACTCTATTGCTTCGACACGTAGACATCTGGAATCGTTATTTCCTAGAAAGGAAGTGTCGCATTTACATTCATTTGAAGTGTAGACGAGGAATACATAACACTTCGCGTTGTGTATTATATCTTATCATGAGACATAGAAATGAGTTGCGATATCGCGTTTTAAGAAGCATTAGAACACTATTGCTACGATACGTAGATATCTGCATTCGCTACTTCCTAGCAAGGAAGTGTCGCATTTACATTCTTTTGAAGTGAATACGAGGTATACATGACACTTCGAAATGAGTATTATATCATATCATGAAACATAGAAATGAGATGCGATATCGCAAATTAAGAAGCATTAGTACTCTATTGCTTCGATACGTAGACATCTGGAATCGTTATTTCCTAGAAAGGAAGTGTCGCATTTACATTCATTTGAAGTGTAGACGAGGAATACATAACACTTCGCGTTGAGTATTATATCTTATCATGAGACACAGAAATGAGTTGCGATATCGCGTTTTAAGAAGCATTAGAACTCTATTGCTTCGATACGTAGACATCTGGAAACGCTTCTTCCTAGCAAGGAAGTGTCGCATTTACATTCATTTGAAGTGTAGACGAGGAATACATATCACTTCGCGTTGAGTATTATATCTTATCATGAGACACAGAAATGTTATGCGATATCGTGTTTTAAGAAGCATTAGAACACTATTGCTACGATACGTAGATATCTGCATTCGCTATTTCCTAGCATGGAATTGTCGCATTTACATTCTTTTGAAGTGAATACGAGGTATAAACAACACTCCACAATGAATATTATATCTTATCATGAAACATAGAAATGAGATGCGATATCGCGATGTAAAAAGCATTAGATCTCTATTGGTACGATTCGTAGACATCTGATAGCACTATTTCCTAGCAAGTACGTGTCGCATTTACATTCTTTTGAAGTGAATACGAGGTATAAATAACACACCACAATGAATATTATACTTTATCATGAAACATAGAAATGAGATGCGATATCGCGATGTAAAAAGCATTAGAACTCCATTGCTATGATACGTAGACATCTGCAAACTCTACTTCCTAGCAAGGAAGTGCAGCATTTAAAATCTTTTAAGTGAATAGCAGGTAAGCATGACACTCCGCAATTAATATTAAATCTTATCATGAAACATAGAAGTGAAATGCGATATCCCGATTTATGAAGCATTAGAATAACTGCTTCGATACGTATACATCTGGAAACGCTACTTCCTAGCAAGGAAGTGTCGCATTTACATACATTGGAAGTGAATACGAGGTATACATCACACACCACAATGAATATTATATATTATCATGAAACATAGAATTGAGATGCTATATCGCGATTTAAGAAGCATTAGAACTCTCTTGCTTCGATACGTAGAAATCTGCAAACGCTATTTCCTAGCAAGGAAGTGTCGCATTTACATTTATTTAAAGTGTATGCGAGGTATACATGACACTTCGCAATGAATATTATATCTTATCATGAAACATAGAAATGAGATGCGATATCGTGTTTTAAGAAGCATTAGAACTCTATTGCTACGATACGTGGACCTCTGCAAACGCTACTTCCTAGCAAAGAAGTGTCGCATTTACATTCTTTTGAAGTGAATACGAAGAATAATTGACACTCCGCAATGAATACTACATCTTATCCTGAAACAGATATGAGGTGCGATATCTCGTTTTACGAAACATTAAAACTCTATTGCTACGATACGTAGATATCTGCAGACGCTATTTCCTAGGAAGGATGCGTCGCATTTACATTCTTTTGAAGTGAGTACGAGGTATACATAACACTCCACAATGACTATTATATCCTATCATGAAAGATAGAAATAAGGGGCGACTTCGCGTTTTAAGAAGCATTAGAACTCTATTTCTTCGATACGTAGACATATGCAGACTCTATTTCCTAGCAAGGAAGTGTCGCATTTACATTCTATTGAAGTGAATACGACGTATACATAACACTGCATAATGAATATTATATCTTATCATAAAACATAGATGTGAGATGCGATATCTCGTTTTAAGAAGCATTAGAACTCTGTTGCTGCGATACGTAGACATCTGCCATCGCTATATACTAGCAAGGAAGTGACGCATTTACATTCATTTGAAGTGTATGCGAGGTATACATGACACTTCGCAATGAATATTATATCTTATCATGAAACATAGAAATGAGATGCGATATCGCGTTTTAAGAAGCATTAGAACTCTATTGCTGCAATACGTAGACATATGGAAGCGCTATTTCCTAGAAGGTAAGTTTCGCATTTACATTCTTTTGAAATGAATACGAGGTATACAATACACTTCGCAATGAACATTATATCTCATCATGAGCCATAGAAATGACATGCGATATCGCGCTTTAAGAAGCACTAGAACACTACTGCTACGATACGTAGATATCTGCAAACGCTATTTCCTAGCATGGAAGTGTCGCATTTACATTCATTTGAAGTGTATGCGATGTATGAAGGACACTTCGCAACGAATATTGAATCTTATCATGAAACATAGAAATGATATGCGATATCATGTTTTAAAAAGCATTAGATCTGTATTGCTACGATACGTAGACATCTGCTAACGATATTTCCTAGGAAGGAAGTGCCGCATTTACATTCATCTGAAGTGTATGCGAGTTGTAAGTGGCACTTCGCAATGAATATTATATCCTATCATGAAACATAGAAGTGTGATGCGATATCTCGTTTTGAGAAGCATTGGAACCCTATTGCTACGATACGTAGACATCTGCATAGGCTACTTCCTAGCAAGGAAGAATCACATTTAGTTTCATTTGAAGTTTATGCGAGGTGAACATGACACTTCGCAATGAATATTATATCTCATCATAAAACATCGAGATGAGATGCGATATGACGATGTAAGAAGCATTGAAACTCTATTGCTTCGATACGTGTACATCTGCAAACGCTATTTCCTAGCAAGGAAGTGTCGCATTTACATTCTCTTGAAGTGAATACGAGGTATACATATAACTGCGCAATGAATATTGTTTCTTATCATAAAACATAGAAATGAGATGCGAAATGACGATGTAAGAAGCATTGGAACTCTATTGCTTCGATACGTATACATCTGCAAACGCTAATTCCTAGCAAGGAAGTGTCGCATATACAATTATTTTGGAGTGAACACGAGGTATACATAACACTCAACAATGGATATTATACCTTATCACGAAACAGAAATGAGGAGCGATTTCGCGTTTTAAGAAGCATTAGAACTCCATTGCTACGTTACGTATACATCTGCAGACGCTATTTCCTAGCAAGGAAATGTCGCAATTACAACCTTCTGAAGTAAATACGATGTATACATAGCACTTCGCAATGAATATTATATCTTATCATGAAACATAGAAATGAGATGCGATATGGCGATTTAAGAAGCATTAGAACTTTATTGCTTCGATACGTAGACATCTGCAAACGCTACTTCCGACAAAGGAAGTGTCGCATTTATAATCTATTGAAGTGAATACGAGGTATACATGACACTTCGGAATGAATATTATATCTTACCATGAAACATAGAAATGAGATGCGATATCGCGATTTAAGAAGCATTAGTATTCCATGGCTTCGATACGTAGACATCTGGTAACGTAATTTTCTAGAAAGAAGTGTCGCATTTACATTCATTTGAAGTGTGTGCCAGGTGTACATGACACTTCGCAATGAATGTTATATCTTATCATGAAACATGGAAATGATATGCGATATCGCGATTTAAGAAGCTTTAGTACTCTATTGCTTCGATACGTAGACATCTGCAAACGCTACTTCCTAGCAAGGATGTGCCGCATCTACATTCATTTGAAGTGTATGCGAGGTATGCATAACACTGCGCAATGAATATTATATCTTGTCATGAAACATAGAAATGAGATGCGATATGACGATTTAAGAAGCTTTACAATTCTACTGCTTCGATACGTAGACATCTGCAAACGCCATTTCCTAGCAAGAAAGTGTTGCATTTACATTCTTTTGAACTGAACACGTGGTATACATAACACTTCACAACGGATATTATATCTTATCATGAAATGTATAAATGAGATGCGATATCGCGATTTAACAAGCATTAGAACTCTATTGCTTCGATACGTAGACGTCTGCAAACGCTATTTCCTGGCAAGAAAGGGTGGCTCTTGCATTCATTTGAAGTGTAGACAAGGTATACATAACACTTCGCACGAATATTATATCTTATCATGAAACATAGGAATGAGATGCGACATCGCGTCCTAAGGAGCATTAGAACTTCATTGCTTCGATATGTAGACATCTGGAAACGCATTCTCTAGAAAGGATGTGTGGCATTTACATTCTTTTGAAGTGTAGACGAGGTATACATAACTCTTCGCATGAATATTATATCTTGTCATGAAACATGAAACTGAGATGCGATATGGCGTTTGAAGAAGCATTAGAACTCTATTGCCTCGATACGTAGACATCTGGGAACGCTATTTCCTAGCAAGAAATTGTGGCACTTACATTCTTCTGAGGAGTAGACGACGTATACGTCACACTTCGCAATGAATATTATATCTTATCATGAAACATAGAAATGAAATCCGATATGACGATTTAAGAAGCTTTACAATTCTATTGCTTCGATACGTAGACATCTGCAAACGCCATTTCCTAGCAAGAAAGTGTTTCATTTACATTCTTTTGAAGTGAATACGAGGTATACATGTCACTTCGCAATGGATATTATATCTTATCATGAAACATAGAAATGAGATGCGATATCGCGTCTTAAGAATGATTAGATCTCTATTGCTACGATAAGTAGACATCTGCAAACGCTATTTCCTAGCAAGGAAGTGTCGCACTTACATTCTTTTGAAGTGAATACGAGGTATACATGCCACTCCGTAATGAATATTATATCCTATCATGAAACATAGAAATGGGATGCTATACGCGTTTTAAGAAGCATTAGAACTCTATTGCTTCGATACGTAGACATCTGGAAACGCATTTCCTAGCAAGGATGTTTGGCATTTACATTTTCTGAAGAGTAGACGAGGTACACATAACACATCGCAATGAATATTATATCTGGTCGTGAGACATAGAAATGTGATGCGATATCGCATTTTAAGAAGCATTAGAACTCTATGGCTGCAATACGTAATCATCTGGAAACGCATTTACTAGCAAGGAAGTGTGGTATTTACATTCTTGTTAAGTGTAAACGAGGTATACATAATACTTCGCAATGAATATTACATCTCATCATGAAAAATAGAATTGAGATGCGATATCGCGTTATAAGAAGCTTTAGCACACTATTGCTACAATACATAGACGTCTGCAAACGCCATTTCCAAGCAAGGAAGTGTCGCATTTACATTCTTAGGAAGTGTGGACGAGACATACATAGCACTCCACAATGAATATTATATCTTGTCATGAAACATAGAAATGAGATGCGATATGGCATTTTAGGAAGCATTGGAACATTATTGCTTCGATACGTAGACATGTAGAAACGCTATTTCCTAGCAAGAATGTTTCGCATTTACATTCGTTTGAAGTGTATGCGAGGTATGCATAACACTTCGCAATTAATATTATATCTTATCATGAAACATGGAAATGAGGTGCAATATCGCGATTTAAGATGCATTAGAACTCTATTCCTTCGATATGTAGACATCTGCGAACACTATTTCCTAGCAAGGAGGTGCCGCACTTACACTTACTTGTAGCGTAGACGAGAAATACATAACACTTCGCAATGAATATTATATCATATCATGAAACGTAGAAATCAGATGCGATATCGCGTTTTAAGAAGCATCAGAACTCTACTGCTACGATACGTAGACATCTGCAAACGCTATTTAGTCGCAAGGAAGTGTCGCATTTACATTCTTTTAAAGTGAATACGAGGTACACATAACACTCCACAATGAATATTATACTTTATCACGAAACATAGAAATGAAATGCGATATCGCGATTTGAGAAGCATTGGATCTCTATTGCTTCTATACGGAGACATCTGCAAGCGCTATTTCCCAGCAAGGAAGTATCGCAATTACAATCTTTTTAAGTAAATACGAGGTATACATAACACTCCACAATGAATATTATATCTTATCATGAAACATAGAAATGAGATGCGATATCGAGATTTAAGAAGCATAAAACACTATTTCTTCGATACGTAGACATCTGCAAACGCTATTTCCTAGCAAGGAAGTGTAGAGTTTACATTCTTTTGAAGTGTAGACGAGGGATACATAACAGTTCGAAATGAATATTATATCTTATCATGAAACATAGACATGTGATGCGATATCGCGTTTTAAGAAGCATAAGAACTCTATTGCTTCGATACGGAGACAACAGCAAATGCTACATCCTAGTAAGGAAGCGTCGCATTTACATTCATTTGAAGTGTATGCGAGGTATAAGTGACACTTAACAATGAATATTATATCTTATTGTGAGACATAGAAATGATGCGATATCGCGTTTTAAGAAGCATGAGAACCCTATTGCTACGATACGTAGACATCTGCAAACGCTATTTCCATGCAAGGAAGTGTCGCATTTACATTCATTTGAACTGTAGACGAGGAATACGTAACACTTCGTAATGAATATTATATCTTATCATGAAACATAGAAATGAGATGCGATATCGCGTTTTAAGAAGCATTAGAGCTCTATTGCTACGATACGTAGACATGTGGAAACGCTATTTCGTAGAAAGAAAGTGTCGCATTTACATTCATTTGAAGTGTATGCGAGGTATACATGCCACTTGGCAATGAATATCGTATCTTATCATGAAACATAGAAATGAGATGCGATAACTCGTTTTAAGAAGCATTAGAACTCTATTGCTTCGATACGTAGACATCTGGAAACGCTATTTTCTAGCAAGGAAGTGTCGCATTTACATTCATTTGAACTGTAGACGAGGAATACGTAACACTTCGTAATGAATATTATATCTTATCATGAAACATAGAAATGAGATGCGATATCGCGTTTTGAGAAGCATTAGAACTCTATTGCTACGATACATAGACATCTGCCATCGCTGTATCCTAGCTAGGAAGTGTCGCATTTACATTCTTTTCAAGCGACTACGAGGTATACATAACACTCCACAATGAATATTATATCTTATCATGAAACATAGAAATGAAATGCGATTTGGCGATCTAAGAAGCATTAGAACTTTATTGCTTCGATACGCAGACATGTGCCAACGCTATTTCCTAGCAGGGAAGTGCCGCATTTACATTCATTTGAAGTGTAGACGAGATAAACATAACACTGTACAATGAATATTATATCTTATCATAAAACATAGAAATGAGATGCGACATCTCGTTTTAGGAAGCATTAGAACTCTATTATTTCGATACGTAGACATCTGCCAACGCTATATCCTAGCAAGGAAGTGTCGATGTCAAGGATATTCACTCTCCGCAGTGAATATTATAGCTTATCATGAGACATAGAAATGAGATGCGATATCGCGATATAAAAAGCATTAGGAATCTATTGCTACGTTACGTAGACATCTGCAAACGCCATTTAATCGCAAGGAAGATTCGCATTTACATTCTTCTAAAGTGAGTAGGAGGTGTACATAACACTCCACAATGAATATTATACCTTATCACGAAACATAGAAATGAAATACAATATCGCGATTTAAGAAGCATTAGATCTCCATTGCTTCGATACAGAGACATCTGCAAACGCTATTTCCTAGCAAGGAAGTATAGCTTTTACATTCTTTTGAAGTGAGTACGAGGTATACATAACACTCTACAATGAATATTATATCTTATCATGAATCGTTGAAATGAGATGCGATATCTAGATTTAAGAAGCATTAGAACTCTATTGCTACGATACGTAAACATCTGCAAACGCTATTTAATAGCAAGGAAGTGTCGCATTCACATGCTTTTTATGTGAATACGAGGTATGCATGACACTTCGCAATGAATATTATATCTTATCATGAAGCATAGATATGAGATGCGATATCGCTATATAAGAAGCATTGGAACTCTATTGCAACGATACGTAGACATCTGCAAACGCTATTTCCTATCAAGGAAGTGTCGCATTTACATTCTTCTGAAGTGAATACGAGGTATACATAACACTGCACAATGAACAGCATATCTTATCATGAAACATAGAAATGGATGCGATATGGCTTTTTGAGAAGCATTAGAAGTCTAATGCTGCGATACGCAGACATTTGCAAGCGCTTCTTCCTAGCAAGGAAGTGTCGCATTTACACTCTCTTGAGGTGAATACAAGGAATACATAACACTGCACAATGAATATTACATCTTAGCATGAAACATGAAATGAGATGCGATATCGCGTTTTAAGAAGCATTAGATCTCTATTGCTACGATAGGTAGACATCTGCAGACGCTACTGCCCAGCAAGGAAGTGTCGCATATACGTTCGTTTGAAGTGAATACGAGATACACATAACACTTCGCAATGAATATTATATCTTATCATGACACATAGACATGAGACGCGATTTGTCGTTTTCAGAAGCATTATATCTCTAATGCTACGCTACGTAGACATCTGCAAACGCTACTTCCTAGTAAGGAAGTGTCGCATTTACATTCTTTTGACGTGGATACGAGGTATAGATATCATTCCACAATGAATATTATATCTTATCATGAAACGTAGAAATGAGAAGCTATATCCCGTTTTAGGAAGCATTTGAACTCTAATACCACGATACGTAGACATATGCAAACGCTATTTCCTAGCAAGAATGTATCCGACTTACATTCTTTTGATGTGACCACGAGGAATACATGACACTTCGCAATGAATATTATATCTCATCATGAAACATAGAAGTGAGATGCGACATCGCTATATAAGAAGCATTACAAATCTATTGCTTCGATACGGAGACATCTGCAAACACTTTTTCCTAGCAAGGAAGTGTCGCATTAACATTCTTTTGAGGTGAATACGAGGTATACACAATACCCCACAATGAATATTATATCTTATCATGAAACATAGAAATGAAATGCGATTTGGCGATCTAAGAAGCATTAGTACTTTATTGCTTCGATACGCAGAGATGTGCCAACGCTATTTCCTAGCAGGGAAGTGCCGCATTTACATTCATTTGAAGTGTAGACGAGATAAACATAACACTGCACAATGAATATTATATCTTATCATAAAACATAGAAATGAGATGCGACATCTCGTTTTAGGAAGCACTAGAACTCTATTGTTTCGATACGTAGACATCTGCCAACGCTATATCCTAGCAAGGAAGTGTCGCATTTACATTCTTTTGAGGTGAATACGAGGTATACATGACACTTCGCAATGAATATTATATCTTATCATGAAGCATAGATATGAGATGCGATATCATCTATATAAGATCGCTATGCGATATCATCTATATCAGATCGCTATATAAGAAGCATTGGAACTCTATTGCGACGATACGTAGACATCTGCAAACGCTATTTCCTATCAAGGAAGTGTCGCATTTACATTCTTTTGAAGTGAATACGAGGTATACATAACACTGCACAATGAACAGCATATCTTATCATGAAACATAGAAATGGATGCGATATGGCTTTTTGAGAAGCATTAGAAGTCTAATGCTGCGATACGTAGACATTTGCAAGCGCTTCTTCCTAGCAAGGAAGTGTCGCAATTACACTCTCTTGAGGTGAATACAAGGAATACATAACACTGCACAATGAATATTACATCTTAGCATGAAACATAGAAATGAGATGCGATATCGCGTTTTAAGAAGCATTGGAACTATATTGCTACGATACGTAGATATCTGGAAACGCTATTTCCTAGCAAGGATGTGTCGCATTTACATTCTTTTGAAGGGAGTACGAGGTATGCATGACACTTCGCAATGAATATTATATCTTATTATAAAACATATTATTGAGATGCCATATCTCGTTATAAGAAGCATTAGAACTCTGTTGCTTCGATACGTAGATATCTACAGACGCTATTTCCTAGCAAGGAAGTGTCGCATTTACATTCTTTTGATGTGAATACGAGGTTCACATGACGCTTCGCAATGAATATTATCTCTTATCATGAAATATAGAAATATGATGCGACATCTCGTTTTAAGAAGCATTAGAGCTCTATTGCTTAGATACGGAGACATCTGCAAACGCTATTTCCTAGAATGGAAGTGTCGCATTTACACTCTCTTGAGGTGAATACAAGGTATACATAACACTGCACAATGAATATTACATCTTAGCATGAAACATAGAAATGAGATGCGATATCGCGTTTTAAGAAGCATTGGAACTATATTGCTTCGATACGTAGACATCTGCAAACGCTATTTCCTAGCAAGGATGTGTCCCATTTACATTCTTTTGAGGTGAATACCAAGTATACATGACACATCGCAATGAATATTATATCTTATCGTGTAACATAGAAATGAGATGCGATATCGCGTTTTGAGAACATTAGAAATCTATTGCACCGATACGTAGACATCTGCCAACGCTATTTCCTAGCAAGATAGTGGTCATTTACATTCATTAAAAGCGTATGCGAGGAATACGTAACACTTCGCAATGAATATTATATCTTATCATGAAACGTTGAAATGAGATGCGATATCTAGTTTTAAGAAGCATTAGAACTCTATTGCTTCGATACGTAGACATCTGCAAACGCTATTTCCTAGCAAGGAAGTGCAGCATTTACATTCATTTGAAATGTATGCGAGGTATATGTGACACTTCGCAATGAATATTATATCTTGTCATGAAACATAGAAATGAGATGCGATATCGCGATTTAAAAAGCATTAGAAATCTATTGCTACGTTACGTAGACATTTGCAAACGCTATTTAATCGCAAGGAAGTGTCGCATTTGCATTCTTTTAAAGTGATTACGAGGTATACATAACACCCCACAATGATTATTATACCTTATCACGAAACATAGAAATGAAATGCGATATCGGGTTTTGAGAAACATTAGAACTCTATTGCTCCGATACGTAGACATCTGGAAACGTAATTTCCTAGAAAGGAAGTGTTGCATTTACATTCAGTTGAAGTGAATACGAGGTATACATGACACTTCGCAACTAATTTTATATCTTATCACGAATCATAGAAATGAGATGCGACATCTCGTTTTAAGAAGCATTAGAACACTATTGTTTCATACGTAGACATCTGGAAACGCTGTATCCTAGCAAGGAAGTGTCGCATTTACATTCTTTTGAAGTGAAAACGAGGTATACATGACACTTCGCAATGAATATTATATCTTATCATTAAACATAGAAATTAGATACGATATCGCGTTTTAAGAAGCATTAGATCTCTATTGCTTCGATACGTAGACACCTGCAAACGCTACTTCCTAGCAAGGAAGTGTCGCATTTACATTCCTTTGAAGCGAATACGAAGTATACATGACACTCCGCAATGAATATTATATCTTATCATGAAACATAGAAATGAGATGCGGTATCGCGATTTAAAAAGCATTAGAACTCTATTGCTTCGATACGTAGACATCTGCAAACGCTATTTCCTAGCAAGGAATTGTCCCATTTACATTCATTTGAAATGTAGACGAGGAATACATAGCACTTCGCAATGAATATTGTATCTTATCAGGAAACATAGAATTGAGATGCTATATTGCGTATTATGAAGCATTAGAACACTATTGCTTCGATACGTAGACATCTGCCAACGATATTTTCTAGGAAGGAAGTGTCGCATTTACATTCATTTCAAGTGTATGGGAGGTATACAAGACACTTCGCAAAGAATATTATATCTTATCATGTTACATAGAAATGAGATGCGATATCGCGTTTTGAGAACATTAGAACTCAATTGCACCGATACGTAGACATATGCAAACTCTACTTCCTTGCAAGCTAGTGTCGCATTTACATTCTTTTGAAGTGAATACGAGGTATACATGACACTTCGCTATGAATATTATATCTTATCACGAAACATAGAAATGAGATGTGATATCGCGATTTGAGAAGCATTAGAACCCTATTTCTTCGATACGTAGATATCTGCAAGCGCTATTTACTAGCAAGGAAGTGTCGCATTTCCATTCGTTGGGAGTGTATGCGAGGTATACATGACTCTTCGCAATGAATGTTATATCTTATAATGACACATAGAAATGAGATGCTATATCGCGTTTTGAGAAGCATTGGAACACTATTGCTTCGATGCGTAGACATCTGCCAACGCTATTTCCTGGCAAGGAAGTGTCGCATTTACATTCTTATTAAGTGAATACGAGGTATACGTAACACCCAATAATGAATATTATATCTTATCATGAAACATAGAAATGAGATGCGGTATCGCGATTTAAAAAGCATTAGAGCTCTATTGCTTCGTTACGTAGACATCTGCCATCGCTATTTCCTAGCAAGAAAGTGTCGCATTTACATTCATTTGAAGTGTATGCGAGGAATTCAAGACACTTCGCAATGAATATTATATCTAACCATGAAACATAGAAATGAGTTGCGATATCGCGTTTTAGAAGGATTAGAACTCCAATGCTACGATACGTAGACATCTGCAAACGCTATTTCCTAGCAAGGAAGTGTCGCATTTGCATCCATTTGAAGTGTATGCGAGGTATACATGACACTTCGCAATGAATATTATATCTCATCATGAAAAATGGAAATGAGATGCGATATCGCGTTTTAAGAAGCGTTAGAACTCTATTGCTTCGATACGTGGACATCTGCCAAGCTATTTCCTAGCAAGGAAGTGTCGCATTTACATTCATTTGAAATGTTCGCGAAGTATACATAACAATTCGCAATGAATATAGTATCTTGTCATGAAACATAAAAATGA
Source organism: Xylocopa sonorina (assembly GCF_050948175.1). Lineage (NCBI taxonomy): Eukaryota > Metazoa > Arthropoda > Insecta > Hymenoptera > Apidae > Xylocopa > Xylocopa sonorina. The sequence goes on along the minus strand of NW_027490190.1, from coordinate 604,118 downwards.
GATGCGATATCGCGATTTAAGAAGCATTAGAACTCTATTGCTCCGATACGTAGACATCTGGAAACGTAATTTCCTAGAAAGGAGGTGTTGAATTTACATTCAATTGAAGTGTAGACGAGGAACACATAACACTTCGCAAACAATATTATATCTTATCATAAGACATAGAAATGTGATGCGATATCAAGTTTTAAGATGCACCAGATCTCTATTGCTTCGATACGTGGACATCTGCAACACGCTATTTCCTAGCAGGGAGGTGTTGCATTTACATTCAGTTGAAGTGTATGCGAGGTATACATGACACTTCGCAATGAATATTATATCTTATCATGAGACATGGAAATGAGATGATATATCGCGTTTTAAGAAGCATTTGAACGCTATTGCTTCGATACCTTGCCATCTGCCAACGCTATTTCCTAGCAAGGAAGTGTCGCATTTACATTCATTTGAAGTGTATGCGAGGTATACAAAACACTTCGCAATGAATATTATATCTTATCATGAAACATAGGAATGAGATGCTATATGGCGATTTAAGAAGCAGTAGATCTCGCTTGCATCGATACGTAGACATCTGCCAACGCTATTTCCTAACAAGGATGTGTCGCATTTACATTCTTTTGAAGTGAATACGAGGTATACATGACACTTCGCAATTAATGGTAAATCTTATCACGAAACATGGAAATGAGATGCGATATCGCGTTTTAAGAAGCATTAGAACACTATTGCTTCGAAACGTAGACATCTGGAAACGTAGTTCCCTAGAAAGGAAGTGTCGCATTTACATTCATTTGAAGTGTATACGAGGTATACATAACACTGCACGATGTATATTATATCTTATCATGAAACATAGAAATGAGATGCGATATCGCGATTTAAGAAGCATTGGAACTCTATTGCTTCGATACGTAGACATCTGGAAACGTAATTTCGTAGCAAGGATGTTTCGCATTTACATTAATTTGAAGTGTATGCGAGGTACACATGACACTTCGCAATGAATACTATATCTTATCATGAAACATAGAAATGAGATGCGGTATCGCGATTTAAAAAGCATTAGAACTCTATTGCTTCGATACGTAGACATCTGCAAACGCTATTTCCTAGCAAGGAATTGTCCCATTTACATTCATTTGAAATGTAGACGAGGAATACATAGCACTTCGCAATGAATATTGTATCTTATCAGGAAACCTAGAATTGAGATGCTATATTGCGTGTTATGAAGCATTAGAACACTATTGCTTCGATACGTAGACATCTGCCAACGATATTTTCTAGGAAGGAAGTGTCGCATTTACATCCATTTCAAGTGTATGGGAGGTATACAAGACACTTCGCAAAGAATATTATATCTTATCATGTTACATAGAAATGAGATGCGATATCGCGTTTTGAGAACATTAGAACTCTATTGCACCGATACGTAGACATATGCAAACTCTACTTCCTTGCAAGCTAGTGTCGCATTTACATTCTTTTGAAGTGAATACGAGGTATACATGACACTTCGCTATGAATATTATATCTTATCACGAAACATAGAAATGAGATGTGATATCGCGATTTGAGAAGCATTAGAACCCTATTGCTTCGATACGTAGATATCTGCAAGCGCTATTTACTAGCAAGGAAGTGTCGCATTTCCATTCGTTGGGAGTGTATGCGAGGTATACATGACTCTTCGCAATGAATGTTATATCTTATAATGACACATAGAAATGAGATGCTATATCGCGTTTTGAGAAGCATTGGAACACTAATGCTTCGATGCGTAGACATCTGCCAACGCTATTTCCTGGCAAGGAAGTGTCGCATTTACATTCTTATTAAGTGAATACGAGGTATACGTAACACCCAATAATGAATATTATATCTTATCATGAAACATAGAAATGAGATGCGGTATCGCGATTTAAAAAGCATTAGAGCTCTATTGCTTCGTTACGTAGACATCTGCCATCGCTATTTCCTAGCAAGAAAGTGTCGCATTTACATTCATTTGAAGTGTATGCGAGGTATTCAAGACACTTCGCAATGAATATTATATCTAATCATGAAACATAGAAATGAATTGCGATATCGCGTTTTAGAAGGATTAGAACTCCAATGCTACGATACGTAGACATCTGCAAACGCTATTTCCTAGCAAGGAAGTGTCGCATTTGCATCCATTTGAAGTGTATGCGAGGTATACATGACACTTCGCAATGAATATTATATCTCATCATGAAAAATGGAAATGAGATGCGATATCGCGTTTTAAGAAGCGTTAGAACTCTATTGCTTCGATACGTGGACATCTGCCAAGCTATTTCCTAGCAAGGAAGTGTCGCATTTACATTCATTTGAAATGTTTGCGAAGTATACATAACAACTCGCAATGAATATAGTATCTTGTCATGAAACATAGGAATGAGATGCGATATCGCGATTTAAGAAGCATTAGAACTCTATTGCTCCGATACGTAGACATCTGGAAACGTAATTTCCTAGAAAGGAGGTGTTGAATTTACATTCAATTGAAGTGTAGACGAGGAACACATGACACTTCGCAAACAATATTATATCTTATCATAAGACATAGAAATGTGATGCGATATCAAGTTTTAAGATGCACCAGATCTCTATTGCTTCGATACGTGGACATCTGCAACACGCTATTTCCTAGCAGGGAGGTGTTGCATTTACATTCAGTTGAAGTGTATGCGAGGTATACATGACACTTCGCAATGAATATTATATCTTATCATGAGACATGGAAATGAGATGATATATCGCGTTTTAAGAAGCATTTGAACGCTATTGCTTCGATACCTTGCCATCTGCCAACGCTATTTCCTAGCAAGGAAGTGTCGCATTTACATTCATTTGAAGTGTATGCGAGGTATACAAAACACTTCGCAATGAATATTATATCTTATCATGAAACATAGGAATGAGATGCTATATGGCGATTTAAGAAGCAGTAGATCTCGCTTGCATCGATACGTAGACATCTGCCAACGCTATTTCCTAACAAGGATGTGTCGCATTTACATTCTTTTGAAGTGAATACGAGGTATACATGACACTTCGCAATTAATGGTAAATCTTATCACGAAACATGGAAATGAGATGCGATATCGCGTTTTAAGAAGCATTAGAACACTATTGCTTCGAAACGTAGACATCTGGAAACGTAGTTCCCTAGAAAGGAAGTGTCGCATTTACATTCATTTGAAGTGTATACGAGGTATACATAACACTGCACAATGAATATTATATCTTATCACGAATCATACAAATTGGATGCGATATCGCGATTTAAAAATGATTAGAACTCTATTGCTATTATACGTAGACATCTGCAAACGCTATTTAATAGCAAGGAAGTGTCCCACTTACATTCTTTTGAAGCGAATACGAGGTATACGTGACACTTCGCAATGAATATTATATCTTATCATGAAACACAGAAATGAGATGCGATATCGCGATTTAAGCAGCATTGGAACACTATTACTTCGATACGTAGAAATCTCGAAGCGCTATCTCCTAGCAAGGAAGTGTGGCATTTACATTCCTTTGAAGTGTAGACGAGAATATACATAACACTGCAAAACGAATATTATATCTTATCATGATACATAGAAATGAGATGCGATACCTCGTTTTAAGAAGCATTAGAACTCTATTCCTTCGATACGGAGACATCTGCAAACGTTATTTCCTAGCAAGGAAGTGTCGCATTTACATTAATTTGAAGTGTAGACGAGATATACATAGCACTGCACAATGAATATTATATCTTATCATGAAACGTAGAAATGCGATGCGATATGGCGATATAAGAAGCATTAGAACTCTATTGCTTCGATACGTAGACATTTGCCAAGGCTATTTCCTAGCAATGAAGTGTCGCCTTTAAATTCGTTTGAAGTGTATGCGAGGTATACAAGACACTTCGCAATGAATATTATATCCTATCATGAAACATAGAAGTGAGATGCGAAATCGCGTTCTAAGAAGGACTAGAAATCTATTGCTACGGTACGTAGACACCTGCAGACGCTATTTCCTAGCATGGAAGTGTCGCATTTACTTTCTTTTGAAGTGGATAGGAGGTATACATAACACTCCACAATGAATATTATATATTATCATGAAATATAGAAATGTGACGCGATTTGGCGATTTAAGAAGCAGTAGATCTCGATTGCTTCGAAACGTAGATATCTGCCAACGCTATTTCCTAACAAGGATGTGTCGCATTTACGTTCTTTTGAAGTGAATACGAGGTATACATGACACTTCGCAATTAATAGTAAATCTTATCATGAAACATGGAAATGAGATGCGATATCGTGTTTTAAGAAGCATTAGAACACTATTGCTTCGAAACGTAGACATCTGGAAACGTAGTTTCCTAGAAAGGAAGTGTCGCATTTACATTCATTTGAACTGTAGACGAGGAATACATGACACTTTGTAATGCATATTATATCTTATCATGAAACATAGAAATGAGATGCGATATCGCGTTTTGAGAAGCATTGGAAATCTATTCCTTCGATACGTAGACATCTGCAAACGCTATTTTCTAGGAAGGAAGTGTCACATTTACACTTATTTGAAGTGTATGCGAGGTATACGTGACACTTGGCAATAAATATTATATCTTATCATGAAACTTAGAAATGAGATGCGATATGGCGTTTTAAGAAGCAGCAGAACCCTATTGCTTCGACACGTAGACATCTGCAAACGCTATTCCCTAGCAAGGAAGTGTCGCATTTACAATCTTTTGAAAGTAATACGAGACATACATGACACTCCGGAAAGAATATTATATCTTATCGTAAAAGATAGAAATGAGATGCGATATCTCGTTTTAAGAAGCATTTTAACTCTGTTGCTTCGATACGTAGACATTTGCCATCGCTACATCCTAGCAAGGAAGTGTCGCATTTACAATCATTTGAAGTGAATGCGAGGTATACATAACACTCCACAATGAATATTATATATTATCATGAAACATAGAAATGCGATGCGATATGGCGATATAAGAAGCATTAGATCTCTATTGGTTCGATACGTAGACTTCTGCCAACGCTATTTCCTAGGAAGGAAGTGTCGCATTTACATTCATTTGAAGTGTATGCGAGGTATACATGACACTTCGCAATGAATATTATATCTTATCATGAAACATAGAAATGAGTTGCGATATCGCTTTTTAAGAAGCATTTGAACACTATTGCTTCGATATATAGACACCTTCAAACGCTATTTCCTAGCAAGGAAGTGTCGCATTTACAATCATTTGAAGTGAATACGGGGTATACATAACACTCCACAATGAATATTCTACCTTATCACGAAACATAGAGATGAAATGCGATATCGCGATTTAAGAAGCATATGAGCTCTATTGCTTCGATACGGAGACATCTGCAAACGCTATTTCCTAGCAATGAAGTGTCGCATTTACATTCATTTGAAGCGCATGCGAGGTATAAGTGGCACTTCGCGATGAATATTATATCTTATCATGAAACATAGAAATGAGATGCGATATCGCGTTTTAAGAAGCATTAGAACTCCGTTGCTTCGATACGTAGACATCTGCGAACGCTATTTCCTAGCAAGGGAGTGTCGCATTTACTTTCTTTTGAAGTGAGTACGAGGTATACATGACACTTCGCAGTTAATAATATATCTTATCATGAAACGTAGAAATGAAATGCGTCCACTCGTCGTAAGAAGCAATAGAACCCTATTGCTTCGATATTGAGACATCTGCAAACGCAATTTCCTGGCAAAGAAGTGTCGCGTTTACATGCTTCTTACGTTAATACGTAGTCTACATGACACTTCGTAATTGATATTATATCTTATCATGAAACATAGAAATGAAATACGGTATCCCGTTTTAAGCAGTATTAGAACACTATTGCTTCGAATACGTAGACATCTGCAGACGCTATTTCCTGGCAAGGAAGTGTCCATTTACATTCTTTTGATGTGAATACGAGTTATACATGTAACTTCACAATGAATAATATATCTTATCATGAAACATAGAAATGAGATGCGATATCGCGTTTTGAGAAACATTAGAACTCTACAGCGACAATACGTAGATTTCTGCAATAGCTATTTCCTAGCAAGGAATTGTCGCATTTACATTCTTTTGAAGTGAATACGATGTATACATAACACTCCACAATGAATATTATATCTTACTGTGAAACATAGAAATGGGATGCGATATCAAGTTCTAAGAAGCATTAGAACTCTAATGCTGCGATACGTAGACATCTGCAAACGCTATTTCCTAGAAAGGAAGTGTCGCATTTACATACTCTTGATAGGAATACGAGGCATATATGACACTTCGTAATGAATATTATATCTTATCATGAAACATAGAAATGAGATGCGATATGACCATTTAAGAAGCATAAGAATTCTATTGCTTCGATACGTGGACAACTGCAAACGCTATTTCATAGCAACGAAGTGTCGCAGTTACATTCATTTGAAGTGAGTACGAGGTATACATGACGCTTGCAATTAATATTATATCTTATCATGAAACATAGAAATGAGATGCGCTATCGCGCTTTGAGAAGCAGTGGAAATCAATTGCTACAATACGTAGACATTTGCAAACGCTATGTCCTAGCAACGAGGTGCTGCATTTACACTTATTTGTAGCGTAGACGAGGTATACATAACACTTCGCAATGGATATTATATCTTATCACAAAGCATAGAAATGAGATGCGATTTCGCGTATTAAGAAGCATTAGAACTCTATTGCTTCGAAACGTAGACATCTGCAAACGCTATTTCCTAGGAACGAAGTGTCGCATTTACATTCATTTGTAGTGTATGCGAGGAATACATATCACTGCGCAATGAATATTATATCTTATCACGAAACATAGAAATGAGATGCGATATCGCGTTTTAAGAATCGTTAGAACCCTATTTCTACGATACGTAGACATCTGCAAACGCTAGTTCCTAGCAAGGAAGTGTCGCATTTACATTCCATTGACGTGAGTACGAGGTATACGTGACACTTCGCAATGAATATTATATCTCATCATGAAACATAGAAATGAGATGCGAAGTCTCGTTTTAAGAAGCATTGGAACTCTATTATTTATACACGTAGACATCTGGAAACGCTATTTCCTAGCAGGGAAGTATCGCATTTACATTCTATTGAAGTGAATACGTGGTATACATGACACTTCACAATGAATATTACATCTTATCATGGAACATAGAAATGAGGTGCGATATCGCGGTTTGAGAAGCATTGGAATTCTATTTCTACGATACGTAGACATCTGCAAACGCTATTTCCTAGCATGGAAGTGTCGCATTTACATTCTTCTGAGGTGAATACGATGTAGACATAGCACTCCACAATGAATATTATATCTTATCACGAAACAGAAATGAGATGCGATATCGCGTTTTGAGAAGCATTAGAATTCTATTGCTTCGATACGTGGACAACTGCAAACGCTATTTCATAGCAACGAAGTGTCGCGTTTACATTCATTTATAGTGTATGCGGGGAATACATATCACTGCGCAATGAATATTATATCTCATCACGGAACATAGGAATCATTTGCGATATCGCGATTTAAGAAGCATTAGAGCTATATTGCTTCTATACGTCGACATCTGGAAACGCGAATTCCAAGCAAGGAAGTGTCGCATTTACATTCAGTTGAAATGTAGACGTGGAGTACATAACACTTCGCAATGAATATTATATCTTATCACAAAACATAGAAATGAGATGCGATTTCGCGTTTTAAGAAGCATTAGAACTCTATTGCTTCGATACGTAGACATCTGCAAACGCTATTTCCTTGCAACGAAGTGTCGCATTTACATTCATTTGTAGTGTATGCGAGGAATACATATCACTGCGCAATGAATATTATATTTTATCACGCAACATAGAAATGAGATGCGATATCGCGTGTCAAGAAGCATTAGAAATCTATTGCAGCGTTACGTAGATATCTGGAAACGCTGCTTCCTAGGAAGGAAGTGTCGCATTTACATTCATTTGAAGTGAATACGAGGTAAACATGACGCTTGCAATTAATATTATATCTTATCATGAAACATAGAAATGAGATGCGATATGACCATTTAAGAAGCATAAGAATTCTATTGCTTCGATACGTGGACAACTGCAAACGCTATTTCATAGCAACGAAGTGTCGCAGTTACATTCATTTGAAGTGAATACGAGGTATACATGACGCTTGCAATTAATATTATATCTTATCATAAAACATAGAAATGAGATACGATATCGCGTTTTAAGAAGCATTAGAACTCTATTGCTACTATACGTAGACATCTGCAGACGCTATTTTCTAGTAAGGAATTGTCGCATTTACATTCATTTGGAGTGAATACGCGGTATACATGACACTTCGCAATGAATATAATATTTTATCATGAAACATAGGAATGAAATGCGATATGGCGATTTAAGAAGCATTAGAACACTATTGCTTCGATACGTAGACATCTGCAAACGCTACTTCCTATCATGGAAGTGTCGCATTTACAATCTTTTGAAGTGAATACGAGGTATACATAACACTCCACAATGAATATTATATCTTATCATGAAGCATATAAATGAGGATCTATTTCGCGTTTTAAGAAGCATCAGAACTCTATTGCTACGATACGTAGACATCTGCAGACGCTATTTCCTAGCAAGGAAGTGTCGCATTTACATTCTTTTGAAGTGAATACGAGGTATACATAACACTCCACAATGAATATTATATCTTACCATGAAGCATATAAATGAGGAGCGATTTCGCGTTTTAAGAAGCATTAGAACTCTGTTGCTACGATACGTAGACATCTGCAGACGCTATTTCGTAGCAAGGAAGTGTAGCATTTACATTCTTTTGAAGTGAATACGAGGTATACATAACACTCCACAATGAATATTATATCTTATCATGAAGCATATAAATTAGGAGCGATATCGCGTTTTGAGAAGCATTAGAACTCTATTGCTACGATACGTAGACATCTGCAAACGCTATTTCTTTGCAAGGAAGCCTCGTATTTACATTCTTTTGAAATGAATACGAGGTATACATAACACTGCACAATGAATATTATATCCTGTCATGAAACATAGAAATGAGATGCGATATGACGATATAAGAAGCATTACAACTCTATTGCTTCGATACGTAGACATCTGCCATCGCTATTTCCTAGCAAGGAAGTGTCTAATTTACATTCATTTGAAGTGTATGGAGGTATACAAGACACTTCCCAATGAATATTATATCTTATCATTAAACATAGTAATAAGATGCAATATCGCGTTCTAAGAAGGATTAGAACTCTATTGCTACGATACGTAGATATCAGCAGACGCTATTTCCTAGCAAGGATGTGTCGCATTTACAATCTTTTGAAGTGAATACAAGGTATACATAACACTCCACAATGAATATTATATCTTATTATGAAACATAGAAATGAGATGCGATATCGCGATATAAGGAGGATTAGAACTCTATTGCTTCGATACATAGACGTCTGCAAACGCTACTTAATGGCAAGGAAGTGTCACATTTACATTCTTTTGAAGTGAATACGACGCATACACGACACGTCGCAATGAATATTATATCATATCATAAAACATTAAAATGACATGCGAAATCTCGTCGTAAGAAGCATTATAACTCTGTCGCTTCGATACGTAGACATCTGCAAACGGTATTTCATATCAAGGAAGTGTTGCACATACACACTTTTGAAGTGATTACGAGGTATACATAACAGTCCACAATGAATATTATATCTTATCATAAAACGTAGAAATGAGATGCGATATCGCGTTTTAAGAAGAATTAGAAATCTATTGCTACGATACGTAGACATCTGCAGACGCTATTTCCTAGGAAGGAAGTGTCGCATTTACATTCTTTTGAAGTGAATACGATGTACACATGACACTAAGCAATGAATATTATATCTTTTCATGACACATAGAAATGAGATGCGATATCGCGATTTAAGAAGCATTAGAACTCTATTGCTACGATACGTAGACATCTGCCAACGAAATTTCCTAGGAAGGAAGTGTCGCATTTACATTCTTTTGAAGTGAATACGAGGTATACATGACACTTCGCAATGAATATTATAACTTATCATGAAACATAGAAATGAGATGCGATATCGTGTTTTAAGGAGCATTAGGTCTCTATTGCTACGATACGTAGACATCTGCAGACGCTATTGCCAAGCAAGGATGTGTCGCATATACGTTCGTTTGAAGTGAATACGAGGTACACACAACACTCCACAATGATTATTATATCTTATCACGAAACATAGGAATGTGATACGATATCGCGTTTTAAGAAGCATTAGAATTCATTGCTTCGATACGAAGACATCTGGAAACGTAATTTCCTGGAAAGGAAGTGTCGCATATACATTACTTTGAAGTGAATACGTGTTATACATAACACTCCACAATGAATATCATATCTTATCACGAAACATAGAAATGTGATGCGATATCGCGTTTCAAGAAGCATTAGAAATTCATTGCTCCGATAAGTAGAAATCTGCAAGCGCTATTTCGTAGCAAGGAAGTGTCGCATTTACATTCATTTGAAGTGTACACGAGGAATACATAACACTTCGCAATGAATATTATATCTTATCATGAAACATAGAAATGAAATGCGATATCGCGATTTAAGAAGCATTGGAACTCTATTGCTCAAATACGTGGACATCGGCAAACACTTTTTCCTAGCAAGGAAGTGTCGCATTTACATTCTTTTGAAGTGAATACCAGGTACACATAACACTCCCCAATGTATATTATATCTTATCATGAGACATAGAAATGAGATGCGATATCGCGTTTTAAGAAGCATTAGAATTCTATTGCTTCGATACGAAGACATCTGGAAACGTAATTTCCTGGAAAGGAAGTGTCGCATATACATTACTTTGAAGTGAATACGAGTTATACATAACACTCCACAATGAATATTATATCTTATCACGAAACATAGAAATGTGATGCGATATCGCGTTTCAAGAAGCATTAGAAATTTACTGCTCCGATACGTAGAAATCTGCAAGCGCTATTTCGTAGCAAGGAAGTGTCGCATTTACATTCATTTGAAGTGTACACGAGGAATACATAACACTTCGCAATGAATATTATATCTTATCAAGAAACATAGAAATGAGATGCGATATGGCGATTTAAGAAGCATTAGAACCCTAATGCTACGATACGTAGACATCTAGAAACGCTATTTCCTAGCAAGGAAGTGTCGCATTTACATTCGTCTGTAGTGTATGCGAGGTATACATGACACTCCACAATGAATATTATATCTTATCATGAAACATAGAAATGAGATGCGATATGGCGATGTAAAAAGCATTAGAACTCTACTGCTTCGATTCGTAGACACCTGCAAACGCCACCTCCAGCAAGGAAGTGTCGCATTTACATTCATTTGAAGTGTATGGTGGTATACATGACACTTCGCAATGAATATTATATCTTATAATGAAACATAGAAATGAAATGCAATATCGCGTTTTAAGAAGCATTAGAACTCTATTGCTTCGATACGTAGACATCTGTAAACGCTATTTCCAGGCAAGGAAGTGTCGCATTTACATTCTTTTGAAGTGAACACGAAGTATACAAGACACTCCGCAATCAATATTATATCTTCTCATAAATCACAGAAATGAGATGCGATATCTCGTTTTAAGATGCATTAGAACTTTGTTGCTTCGATACGTAGACATCTGCCATCTCTATTTCCTAGGAAGGAAGTGTCGCATTTACATTCTTTAGAAGTGAATCCGAAGTATACATGACATTCCGCAATGAATATTATATCTTATCATAAAACATAGAAATGAAATGCGATTTCGCGGTTTAAGAAGCATTAGAACACTATTGCTACGATACGTAGACATCTGCAGACGCTATTTCGTAACAAGGAAGTGTCGCATTTACATTCATTTGAAGTGTAGACGAGATATACATAACACTGCACAATGAATATTATATCTTATAATGAATCGTAGAATTGAGATGCATTATCGCGTTTTAAGAAGCATTAGAACTCTATTGCTATGATTCGTAGACATCTGCACACGCTATTTCCTAGCAAGGAAGTGTCGCATTTACATTCATTTGAAGTGTATGCGAGGTATACATGACACTGCACAATGAATATTATATCTTATCACGAATCATACAAATTAGATGCGATATCGCGATTTAAAAATGATTAGAACTCTATTGCTATGATACGTAGACATCTGCAAACGCTATTTAATAGCAAGGAAGTGTCCCACTTACATTCTTTTGAAGCGAATACGATGTATACGTGGCACTTCGCAATGAATATTATATCTTATCATGAAACACAGAAATGAGATGCGATATCGCGATATAAGCAGCATTAAAACTCAATTGCTACGGTACGTAGACATCTGCAAACGCTATTTCCTAGCAAGGGAGTGTCGCATTTACATGCTTTTGAAGTGAATACAAGGTATACATGACACATCGCAATGAATATTATATCTTATCATGAAACATAGAAATGACATGCGATATCGCGATATAAGCAGCATTAAAACTCAATTGCTACGGTACGTAGACATCTGCAAACGCTATTTCCTAGCAAGGAGGTGTCGCATTTACATTCTTTTGAAGTGAATACGAGGTATACATGACACTTCGCAATGAATATTATATCTTATAATGAAACATAAAAATGAGATGCTATTCCGCGTTTTAAGAAGTATTAGAACTCTATTTCTACGATACGTGGAAATCTGCAAACGCTGTTTCCTAGCAAGGAAGTGTCGCATTTACATTCTTTTGAAGTGTAGACGAGGAATACACAACACTTCGTAATGAATATTATATCTCATCATGAAACATAGAAATGAGGTGCGATATCCCGTTTTAAGAAGCATCAGAATTCTATTGGTTCGATACGTAGACAACAGCAAACGCTACTTCCTAGCAAGGAAGTCTCGCACTTTCATTCATTTGAAGTGTATACGAGGTTTGCGTAACACTTCGCAATGAGTATTATATCTTATCATGAAACATAGAAATGAGATGCGATATCGCGGTTTGAGAAGCATTGGAATACTATTTCTACGATACGTAGACATCTGCAAACGCTATTTCCTAGCATGGAAGTGTCGCATTTACATTCTTCTGAGGTGAATACGATGTAGACATAGCACTCCACAATGAATATTATATCTTATCACGAAACATAGAAATGAGATGCGATATCGCGTTTTGAGAAGCATTAGAATTCTATTGCTTCGATACGTGGACAACTGCAAACGCTATTTCATAGCAACGAAGTGTCGCGTTTACATTCATTTATAGTGTATGCGGGGAATACATATCACTGCGCAATGAATATTATATCTTATCACGGAACATAGGAATCATATGCGATATCGCGATTTAAGAAGCATTAGAGCTATATTGCTTCGATACGTCGACATCTGGAAACGCGAATTCCAAGACAGGAAGTGTCGCATTTACATTCAGTTGAAATGTAGACGTTGAGTACATAACACTTCGCAATGAATATTATATCTTATCATAAAACATAGAAATGAGATGCGATTTCGCGTTTTAAGAAGCATTAGTACCCTATTGCTTCGATACGTAGACATCTGGAAACGAAATTTCCTAGAAAGGAAGTGTCGCATTTACATTCATTTGAAGTGTAGAAGAGGAATACATAACACTTCGTAATGGATGTTATATCTTATCATGAAACGTTGAAATGAGATGCGATATCTCGATTTAAGAAGCATTAGAACCCTAATGCTACGATACGTAGACATCTAGAAACGCTATTTCCTAGCAAGGAAGTGTCGCATTTACATTCGTCTGTAGTGTATGCGAGGTATACATGACACTCCACAATGAATATTATATCTTATCATGAAACATAGAAATGAGATGCGATATGGCGATGTAAAAAGCATTAGAACTCTACTGCTTCGATTCGTAGACACCTGCAAACGCCACCTCCAGCAAGGAAGTGTCGCATTTACATTCATTTGAAGTGTATGGTGGTATACATGACACTTCGCAATGAATATTATATCTTATAATGAAACATAGAAATGAAATGCAATATCGCGTTTTAAGAAGCATTAGAACTCTATTGCTTCGATACGTAGACATCTGTAAACGCTATTTCCAGGCAAGGAAGTGTCGCATTTACATTCTTTTGAAGTGAACACGAAGTATACAAGACACTCCGCAATCAATATTATATCTTCTCATAAATCACAGAAATGAGATGCGATATCTCGTTTTAAGATGCATTAGAACTTTGTTGCTTCGATACGTAGACATCTGCCATCTCTATTTCCTAGGAAGGAAGTGTCGCATTTACATTCTTTAGAAGTGAATCCGAAGTATACATGACATTCCGCAATGAATATTATATCTTATCATAAAACATAGAAATGAAATGCGATTTCGCGGTTTAAGAAGCATTAGAACACTATTGCTACGATACGTAGACATCTGCAGACGCTATTTCGTAACAAGGAAGTGTCGCATTTACATTCATTTGAAGTGTAGACGAGATATACATAACACTGCACAATGAATATTATATCTTATAATGAATCGTAGAATTGAGATGCATTATCGCGTTTTAAGAAGCATTAGAACTCTATTGCTATGATTCGTAGACATCTGCACACGCTATTTCCTAGCAAGGAAGTGTCGCATTTACATTCATTTGAAGTGTATGCGAGGTATACATGACACTCCGCATTGAATATTATATCTTATAATGAAACATAGAAATGAGATGCGATATCGCGTTTTAAGAAGCGTTAGAATTCTATTGCTACGATACGCAGACATCTGGGAACGATATTTCCTAGAAAGGAAGTGTCGCATTTACATTCTTTTGAAGTGAATACGAGGTATACATAACACTCCACAATGAATATTGTGTCTTATCATGAATCATAGAAATGAGATGCGATATCCCGATTTAAAAGGCATTAGAACTCTATTGCTACGATATGTAGACATCAGCAAACGCTATTTAATAGCAAGGAACTGTCGCGCTTACATTCTTTTGAAGTGAATGCGCGGTAGACATAACACTCCACAATGTATATTATATCTTATCACGAAACATGGAAATGAGATGCGATATCGCGATTTAAGAAGCAATAGAACTCTATTACTTCGATACGTAGACATCTCGAAGCGTTATCTCCTAGCAAGGAAGTGTGGCATTTACATTCTTTTGAAGTGTAGACGAGACATACATAACACTGCACAATGAATATTATATCTTATCATGAAACATAGAAATGAGATTCGATATCGCGTTTCAAGAAGCATTCGAACTCTATTGCTACGATACGTAGACATCTGCCAACGCAATTTCCTAGCATGGAAGTGTCGCATTTACATTCTTTTGTAGTGAATACGAGATATACATAACACTGCACAATGAATATTATATCTTATCGCGAATCATACAAATTAGATGCGATATCGCGATTTAAAAATGATTAGAACTCTATTGCTATGATACGTAGACATCTGCAAACGCTATTTAATAGCAAGGAAGTGTTCCACTTACATTCTTTTGAAGCGAATACGATGTATACGTGACACTTCGCAATGAATATTATATCTTATCATGAAACACAGAAATGAGATGCGATATCGCGATATAAGCAGCATTAAAACTCAATTGCTACGGTACGTAGACATCTGCAAACGCTATTTCCTAGCAAGGGAGTGTCGCATTTACATGCTTTTGAAGTGAATACAAGGTATACATGACACATCGCAATGAATATTATATCTTATCATGAAACATAGAAATGACATGCGATATCGCGATATAAGCAGCATTAAAACTCAATTGCTACGGTACGTAGACATCTGCAAACGCTATTTCCTAGCAAGGAGGTGTCGCATTTACATTCTTTTGAAGTGAATACGAGGTATACATGACACTTCGCAATGAATATTATATCTTATAATGAAACATAAAAATGAGATGCTATTCCGCGTTTTAAGAAGTATTAGAACTCTATTTCTACGATACGTGGAAATCTGCAAACGCTGTTTCCTAGCAAGGAAGTGTCGCATTTACATTCTTTTGAAGTGTAGACGAGGAATACATAACACTTCGTAATGAATATTATATCTCATCATGAAACATAGAAATGAGGTGCGATATCCCGTTTTAAGAAGCATCAGAATTCTATTGGTTCGATACGTAGACAACAGCAAACGCTACTTCCTAGCAAGGAAGTCTCGCACTTTCATTCATTTGAAGTGTATACGAGGTTTGCGTAACACTTCGCAATGAGTATTATATCTTATCATGAAACATAGAAATGAGATGCGATATCGCGGTTTGAGAAGCATTGGAATTCTATTTCTACGATACGTAGACATCTGCAAACGCTATTTCCTAGCATGGAAGTGTCGCATTTACATTCTTCTGAGGTGAATACGATGTAGACATAGCACTCCACAATGAATATTATATCTTATCACGAAACATAGAAATGAGATGCGATATGGCGATTTAAGAAGCATTAGAACTCTGTTGCTTCGATACGTAGAAATCTGCAATCGCTACTTCCTAGTAAGGAAGCATATACATTCGAATATTACATCTTATCATTAAACATAGAAATGAGATGCGATATCGCGTTTTGAGAAGCATTAGAACCCTAATGCTACGATACGTAGACATCTAGAAACGCTATTTCCTAGCAAGGAAGTGTCGCATTTACATTCGTCTGTAGTGTATGCGAGGTATACATGACACTCCACAATGAATATTATATCTTATCATGAAACATAGAAATGAGATGCGATATGGCGATGTAAAAAGCATTAGAACTCTACTGCTTCGATTCGTAGACACCTGCAAACGCCACCTCCAGCAAGGAAGTGTCGCATTTACATTCATTTGAAGTGTATGGTGGTATACATGACACTTCGCAATGAATATTATATCTTATAATGAAACATAGAAATGAAATGCAATATCGCGTTTTAAGAAGCATTAGAACTCTATTGCTTCGATACGTAGACATCTGTAAACGCTATTTCCAGGCAAGGAAGTGTCGCATTTACATTCTTTTGAAGTGAACACGAAGTATACAAGACACTCCGCAATGAATATTATATCTTCTCATAAAACACAGAAATGAGATGCGATATCTCGTTTTAAGATGCATTAGAACTTTGTTGCTTCGATACGTAGACATCTGCCATCTCTATTTCCTAGCAAGGAAGTGTCGCATTTACATTCTTTAGAAGTGAATCCGAAGTATACATGACATTCCGCAATGAATATTATATCTTATCATAAAACATAGAAATGAAATGCGATTTCGCGCTTTAAGAAGCATTAGAACACTATTGCTGCGATACGTAGACATCTGCAGACGCTATTTCGTAACAAGGAAGTGTCGCATTTACATTCATTTGAAGTGTAGACGAGATATACATAACACTGCACAATGAATATTATATCTTATAATGAAGCGTAGAATTGAGATGCATTATCGCGTTTTAAGAAGCATTAGAACTCTATTGCTATGATTCGAAGACATCTGCACACGCTATTTCCTAGCAAGGAAGTGTAGCATTTACATTCTTAGGAAGTGTAGACGAGGTATACATAACACTCCACAATGAATATTATATTTTATCGTGAAACATAGAAATGATGGTCGATTCGCGTTTTATGAAGCATTAGAACTCTATTGCTACGATACATAGACATCTGCAGACGCTATTTCCTAGCAAGGGAGTGTCGCATTTACATTCATTTGATGTGTATGCGAGGTATACACGACACTCCGCAATGAATATTATATCTTATAATGAAACATAGAAATGAGATGCGATATGGCGATTTAAGAAGCATTAGAACTCTGTTGCTTCGATACGTAGAAATCTGCAATCGCTACTTCCTAGCAAGGAAGTGTCGCATTTACGTTCCTTTGAGGTGAATACGATTTACACATGACACTCCGCAATGAATATTATATCTTATCATAAATCATAGAAATGAGATGCGACATGGCGTTTTAAAAAGCATTAGAACTCTATTGCTTCCATACGTAGATATCTGCAGGCGCTATTTCCTAGCAAGGAAGTGTCGCATTTACATTCTTTTGAAGTGAATACGAGGTATACATGATACTTCGCAATAAATATTATATCTTATCATTAAACATAGAAATGTGATGCTATATCGCGTCTTGAGAAGCATTAGAACTTAATGCTATGATACGTAGACATCTGCAAACGCTATTTCCTAGCAAGGAAGTGTCGCATTTACATTCTTTGGAAGTGAATACGAAGTATACATGACACTCCGCAGTGAATATTATATCTTACCATAAAACATAGAAATGGGATGCGATATCTCGTTTTACGAAGCATTAAAACTCTGTTGCTTCGGTACGTAGACATCTGCCATCGCTATAACCTAGCAACGAAGTGTCGCATTCACATTCATTTGAAGTGTAGACGAGATATACATAACACTACACAATGAATATTATATCTTATCATGAAACGTAGAATTGAGTTGCGATATCGCGATATAAGAAGCATTGGAACACTATTGCTTCGATACGTAGACATCTGCAAACTATACTTCCTAGCAAGGATGTGTCGCATTTACATTCTTTTGAAGTGAATGCGAAGTATACATGACACTACGCAATGAATATTATATCTTATCTTAAAACATAGAAATGAGATGCGATACCGCGTTTTAAGAAGCATTAGAACTCTATTGCTGCGATACATAGACATCTGCGGACGCTATTTCCTAGCAAGGAAGTGTCGCATTTACATTCTCCAGAAGTGAGTACGAGGTATACGTGACACTTCGCAATGAATATTATCCCATATCATGAAACATAGAAGTGAGATGCGATATCATGTTCTAAGAAGCATTAGAACTCTATTGCTGCGATACGCAAACAGCTGCAAACGCTATTTCCTAGCATGGAAGTGTCGCATTTACATTCTTTTGAAGTTAATACGAGGTATACATGACACTTCGCAATGAATATTATATCTTATCATGAAACATCGAATTGAGATGCGACGTCTCGTTATAAGAGGCATTGGAACTCTATTGTTTCGATAGGTAGACATCTGGAAACGCTATTTCCTAGCAAGGAAGTGTTGCATTTACATTCTTAATAAGTGAATACGAGGAACACATGAAACTTCGCAATGAATATTATATCTTATCATGAAACATAGAAATGAGATGCGATATCGCGTTTTAAAAAGCATTAGAACTCTATTGCTACGATACGTAGACATCTGCAAACGCTATTTCCTAGCAAGGAAGTGTCCCATTTACATTCTTTTGAAGTGATTACGAGGTATACATGACACTTCGCAATGAATATTATATCTTATCACGAAACATAGAAATGAGTTGCGATATCTCGTTTTAAGAAGAATTAGAACTCTACTGCTTCGATAAGTAGACATCTGTCAACGCTATTTCCTAGCAAGGAAGCGACGCACTTACATTCATTTGAAGTGTATGCGAGGTATACATGACATTTCGAAATGAATATTACATCTTTTCATGAAGCATAGAAATGAAATGCGACATCTCGTTTTAAGAAGCATTAGAACTGCATTACTACGATACGCAGACAACTGCAAACGCTACTTCCTAACAAGGAAGTGTCGCACTTACATTCATTTGAAGTTTATACGAGGAATGCGCAACACTTCGCAATGAGTATTACATCTTGTCATGAAACATAGAAATGAGATGCGAAATCGCGATTTAAGAAGCATTAGAACTCTATTGCTTCGATACGTAGGCATCTGCAAACGCTACTTCCTAGCAAGGAAGTGTCGCATTTACATTCATTTGAAGTGTATGCGAGATATACATAACACTCCACGATGAATATTATATCTTACCATGAAACGTAGGAGTGAGATGCGATATCGCGATTTAAGAAGCATTAGAACTCTATTGCTACGATACGTTTACATCTGCAAACGCTATTTCCTAGCAAGGAAGTTTCGCATTTACATTCTATTGAAGTGTTTACGAAGTATACATGACACTCCGCAATGAATACTGTATTTTATCATGAAACATAGATGTGGGATGCGATATCGCGATTTAAGATGCGTTTGAACTCTATTGCTGCGATACGTTGACATCTGCAAACGCTATTTCCAGGCAAGGAAATGTCGCATTTACATTCATTTGAAGTGTAGGCGAGATATACGTAACACTGCACAATGAATATTATATCTTATCATGAAACGTAGAAGTGAGATGCGATATCGCCATTTAAGATGCATTTGAACTCTATTGCTTCGATACGTAGACACATGCAGACGCTATTTCCTAGCAAGGAAGTGTCGCATTTAAATTCTGTAGAGGTGAATACGACGTATACATAACACTCTACAATGAATATTATATCTTATCATGAAACATAGAAATGAGACGCGATACGGCGATTTAAGACGCATTAGAACACTATTGCTTCGATACGTAGGCACGTTCGAACGCTATTTCCTCGCAAGGAAGTGTCGCATTTACATTGTTTTGAAGTGAATACGAGGTATACATAAAACTGCACAATGAATATTATATCTTAGCATAAAACATAGAAATGAAATGCGATATCGCGTTTTGAGAAGCATTATAACTCTATTGCTACGATACGTAGGCATGTGCAAACGCTATTTAATAGAAAGGAAGTGTCGCATTTACATTCTTTTGAAGTGAATACGAGGTATACATAGCTCTCCACAATGGATATTAGACCTTATAACGAAACATTTAACTGAGATGCAATATCTTGTTTTATGAAGCTTTAGAACTCTATTGCTACGATACGTAGAAACCTGCAAACACTATGTAATTTCAGGGAAGCGTCGCACTTACATTCTTCTGAAGTGAATACGTGGTATACATGACACTACGCAGTGAATATTATATCTTATCATGAAACATAGAAACGATATGCGATATCGCGTTTTAGGAAGCATTGGAACACTATTGCTGCGATACGTAGACACCTGCAAACGCTACTTCCTAGCATGGAAATGTCGCGTTTACATTCTTTTGATGTGAATGCGAGGTGTACATGACACTTCGCAAAGAATATTAAATCTTATCATGAAACATAGAATTGAGATGCAATATCGCGTTTTGAGAAGCATTAGAACCCTGTTGCTACGATACGTAGACATCTGCAAACGCTATTTAATAGCATGGAAGTGTCGCATTTACATTCTTTTGATTTGAATACGAGGTATACATGACATATAGCAATGAATATTATATCTTATCATGAAACAAAGAAATGAGATGCGACATCTCGTTTTAGGAAGCATTAGATCTCTATTGCTTCGATACGGAGACATCTACAAATACTGTTTCCTAGCATGGCAGTGTCGCATTTACATTCTTTTGAAGTTAATACGAGGTATACATCACACTTCGCAATGAATATTATATCTTATCATGAAATATAGAAGTGAGATGCGATATCGCGTTTTAAGAAGCATTAGAACTCCATTGCTTCGATGCGGAGACATCTGCAGACGCTATTTCCTAGGAAGGAAGTGTCGCATTTACATTCTTTTGATGTGAATACGAGGTATACATGACACTTCGCAATGAATATTATATCTTATTATGAAACGTAGAAATGTGATGTTATATCGCATTTTAAGAAGCATTAGAACTCTATTGCTTCGATCCCGAGACATCTGCAAACGCTACTTCCTAGCATGGTAGTGTCGCATTTACATTCTTTTGATGTGAATACGAGGTATACATTATACTTCACAATGAATATTATATCTTATCATGGAACGTAGATATGAGATGCGATATCGCGTTTTAAGAAGCATTAGAACACTGTTTCTGCGATACGTAGTCATCTGCAAACGCTATTTCCTAGCAATGAAGTGCCGCATTTACATTCACTTGAAGTGTATGCGAAGTATAAGTGACACTCCGCAATGATTATTTTATCTTACCATGAAACATAGAAATGAGATGCGATACTACGTTTTAAGAAGCATTAGAACTCTATTGCTTCGATACGGAGACATCTGCAAACGCTATTTCCTGGCAAGGAAGTGTCGCATTCACATTCTTTTTATGTGAATACGAAGTCTACGTGTCACTTCGCAATTAGTATTATATCTTATCATGAAACACAGAAATGAAATGCGGTATGCCGTTTTAAGAAGCATTAGAACACTATTGCTTCAATACATAGACATCTGCAAACGCTATTTCATAGCAAGGAAGTGTCGCATTTACATTCACTTGAAGTGTATGCAAGGTATACATGACACTTCGAATTGAATATTATCTCTTATCATGAAACATAGAAGTGAGATGCGATATCACGTTTTAAGAAGCATTAGAAGTCTATTGTTTCGATACGTGGACATGTGGAAACGCTATTTCCTAGAAAGGAAGTGTCGCATTTACATTCTTTTGAAGTGAATACGAGGTGTTCATGACACTTCGCAATGAATATTATATCTTATCGTGAAACATACAAATGAGATGCGATATCGCGTTTTAAGAAGCATTAGAACTCTGTAGCTTCGATACATAGACATCTGCAAACGCTACTTCCTAGCAAGGAAGTGTCGCATTTACGTTCCTTTGAGGTGAATACGATTTACACATGACACTCCGCAATGAATATTATATCTTATCATAAATCATAGAAATGAGATGCGACGTGGCGTTTTAAAAAGCATTAGAACTCTATTGCTTCCATACGTAGATATCTGCAGGCGCTATTTCCTAGCAAGGAAGTGTCGCATTTACATTCTTTTGAAGTGAATACGAGGTATACATGATACTTCGCAATAAATATTATATCTTATCATTAAACATAGAAATGTGATGCTATATCGCGTCTTGAGAAGCATTAGAACTTAATGCTATGATACGTAGACATCTGCAAACGCTATTTCCTAGCAAGGAAGTGTCGCATTTACATTCTTTGGAAGTGAATACGAAGTATACATGACACTTCGCAATGAATATTATACCTTATAATGAAACATAGGAATGAGATGCGATATCGCGTTTGGAGAAGCATTAGAGCTCTACTGCTTCTATACGGAGACATCTGCAAACGCTATTTCCTAGCATGGAAGTGTCGCATTTACATTCTTTTGATTTGAATACGAGGTACACATGACACGTCGCAATGAATATTATATCTTATCATGAAACATAGAAATGAGATGCGATATCTCGTTTTGAGAAGCATTAGAAATCTGTTGCTTCGATGCGTAGACATCTGCCATCGCTATTTCCTAGCAAGGATGTGTCGCATTTACATTCTTTTGAAGTGAATGCGAAG
Organism: Xylocopa sonorina; assembly: GCF_050948175.1. Classification (NCBI taxonomy): domain Eukaryota; kingdom Metazoa; phylum Arthropoda; class Insecta; order Hymenoptera; family Apidae; genus Xylocopa; species Xylocopa sonorina. Next base: position 580,568 of record NW_027490190.1, on the reverse strand, counting down.
TATACATGACACTACGCAATGAATATTATATCTTATCCTAAAACTTAGAAATGAGATGCGATACCGCGTTTTAAGAAGCATTAGAACTCTATTGCTGCGATACATAGACATCTGCGGACGCTATTTCCTAGCAAGGAAGTGTCGCATTTACATTCTCCAGAAGTGAGTACGAGGTATACGTGACACTTCGCAATGAATATTATCCCATATCATGAAACATAGAAGTGAGATGCGATATCATGTTCTAAGAAGCATTAGAACTCTATTGCTGCGATACGCAAACAGCTGCAAACGCTATTTCCTAGCATGGAAGTGTCGCATTTACATTCTTTTGAAGTTAATACGAGGTATACATGACACTTCGCAATGAATATTATATCTTATCATGAAACATCGAATTGAGATGCGACGTCTCGTTATAAGAGGCATTGGAACTCTATTGTTTCGATAGGTAGACATCTGGACACGCTATTTCCTAGCAAGGAAGTGTTGCATTTACATTCTTAATAAGTGAATACGAGGAACACATGAAACTTCGCAATGAATATTATATCTTATCATGAAACATAGAAATGAGATGCGATATCGCGTTTTAAAAAGCATTAGAACTCTATTGCATCGATACGTAGACATCTGCAAACGCTATTTCCTAGTAAGGAAGTGTCCCATTTACATTCTTTCGAAGTGATTACGAGGTATACATGACACTTCGCAATGAATATTATATCTTATCACGAAACATAGAAATGAGTTGCGATATCTCGTTTTAAGAAGAATTAGAACTCTACTGCTTCGATAAGTAGACATCTGTCAACGCTATTTCCTAGCAAGGAAGCGACGCACTTACATTCATTTGAAGTGTATGCGAGGTATACATGACATTTCGAATTGAATATTACATCTTTTCATGAAGCATAGAAATGAAATGCGACATTTCGTTTTAAGAAGCATTAGAACTGCATTACTACGATACGCAGACAACTGCAAACGCTACTTCCTAACAAGGAAGTGTCGCACTTACATTCATTTGAAGTTTATACGAGGAATGCGCAACACTTCGCAATGAGTATTACATCTTGTCATGAAACATAGAAATGAGATGCGAAATCGCGATTTAAGAAGCATTAGAACTCTATTGCTTCGATACGTAGGCATCTGCAAACGCTACTTCCTAGCAAGGAAGTGTTGCATGTTCATTCTTTTGAGGTGAATACGAGGTATAAATAACACTCCACAATGAATATTATATCTTATCGTGAAACATAGAAATGTGATGTGATATCGCGTTTTAAGAAGCATTGGAACTCTGTTGCTACGATACGTAGACATCTGCAAACGTTATTTCCTAGCAAGGAAGTGTCGCATTTACATTCTTCTGACGTGAATACAAGGTATACGTGACACTTCGCAATTAATATTATATCTTATCGTGAAACATAGAAATGAGATGCGATATCCCGTTCCAAGAAGCATTAGAATTCTATTGCTTCGATACGTAGGCATCTGCAAACGCTATTTCCTAGCAGGGAAGTGTCGCAGTTACATTCATTTGAAGTGAATACGAGGAATACATGAAACTTCGCAATGAATATTATATCTTATCATGAAACATATAAATGTGATGTGATATCGCGTTTTAAGAAGCATTAGGACTCTATTGCTGCGATACGTAGACATCTGGGAACGCTATTTTCTAGCAAGGAAGAGTCGCATTTACATTCTTTTGAAGTGAATTCGTGGTATACATAACACTTCGCAACGAATATTTTATCTTATCATGAACCATAGAAATGAGATGCGATATCGCGTTTTAAAAAGCATCATAACTCTATTGCTACGATACGTAGATATCTGCAAACGCTATTTCCTAGCATGGAAATGTCGCATTTACAATCTTTGGAAGTGAATACGAGGTATACAAGACACTTCGCATCGAATATTTTATCTTATCATGAACCATAGAAATGAGATGCGATATGGCGTTTTAAAAAGCATTATAACTCTATTGCTACGATACGTAGATATCTGGAAACGCTATTTCCTAGCATGGAAATGTCGCATTTACATTCTTTTGAAGTGAATACGAGGTTAACATAACACTCCACAATGAATATTATATCTTATCATGAAACATTGAAATGAGATGCGATATCGCGTTTTAAGAAGCGTTAGAATTCTACTGCTTCGATACGTAGACATTTGCAAACGCTATTTCGTAGGAAGGAAGTGTCGCATTTACATTCTTTTGATGTGAATACCGGGTATACATAACACTCCACGATGATTGTTGTACCTTATCACGAAACATAGAAATGAAATGCCACATCGCGGTTTAACACGTTGAGTGCTACGCCGGTCCCTAGGGACCGGCAGTGGACTTTCCGTTCAGCCGGCGCCGGTCCCTGGGGACCGGCAATCGATTTTTCGTTTAAGCGGCGTTGATTCTAGGGACTGACTGCGAAATTCTCATTTGATCGACATCGGTGCATGAGACCGGTATTGTCAAGGGTTAAATTATAAATGACAATACAAAATTTAAGTTAAAATTTAATGAACCTTTATACTCCCGTGGCTTCTTCCGACTGATCGTCTCTTGATGTTCGATCTCTGGCCATTCTGGCATTCCCGCCTCACTATCTTATCTTTATAAATTGTATACATTGAATGCCCCATTCTCACAGCCAAAACCTCAAACCAAGCAGTGAAGTACTCTAATCTTCTGCTTATACTTTTCGGGCCAGTGAAGTGTTAATACTCCGCGTCACGCGGCGTAGTAAGGCGGCAGCGCTCGGCATCAAATGCTCACGCGCTTAGGCGACACCGAGCCGAGCGCTGCCGGCTGAGCGGAAAGTCTAGCGAAATCGGCACCGCACTCAACGTGTTAAGAAGCATTGGAACTCTATAGCTTCGATACGTAGACATCTGGCATCGCTATTTCCTAGCGAGGAAGTATCACATTTAAATTCATTTGAAGTGTATGCGAGATATACATGACACTTCGCAATGAATATTGTATCTTAACATGAAACATAGTAATAAGGTGCGATATCGCGTTCTAAGAAGGATTAGAAATCTATTGCTACGATACGGAGACCCCTACAAACGCTATTTCCTAGCAAGTATGTGTCGCATTTACATTCATTTGAAGTGAATACGAGGTATAGATAACACTCCACAATGAATGTTATATCTTCGCATGAAACATAGAAATGAGATGCGATATCGGGATTTAAAAAGCATTAGAAATCTATTGCTACGGTACGTAGACATCTGCAAACGCTATTCAATAGCAAGGAAGCGTCGCACTTACATTCTTTTGAAGTGAATACGGGGTATACATAACACTACACAATGAATATTATATCTTATCATGAAACCAAGAAATGAGGATCGATTTCGCGTTTTAAGAAGCTTTAGAACTCCTTTGCTACGATACGTAGACATCTGCAAAAGCAATTTCCTAGCAACGAAGTGTCGCAATTACAATCTTTTGAAGTGAATACGAGGTATACATAACACTCCACAATGAATATTATACCTTATCACGAAACATAGAAATGAGATGCGATATCGCGTTTTGAGATGCATTAGAACTCTACTTCTTCGGTACGTACACATCTGCAAACGCTATTTCCTAGCAAGGAAGTGCCGCATTTACATACATTTTAAGTGTATGCGAGGTGAACATGACACTTCGCAATGAATATTGTATCTTATCATGAAACATAGAAAAGAGTTGCGACATCTCGTTTTAAGAAACATTAGAACTCAATAGAATGATACGTAGACATCTGGACACGCTATTTCCTAGCAAGGAAGTGTCGCACTTACACTCATTTGAAGTGTATGCGAGGTATAAGCGACACTTGACAATGAATATTATATCTTATCATGAAACATAGAAATGAGATGCGATGTGGCGATTTAAGAAGCATTAGAACTCTATTGCTTTGAAACGTATACATCTGCTAATGCTATTTCCTAGCAAGGAAGTGTCGCATTTACATTCATCTGAAGTGAATACGATGTATACATAACACTCCACAATGAATATTATATCTTATCGTAAAAGATAGAAATGAGGTGCGATATCGCGTTTTAAGAAGCATTAGAACTCTATTGCTACGAAACGTAGACATATGCAGACCCTATTTCCTAGCAAGGAAGTATCGCATTTACATTCAATTAAAGTGTATGCGAGGTATAAGTGACACTTCGCAAAAGAAATCATATCTTATCATGAAACATAGAAATGAGGTGAGGTATCGTGTTCTAAGAAGCGATAGAACGCTGTTGCTACGATACGTAGCCATCAGCAGACGCTATTTCCTAGGAAGGAAGTGTCGCATTTACATTCTTTTGAAGTGAATACGAGGTATGCATAACACTCCACAATGAATAGTATATCTTATCGTGAAACATAGAAATGAGAAGCGATATCGCGATTTAAGAAGCATTAAAACTCTATTGCTGCGATACGTAGACATCTGCAAACGCTATTTCCTAGCAAGGAAGCGTCGCATTTACATTCATTTGAAGTGTATGCGAGGTATACATAACACTTCGCAATGAATATTATATCTTATCATGAAACATAGGAATGAGATGCGATATCGCATTTTAAGAAACATTAGAACCCCATTTCTACGATACGTAGACATCTGCAATCGCTATTTCCTAGCAAGGAATTGTCGCATTTACGTTCTTTTGAAGTAAATACGAGGTATACATGACACTTCGCAATGAATATTATATCTTATCAGGAAACATAGAAATGAGATGGGATATCGCATTATAAGAAGCATTAGAACTCAATTGCTACGATACGTATATATCTGGAAACGCTAATTCCTAGCAAGGAAGTGTCGCATTTACATTCATTTGAAGTGTAGACGAGATATACATAACACTGCACAATGAATATTATATCTTATAATGAAACGTATAAGTGAGATGCGATTTCGCGTTTTGAGAAGCATTAGAAATCTATTGCTACGATACGTAGACATCTGCAATCGCTAATTTCTAGCAAGGAAGTGTCGCATTCTCAATCTTTTGAAGCGAATACGAGGTATACATAACAAGCCACAATGAATATTATATCTTATCATGAAACATCGAAATGAGATGCGATATGAAAATATAAGAAGCATTAGAACTACTTTGCTTCGATACGTAGACATCATCAAACGCTATTTCCAAGCAAGGAAGTGTCGCACTTACATTCTTTTACAGTGAATACGAGGTAAACATAACACTCCACAATGAATATTATAGCTTTTCATGAAACATAGAAATGAGATGCGATATCGCGATTTAAGATGCATTGGAACTCTATTGCGTCAATACGTAGACATCTGCAAACCCTACCTGCTAGCAAGGAAATGTCGCATTTACATTCTTTTGAAGTGAATACGAAGTATACATGACACACCAGAATGAATATTATATATTATCATGAAACATAGAAAGGAGATGCGATATCGTGTTTTAAGGAGCATTAGAACTCTGTTGCTACGATACGTAGACATCTGCAAAAGCTATTTCATAGCAAGGAAGAGTCGCACTTACATTCTTTTGAAGTGAATACGAGGTATACATGACACTTCGCAATGAATATTATATCTTTCCAGGAAACATAGAAATGAGATGCTATATTGCGATTTATGAAGCATTAGAACACAATTGCTTCGATACGGCGACATCAGCAAATGCTATTTCCTAGCAAGGAAGTGCCGCATTTACATTCTATTGAAGTGAATATGAGGTATACATAACACTACACAATGAATATTATATCTTATCACGGAACATAGAAATGAGGCGCAATATCGCGATTTACGAAGCATTAGAAATCTATTGCTTCGATACGCAGACGTCTGCAAACGCTAATTCCTAGCAAGGAAGTGTTGCATTTACATTCTTTTGAAGTGAATACGAGGTATACACAACACTCCACAATGAATATTATACCTTATCATGAAACATAGAAATGAGGCGCTATATCGCGATCTAAAAAGCATAACAATTCTGTTGCTACGACACGTAGACATCTGATAAAGCTATTTAATAGGAAGAAAGAGTCGCACTTACATTCTTTTGAAGTGAATACAAGGTATACATAACACTCCACAATGAATATTATATCATGTCATGAAATATAGGAATGACATGCGATATCACGATATACGAAGCATTAGAAAACTATTGCTTCGATTCGCAGATATCTGAAAACGCTATTTCCAAGGAAGGAAGTGTCGTATTTACAATCTTTTGAAGTGAATACGAGGTATACATGACACTCCGCAATGAATATTATATCTTATCAGTAAGCATATAAATGGGGAGCGATTTGGGGTTTAGGAAGCATTAGAACCCTATTGCTTCGTTACGTAGACATCTGCCATCGCTATTTCCTAGCAAGGAAATGTCGTATTTACATTCATTTGAAGTGTATGTGAGGTATACATGACACTTCGCAATGAATATTATATCTTATCATGAAACATAGAAGTGAGATGCGATATCGCGTTTTGAGAAGCATTAGAACCCTATTGCTACGATACGTAGACATCTGCAAACGCTATTTCCTGGGAAGGAAGTGTCGTATTTACATTCTTTTGAAGAGAATACGAGGTATACATGACACTCCGCAATGAATATTGTATCTTATCCTAAAACAGGTATGAGGTGCGATATCTCGTTTTAAGAAACACTAGAACCCTATTGCTTCGATACGTAGACATCTGCCAACGCAATTTCCTAGCAAGGAAGTGTCGCATTTACATTCTTTTGATGTGAATACGAAGTGTACATAACACTCCACAATGATTGTTATATCTTATTTACGAAACATAGTAGTGAGATGTAATATCGCGTTCTAAGAAGCATTAGAACTCTATTGCTCCGATACGTTGGCACCTGCAAACTCTATTTCCTAGAAAGGAAGTGTCGCATTTACATCCATTTGAAGTGTAGACGAGGAATACATAACACTTCGCAATGAATCTAATATCTTATCATGAAACATAGAAATGTGAAGCGATATCGCGTTTTAAGAAGAATTAGAACTCTACTGCTTCGATAAGTAGACATCTGTCAACGCTATTTCCTAGCAAGGAAGTGTCGGACTTACATTCATTTGAAGTGTATGCGAGGTATACATGACATTTCGAAATAAATATTATATTTCATCATGAGACATAGAAATGAGATGCGATATCGCGTTCTAAGAAGCATTATAACTCTATTGCTCCGATAGGCAGACATCTGCAAACGCTATTTCCTAGCAAGGAAGAGTGGCATTTACATTCTTTTGAATTGTATGCGTGGTATACACAACACTCCGCAATGAATATTATATCTTATCATGAAACACAGAAATGAGATGCGATATCGCGATTTAAGAAGCATTAGAACTCTATTGCTACGATACGTAGACATCTGCAAATGCCATTTCCTAGCAAGGATGTGTCGCATTTAAATTCTATTGAAGACAATACGAGGTATACATAACACTCCACAACGAATATTATATCTTATATTGAAACATAGAAATGAGATGCGATATCGCCTTTCTGGAAGCATTAGAACTCCATTGCTTCGATACGTAGACATCTGCAGACGCTATTTCCTAGCACGGAATTTTCGCATTTACATTCCTTTGAAGTGAATACGAGGTATTCATAACACTCCACAATGAATATTATATCTTATCATGAAACATAGAAATGAGGATTGATTTTGCGTTTTAAGCAGCATTTGAATTCCTATGCTACGATTCGTAGACATCTGCAAACGCTATTTCCTAGAAAGGAAGTTTCGCATTTACATTCCTTTGAAGTGAATACGAGGTATTCATAACACTCCGCAATGAATATTATATCTTATCATGAAACGTAGAAATGAGATGCGATATCGCGATTTAAAAAGCATTAGAATTCTGTTGCTACGATACGTTGACATCTGCAAACGCTACTTAATAGCAAGGATGTGCCGCACTTGCATTCCTTTGAAGTGAATACGAGGTATACATAACACTCCACAATGAATATTATACCTTGTAACGACACATAGAAGTAAAATGCCATATCGCGGTTTAAGAAGCATTAGAAATCTATTGCTTCAATACGGAGACATCTGCAAAACGCTATTTCCTAGCATGGAAGTGTCGCATTTACATTCGTTTGAAGTGTCTGCGATGTATAAGTGACACTTCGCAATGAATATTATATCTTATCATGAGACATAGAAATGAGATGCGATATCGCGGATAAAGAAGCATTAGTACTCCCTTGCTTCGATACGTAGACATCTGCAAACGCTATTTCCTGGGAAGGAAGTGTCGTATTTACATTCTTTTGAAGAGAATACGAGGTATACATGACACTCCGCAATGAATATTGTATCTTATCCTAAAACAGGTATGAGGTGCGATATCTCGTTTTAAGAAACACTAGAACCCTATTGCTTCGATACGTAGACATCTGCCAACGCAATTTCCTAGCAAGGAAGTGTCGCATTTACATTCTTTTGATGTGAATACGAAGTGTACATAACACTCCACAATGATTGTTATATCTTATTTACGAAACATAGTAGTGAGATGTAATATCGCGTTCTAAGAAGCATTAGAACTCTATTGCTCCGATACGTTGGCACCTGCAAACTCTATTTCCTAGAAAGGAAGTGTCGCATTTACATCCATTTGAAGTGTAGACGAGGAATACATAACACTTCGCAATGAATCTAATATCTTATCATGAAACATAGAAATGTGAAGCGATATCGCGTTTTAAGAAGAATTAGAACTCTACTGCTTCGATACGTAGACATCTGTCAACGCTATTTCCTAGCAAGGAAGTGTCGGACTTACATTCATTTGAAGTGTATGCGAGGTATACATGACATTTCGAAATAAATATTATATTTCATCATGAGACATAGAAATGAGATGCGATATCGCGTTCTAAGAAGCATTATAACTCTATTGCTCCGATAGGCAGACATCTGCAAACGCTATTTCCTAGCAAGGAAGAGTGGCATTTACATTCTTTTGAATTGTATGCGTGGTATACACAACACTCCGCAATGAATATTATATCTTATCATGAAACACAGAAATGAGATGCGATATCGCGATTTAAGAAGCATTAGAACTCTATTGCTACGATACGTAGACATCTGCAAATGCCATTTCCTAGCAAGGATGTGTCGCATTTAAATTCTATTGAAGACAATACGAGGTATACATAACACTCCACAACGAATATTATATCTTATATTGAAACATAGAAATGAGATGCGATATCGCCTTTCTGGAAGCATTAGAACTCCATTGCTTCGATACGTAGACATCTGCAGACGCTATTTCCTAGCACGGAATTTTCGCATTTACATTCCTTTGAAGTGAATACGAGGTATTCATAACACTCCACAATGAATATTATATCTTATCATGAAACATAGAAATGAGGATTGATTTTGCGTTTTAAGCAGCATTTGAATTCCTATGCTACGATTCGTAGACATCTGCAAACGCTATTTCCTAGAAAGGAAGTTTCGCATTTACATTCCTTTGAAGTGAATACGAGGTATTCATAACACTCCGCAATGAATATTATATCTTATCATGAAACGTAGAAATGAGATGCGATATCGCGATTTAAAAAGCATTAGAATTCTGTTGCTACGATACGTTGACATCTGCAAACGCTACTTAATAGCAAGGATGTGCCGCACTTGCATTCCTTTGAAGTGAATACGAGGTATACATAACACTCCACAATGAATATTATACCTTGTAACGACACATAGAAGTAAAATGCCATATCGCGGTTTAAGAAGCATTAGAAATCTATTGCTTCAATACGGAGACATCTGCAAAACGCTATTTCCTAGCATGGAAGTGTCGCATTTACATTCGTTTGAAGTGTCTGCGATGTATAAGTGACACTTCGCAATGAATATTATATCTTATCATGAGACATAGAAATGAGATGCGATATCGCGGATAAAGAAGCATTAGTACTCCCTTGCTTCGATACGTAGACATCTGCAAACGCTATTTCCTAGCAGGGAAGTGTCGTGTTTACATTCTTTTGATGTGAATGCGAGCTATACATGACACTTCGCAAAGAATATTAAATCTTATCATGAAACATAGAATTGAGATGCAATATCGCGTTTTGAGAAGCATTAGAACCCTATTGCTACGATACGTAGACATCTGCAAACGCTATTTAGTAGCATGGAAGTGTCGCATTTACATTCATTTGAAGTGTATGCGAGGTATACATGACACTCCGCAATGAATATTATATCTTATCATAAAACATAGAAATGAGAATCGATATGGCGATTGAGGAAGCATTAGAACTCTATTGCTACGGTACGTAGACATCTACAGACTCTATTTACTAGCAAGGAAGTGTCGTATTTACATTCTTTTGAAGAGAATACGAGGAATACATAACACTGCACAATGAACATTATATCATATCACGAATCATACAAATTAGATACGATATCGCGATTTAAAAAGAATTAGAACTATATCGCTACGATACGTAGACATCTGCAAGCGCTTTTTAATAGCAAGGAAGTGTCCCAATTACATTCTTTTGAAGCGAATACGAGGCATACGTGATACTTCGCAATGAATATTATATCTTATCATGAAACATCGAAATGGGATGCGATATCGCGTTTTGAGAAGCATTAGAACCCTATTGCTACGATACGTAGACATCTGCAAAAGCTATTTCCTAGCAAGGAAGTGTCGCCTTTACATTCTTTTGAGGTGAATACGAGGTATACATAACACTCCATAATGAATATTATATCTTATCATGAGACATAGGAATGAGATGCGATATCGTGTTTTAAGATGAACTAGAACTCTATTGCTTCGATACGTAGACATCTGCAAACGCTACTTCCTAGCAAGGAAGTGTCTCATTTACGTTCTTTTGAAGTGTATGCGGGATATACATGACACTACGCAATGAATATTATATCTTAACATGAAACATAGAAATGAGATGCGATTTCACGTTTTAACACATTGCGGACGGGTGACGAGATATCTCGTTTTTAGAAAACTAATCGTTGCGAACGGGTCACGATATATCTCGTTTTCACGTTTTTTTTTATTCAGTCGGCAACTGAGCAAGGAGCTGCAAAGGTTTCTGTTACGTTACGATGGTATCGAAGTCTCTCGCATTCCGAAATCAAGGCGAAACAACTGAATCATTCCTTAAATTTAAGAAAAAGCAGTCATTATTGTGTAACGTCCGCCGAACATCGCGGTACCTCCTTCACCCCCCGGCAGAGCCACACGCATCGCCTGTCGCCACCACAAAGACGAGCTTACCGAGTATACGATCGCCGAGCTAAGGCAGCCACCCCCGCAACCAGGAATTGGGCCACACGACCGCGCTACGACGCGTGCCTTCCAGACAGCTGGAGCACGACCGAGGCACAGCCTCCGCACGAGAACTATTCCACGTATCAGGAAGAGTCGCCCGCCGTTACGCACCCGTACCCATACTTTGCATACCATTATAATTATAATTAAGCGAATCCAAGAACTTAAGCACACGGCATTCTATGTACGCACACGACACAGCACACACAACCTAGCATAAGGCGTTTCATGTGTTATTCTAATTTTTAACATCATAATTAATCGTAATAAGAAGTAAGCGCAGCGCCCGACGCGCGCGCACTACCACGACCGTCCACCCCATTCCGTGGGCCGAGCGTCCGCCCCACTCTGGGGACCTGCGACTCACGCGCCCCGCGATCCGAGGAGGTCGCGGGCCCGCGAGCTGATAGTCAGTACGAGTCATCCGCTCCAAGCGAGCGGACCTCCCTCAAATCCAATCTCTAGTTCGAGCCATTCGCTCCAAGCGAGCACTCCTTTATCATAATCCAATCTTACTATTTCAACTTAAACTCTAATTCAATTCAAGTCCTTATTCTAAACTCTAATTATCGTATCCTAGTACTTAGTCAACTTTAGCATAGGGAAGTATCAGTGTAAGCTTAGTTTTATTTAGAATATACTTTATGTTTACCAGTACTACAATTCTCATCATTCTAAATATTCCTTGCCTCATTATTATTATAAATTCATTCATTGCGAAGTCTTCCACGAGTTCACGCGTCTTCAAGAACATTCACAAGCTCCGAACTTTAGTCAAACTTGGTAATCGATCAGTTATAGCCGACCGCCGCTTAGCTGCATCGACCCACAGCGAGGCTAGAGCAAGGACACTCGTCGATTTTCCATATTTCTGGACCGGTAAACTAGAGCGGACCGACGCTTAGTGGACCCGTATCTGGACTTTTGGAAACCGACTTGAATGCGTCATTCCGGTACAACTATACAAACTCGTCGCGCGGGAAGGAAGAACTTCTTGCGTTCACTTGTGCGCGGATACGTTGGTACAGCCGTGTGCATATACCACTGCAACGTCTCATCTTCCGCCGCACGCCGATCGGACAGCCGTCCCGCACCGCCGCATCCATCGCCGATCCGCTTGACCGAGCCGATCCATTCCCGAGGTCAGCCCACCTGGGTACTCCTCTCGCTGACAATCACGCCTCACCGACCGTACGCAGGGATTATACCTGAGGGCGATCCGTGCCGACGACGATACCTGCAACAAGGTTACTAAAAATTAGCAGCTGTCAAGACATCAAAGGTAAGGTCATATTTTCTTATCCGCGTTCGTGCCTTTTGATACGTGTTTCGCGAGCCAGAAAGAACCCGGTCTTCGTTGCAATTCCGCGAGCCGAACCGTTCGAGGCTGCGTGTCGCTCCCGGTAAATGATAAGTTTTCGCGACCCGTGACGTGACAATAGCCATTGCCGGCTGAGCTGTGCGGATCGTCGTACGTATCGTATCTTATAAAGTGTTTCATTGATCTGCATTTTAGAATTTCAAACTTCGTGTTTTAAAATTGGAAGGTAACAGTTTTTTGAGTACAATCTATATTTTCAATCCACCTGTTACTGATACTTGATAACAAAAATTTATTTTATGAATTAGCCCTCTATAAAAGCAGCGAAATGACGCATAGATGTAATGAAAACAGATATACACATATATGAACTATATGTATACTATTATTTAAAAATACTAAATGCAAATTAAGTAAAATGCGTATCCACTTCCTGTCACATGCCAAGCATGTTTTTGGAGCGTTCGAAAATCTGCGATCCGTGAGGGCGTGTTGAACGCGCAGCGCCCAGTCCTCAATGTGTTAAGAAGCATTAGAACTCTATTGCCTCGATAAGTACACATCTGTAAACGCTATATCCTAGCAAGGAAGTGTCGCATTTACATTCATTTGAAGTGTATACGAGGTATACATGACACTTCGCAATGAATATTGTACCTTATCATGAAACATAGAAATAAGATGCGATTTCGCGTTTTAAGAAGCATTAGAAATCTATTGCTTCGATAAGTAGACATCTGCAATCGCTATTTCCTAGCAAGGAAGTGTCGCACTTACATTCTTTTGAAGTGAGTACGAGGTATACATATCACTGCACAATGAATATTATATCTTATCATGAGACCTAGAAATGAGATGTGATATCGCGTTTTACGAAGCATTAGAACACTATTGTTTCGATACGTAGACATCTGGAATCGCAATTTCCTAGCAAGGAAGTGTCGCATTTACATTCCTTTGAAGGGAACACAAGGTATACATAACAGTCCACAATGAGTATTACATCTTATCATGAAACATAGAAATGAGATGCGATATCGCGATTTAAAAAGGATTGGAACTCTATTGCTAAGATACGTAGACATCTGCAAAAGCTATTTAATAGCAAGGATGTGTCGCATTTACATTCTTTTGAATTGAATACAGGGTATACATGACACTACGCAATGAATATTATATCTTATCGTGAAACATAGAAATGAGATGCGGTATCGCGTTTTGAGAAGCATTAGAACTCTATTGCTACGATACGTAGACATCTGGAAACGCTATTTCCTATCAAGGATGTGTCGCATTTACATTCTTTTGAAGAGAATACGAGGTATACATGCCACATCGCAATGAATATTATATATTATCATGAAACATAGAAATGAGATTCGATATCGCGATTTAAGAAGCATTAGATCTCCATTGCTTCGATACGTAGACATCTGCAAACGCCACTTACCAGTGAAGTGTCGCATTTACATTCTGTTGAGGTGAATACGAGGTATACATAACAATCCACAATGAATATTATATCTTATCATGAAACTTAGAAATGAGATGCGATGTCGCGATTTAAAAAGCACTAGAACTCTATTGCTACGATACGTAGACATCTGCAGACGCTATTTCCTAGCAAGGAAGTGTCGCATTTACATTCCTCTGAAGCGAATACGAGGTATACATGTCACTTGCAATTAATAATATATCTTATCATGAAACATAGAACTGAGATGCGCTATCGCGTTTTGAGAAGCAGTGGAAATCAATTGCTACGATACGTAGACATTTGCAAACGCTATTTCCTAGATGCGAGGTATAGCAATTACATTCTTTTGAAGTGTAGACGAGGAATACATAACACTTCGCAACGAATATTATATCTTATAATGAAACATTGAAATGGGTTGCTGTATCCCGTTTTATGAAGCATGAGAATTCTATTGCTTCGATACGTGGATATCTGGAAACGCTATTTCCTAGCAAGGAAGTGTGGTATTTACAATCTTCTTAAGTGCAGACGAGGTATTCGAGGAAGTGTGGCATTTACAATCTTTTGTACTGCAGACGAGGTATACATAACACTTCGCAATGAATATTATGTCATGTCACAAAACATAGAAATGGGATGCGATGTCGCGTTTTAAGAAGCATTAGAACTCTCTGGCTTCGATACGTAGACTTCTGGAAGCGCTATTTCCTAGCAAGGAAGTGTCGCATATACATTCATCTGAAGTGAATACGAGGTATACATAACACTCCACAATGAATATTATATCTTATCATGAAACATAGAAATGAGATGCTATATGGCGATTTAAGAAGCATTAGAACTCTATTGCTTCGATACGTAGGCATCTGCAAACGCTACTTCCTAGCAAGGAAGTGTCGCATTTACATTCATTTGAAGTGTATGCGAGATATACATAACACTCCACGATGAATATTATACCTTATCACGAAACATAGTAATTAGATGCGATATCGCGGTTTAAGAAGCATTAGAACTCTATTGCTACGATACGTAGATACCTGCGAACGCTATATCGTAGCATGGAAGTGTCGCAAATACATTCTTTTGGATTGAATACGAGGTAAACATGACCCATCGCAATGAATATTATAACTTATCATGAAACACAGAAATGAGATGCTATATGGCGATTTAAGAAGCATTAGACCTCTATTGCTTCGATACGTAGGCATCTGCAAACGCTACTTCCTAGCAAAGAAGTGTCGCATTTACATTCATTTGAAGTGCATGCGAGGTATGCATGACAGTTCGCACTGAATATTAATACTTATCATGAAACAGAAATGAGACGCGATATCGCGTTTTAAGACGCATTGGAAATCTATTGCTTCGATACGTAGACATCTGGAAACGCTAATTTCTAGCAAGGAAGTGTCGCATTTACGTCCTTTTGAAATGAATACGAGGTATACATGACATTTCGCAATGAATATTATATCTTATCACGAAACATAGAAATGAGATGCGATATCGCGATATAAGATGCAATAGAACTTCATTGCTTCGATACGTAGACATCTGGAAACGCTATTGCCTAGCAGGGAAGTGTCGCATTTACATTCATTTGAAGCGAATACGAGGTATGCATAACACTGCACAATTAATATTGTATCTTATCATGAATCGTAGAAATGTGATGCGATATCGCCATTTATGAAGCATTAGAACTTTATTGCTTCAATACGTAGACATCTGCAATCGGTATTTCCTAGCAAGGAAGTGTCGCCTTTACAATCCTTTGAAGAGAATACGAGGTATACATGACACTTCGCACTGAATATTAATAATTATCATGAAACATAGAAGTGAGATGCGATATGGCGATTTAAGGAGCATTAGATCTCTAGAGCTACGATACGTAGACATCAGCAAACGCTATTTCCTTGCAGGGAAGTGTCGCATTCACAAGCTTATGAAGTGAATATGAGGTATTCATGACACTTCGCAATGAATATTATATCTTATCATGAAACATAGATATGAGATGCGTTATCGCGTTTTCAGAAGCATTAGAAATCTATTGCTTAGATACGTAGACATCTGCAAGCGCTATTTCCTAGTAAGGAAGTGTCGCAATTACATTCTTTTGAAGTCAATACGAGGAATACATAACATTCCACAATAAATATTATATCTTATCATGAAACATAGAAATGAGGTGCGATATCGCGTTTTGAGATGCAATAGAAATCTAATGCTACGATACGCAGAAATCTGCAAACGCTATTTCCTAGCAAGGAAGTGTCGCATTTACATTCTTTTGAGGTGAATACGAGGTATACATAACACTCCACAACGAATATTATATCTTATCGTGAAACATAGATATGAGATTCGATCTTGCGATATAAGAAGCATTAGAACTCTATTGCTACGATACGTAGACATCTGGAAAAGCTATTTCCTAGCAAGGAAGTGTCACATTTACATCCTTTTGAAGTGAATGCGAGGTATACATGACACTTCGCAATTAATATTATATCTTATCATGAAACATAGAAATGAGATGCGATATCTCGTTTTATGAATCATTATGACACGCTTGCTACTATACGTAGACATCTGCAAAAGCTATTTCCTTGCAGGGAAGAGTAACATTTACATTCCTCTGAAGTGAATACAAGGTATATATGAAACTTCGCAATGAATATTATATCCTATCATGAAACATAGAAATGTGATGTGATATCGCGTTTCAAGAAGCATTAGAACTCTATTGCTTCAATACGTAGACATCTGCAAACGCTATTTCCTAGCAAGGAAGTGTCGCATTTACATTCATTTGAAGTGTATGCGATGTATACGTGGCACTTCGCAATAAATATTATATCTTATCATGAAACATACAAATGTGATGCGATATCGCGTTTTGAGATGCAATAGAAATCTAATGCTACGATACGCAGAAATCTGCAAACGCTTTCTCCTAGCAAGGAAGTGTCGCATTTACATTCTTATGAAGTGAATGCGAGGTATAAATAACATTGCACAATGAATATTATATATTATCTTCAAACATAAAAATGAGATGCGATATCGCGATGTAAGATGCATTAGAACATTATTGCTTCGATACGTAGACATCTGCAAACTCTATCTCCTAGCAAGGAAGTGTCGCATTTACATTCATTTCAAGTGAATACGAGGAATACATGAAACTTCGCAATGAATATTATATCTTATCATGAAACATAGAAATGAGATGCGATATCCCGTTTCAAGAAGCATTAGAACCCTATTGCTTCGATACGTAGACATTTGCAATCGCTATTTCCTAGCAAGGAAGTGTCGCATTTACATTCATTTGAAGTGTATGCGAGGTATACATAACACTTCGCAATGAATATTATATGTTGTCATGAAACATAGAAATGAGATGCGATATCTCGTTTTTTAAGGAGCATTATAACACGCTTGCTACGATACGTAGACATCTGCAAACTCTGTTTCCTAGCAAGGAAGTGTCGCATTTACATTCATTTGAAGTGAATACGAGGAATACATGAAACTTTGCAATGAATATTATATCTTATCATGAAACATAGAAATGGGATGCGATATCCCGTTTCAAGAAGCACTAGAACTCTATTGCTTCGATACGTAGACATCTGCAATCGCTATTTCCTAGCAAGGAAGTGTCGCATTTACATTCATTTGAAGTGTATGCGAGGTATACATAACACTTCGCAATGAATATTATATGTTGTCGTGAAACGTAGAAATGAGATGCGATATCTCGTTTTAAGAAGCATTATAACACGCTTGCTACGATACGTAGACATCTGCAAACTCTGTTTCCTAGCAAGGAAGTGTCGCATTTACATTCATTTGAAGTGAATACGAGGAATAGATGAAACTTTGCAATGAATATTATATCTTATCATGAAACATAGAAATGGGATGCGATATCCCGTTTCAAGAAGCACTAGAACTCTATTGCTTCGATACGTAGACATCTGCAATCGCTATTTCCTAGCAAGGAAGTGTCGCATTTACATTCATTTGAAGTGTATGCGAGGTATACATAACACTTCGCAATGAATATTATATGTTGTCGTGAAACGTAGAAATGAGATGCGATATCTCGTTTTAAGAAGCATTATAACACGCTTGCTACGATACGTAGACATCTGCAAACTCTGTTTCCTAGCAAGGAAGTGTCGCATTTACATTCATTTGAAGTGAATACGAGGAATAGATGAAACTTTGCAATGAATATTATATCTTATCATGAAACATAGAAATGGGATTCGATATCCCGTTTCAAGAAGCACTAGAACTCTATTGCTTCGATACGTAGACATCTGCAATCGCTATTTCCCAGCAAGCAATTGTCGCATTTATATTCTTTTGAAGTGAATGCGAGGTACACATAATAGTGCACAATGAATATTATATATTACCATGAAACATAGGAATGACATGCGATATTTCGTTTTAAGAAGCATTAGAACACTATTGCTGCGATACGTAGACATTTGCAAACGCTACATCCTAGCAAGGAAGTGTCGCGTCTGCATTCATTTGAAGTAAATACGAGGAATACACGAAACTTCTCAATGAATATTATATCTTATCATGAAGCATAGAAATGAGGTGCGATATCGCGTTTTGAGATGCAATAGAAATCTAATGCTACGATACGCAGAAATCTGCAAACGCTATTTCCTAGCAAGGAAGTGTCGCATTTACATTCTTTTGAGGTGAATACGAGGTATACATAACACTCCACAACGAATATTATATCTTATCGTGAAACATAGATATGAGATTCGATCTTGCGATATAAGAAGCATTAGAACTCTATTGCTACGATACGTAGACATCTGCAAAAGCTATTTCCTAGCAAGGAAGTGTCACATTTACATTCTTTTGAAGTGAATGCGAGGTATACATGACACTTCGCAATTAATATTATATCTTATCATGAAACATAGAAATGAGATGCGATATCTCGTTTTATGAATCATTATGACACGCTTGCTACTATACGTAGACATCTGCAAAAGCTATTTCCTTGCAGGGAAGAGTAACATTTACATTCCTCTGAAGTGAATACAAGGTATATATGATACTTCGCAATGAATATTATATCCTATCATGAAACATAGAAATGTGATTTGATATCGCGTTTCAAGAAGCATTAGAACTCTATTGCTTCAATACGTAGACATCTGCAAACGCTATTTCCTAGCAAGGAAGTGTCGCATTTACATTCATTTGAAGTGTATGCGATGTATACGTGACACTTCGCAATAAATATTATATCTTATCATGAAACATACAAATGTGATGCGATATCGCGTTTTGAGATGCAATAGAAATCTAATGCTACGATACGCAGAAATCTGCAAACGCTTTCTCCTAGCAAGGAAGTGTCGCATTTACATTCTTATGAAGTGAATGCGAGGTATAAATAACATTGCACAATGAATATTATATATTATCTTGAAACATAAAAATGAGATGCGATATCGCGATGTAAGATGCATTAGAACTTTATTGCTTCGATACGTAGACATCTGCAAACTCTATCTCCTAGCAAGGAAGTGTCGCATTTACATTCATTTCAGGTGAATACGAGGAATACATGAAACTTCGCAATGAATATTATATCTTATCATGAAACATAGAAATGAGATGCGATATCCCGTTTCAAGATGCATTAGAACCCTATTGCTTCGATACGTAGACATCTGCAATCGCTATTTCCTAGCAAGGAAGTGTCAGATTTACATTCATTTGAAGTGTATGCGAGGTATACATAACACTTCGCAATGAATATTATATGTTGTCATGAAACATAGAAATGAGATGCGATATCTCGTTTTTTAAGGAGCATTATAACACGCTTGCTACGATACGTAGACATCTGCAAACTCTATTTCCTAGCAAGGAAGTGTCGCATTTACATTCATTTGAAGTGAATACGAGGAATACATGAAACTTTGCAATGAATATTATATCTTATCATGAAACATAGAAATGGGATGCGATATCCCGTTTCAAGAAGCACTAGAACTCTATTGCTTCGATACGTAGACATCTGCAATCGCTATTTCCTAGCAAGGAAGTGTCGCATTTACATTCATCTGAAGTGTATGCGAGGTATACATAACACTTCGCAATGAATATTATATGTTGTCGTGAAACGTAGAAATGAGATGCGATATCTCGTTTTAAGAAGCATTATAACACGCTTGCTACGATACGTAGACATCTGCAAACTCTATTTCCTAGCAGGGAAGTGTCGCATTTACATTCATTTGAAGTGTATGCGAGGTATACATAACTGTTCGCAATGAATATTATATGTTGTCATGAGACATAGAAATGAGATGCGATATCCCGTTTCATGAAGCATTAGAACTCTATTCCTTCGATACGGAGACATCCGCAAACGCTACAGCCTAGTAAGGAAATGTCACATTTACATTCATTTGAAGTGTATGCGAGGTACAAGCGACACTTCGCTATGAATATTATATCTTATCGTGAGACATAGAAATGCGATGCGATATGGCGTTTTAAGAAGCATTAGAACCATATTCCTACGATACGCAGAAATCTGCAAACGCTATTTCCTAGGAAGGAAGTGTCGCATTTACATTCTTTTGAGGTGAATACGAGGTATAAATAACACTCCACAATGAATATTATATCTTATAGTGAAACATAGAAATGTGATGTGATATCGCGTTTTAAGAAGCATTGGAACTCCATTGCTACGATACGTAGACATCTGCAAACTATAATTCCTAGCAAGGAAGTGTCGCATTCACATTCTTCCGAAGTGAATAAAAGGTATACATGACACTTTGCAATTAATATTATATCTTATCATGAAACATAGAAATGAGATGCGATATCCCGTTCGAAGAAGCATTAGAACTTTATTGCTTCGATACGTAGACATCTGCAATCGCAATTTCCTAGCTAGGAAGTGTCGCATTTACATTCATTTGAAGTGTATGCGAGGTATACATAACACTTCGCAATGAATATTATATGTTATCATGAAACATAGAAATGATATGCGATATCTCGTTTTAAGAAGCATTATAACACGCTTGCTACGATACGTAGACATCTGCAATAGCTATTTCCCAGCAAGCAATTGTCGCATTTATATTCTTTTGAAGTGAATGCGAGGTACACATAATAGTGCACAATGAATATTATATATTACCATGAAACATAGGAATGAGATGCGATATTTCGTTTTAAGAAGCATTAGAACTCTATTGCTGCGATACGTAGACATTTGCAAACGCTACATCCTAGCAAGGAAGTGTCGCGTCTGCATTCATTTGAAGTAAATACGAGGAATACACGGAACTTCTCAATGAATATTATATCTTATCATGAAGCATAGAAATGAGGTGCGATATCGCGTTTTGAGATGCAATAGAAATCTAATGCTACGATACGCAGAAATCTGCCACCGCTATTTCCTAGCCAGGAAGTGTCGCATTTACATTTTTTTGAAGTGAATACGAGGAATACAGGACACTTCGCAATGAATATTATATCTTATCATGAAACATAGAAATGATATGCGATATCGCGTTTTAAGAAGCGTCAGAACTCTATTGCTACGATACGTAGACATCTGCAAACGCTATTTAGTAGCAAGGAAGAGTCGCATTTACATTCTTTTGATGTGAATACGAGGTACACATAACACTCCACAATGAATATTATACCTTATCACGAAACATAGAAATGAGATGCGATATCGCGTTTTAAGAAACATTAGAATACTATTGTTTCGATAGGTAGACATCTGCAAGCGCTATTTAATAGCAAGGAAGTGTCGCAGTTACATTGCCTTGGAATGAAGACGAGGTATACATAACATTCCACAATGAATTTTATATCTTATCATGTAACGCAGAAGTGAGATGCGATATCATGTTCTAAGAAGCATTAGAACTCTAATGTTACGATACGTAGACATCTGCAAACGCTATTTCCTATAGAAAGTAAGTATCGCATTTACATTCATTTGAAGTGTATTCGAGGTGTATGTGACAGTTCGCAATGAATATCATAGAAATAGAAATGAGTATCGATATCGCGTTTTAAGAAGCATCCTAACTCTATTGCTACGATACGTAGACATCTGCAAACGCTATATCCTAGGAAGGAAGTGCCGGATTTACATTCTTTTGAAGTGAATGCGAGGTATACATGACACTTTGCAATGAATATTATATCTTATCATGAAACATAGAAATGAGATGCATTATCGCGTCTTCAGAAGCATTAGAAGCCTATTGCTTGGATACGCAGACATCCGCAAGCGCTATTTCCTAGCGTGGAAGTGTCGCATTTACTTTCTTTTGAAGCGAATACGAGGTATACATGACACTTCGAAATGAATATTATATCATGTCATGAAACATAGGAATGAGATGCGATATCGCGATTTAAAAAGCATTAGACCTCTATTACTACGATACGTAGACATCTGCAATCGCTATTTCCTAACAAAGAAGAGTCGCATTTACATTCTTTTGAAGTGAATACGAGGTATACATGACACTTCGCAATGAATATTATACCTTATTACGAAACATAGAAATGAGACGCGATATCGCGTTTTAAGAAGCATTAGAACACCATTTCTGGGATACGTAGACATCTGCAAACGATATTTCCTAGCATGGAAGTGTCGCATTTACATTCCTTTGAACTGAATACGAGGTATTCATGACACTTCGCAATGAATATTATATCTTATCATGAAACATAGATATGAGATGCGTTATCGCGTTTTCAGAAGCATTAGAAATCTATTGCTTAGATACGTAGACATCTGCAAGCGCTATTTCCTAGTAAGGAAGAGTCGCATTTACATTCTTTTTAAGTGAATACGAGGTATCCATGACACTTCGCAATGAATATTATATCTTATCATGAAACAAAGAAATGAGATGCGATATCGCGATTTATGGAGCATTAAAACACTATTACTTCGATACGTGGACATCTGCAAACACTAATTCCTAGCAAGGAAGTGTCGCATCTACATTCTTTTGAAGTAAATACAAGGTATACATGACACTTCGCAATGAATATTATATCTTGTCATGAAACATAGAAATGAGAAACGAAGTCTCGTTCTAAGAAGCTTTAGTACCCCATTGTTTCTATACGTAGACATCTGGAAACGCTATTTCCAAGCAAGGAAGTGTCGCATTTACATTCTTTTGAAGTGAATACGAGGTATACATGACACTTCGCAATGAATATTATATCTTATCATGGGACAAAGAAATGAGATGCGATATCGCGATCTAAGGTGCATTAATACTCTATTGCTTCGATACTTGGACATCTGCAAACACTAATTCCTAGCTAGGAAGTGTCGCATCTACATTCTTTTGTGGTAAATACAAGGTATACATGACACTTCGCAAAGAATATTTTATCTTGTCATGAGACATAGTAATGAGATGCGATATGGCGTTTTAAGATGCATTAGAAATCTATTGCTACGATACGTAAACATCTGCAAACGCTATATCCTAGGAAGGAAGTGTCGGATTTACATTCTTTTGAAGTGAATACGAGGTATACATGACACTTTGCAATGAATATTATATCTTATCATGAAACATAGAAATGAGATGCATTATCGCGTCTTCACAAGCATTAGAAGCCTATTGCTTGGATACGCAGACATTCGCAAGCGCTATATCCTAGCGTGGAAGTGTCGCATTTACTTTCTTTTGAAGCGAATACGAGGTATACATGACACTTCGCGTTTAATATTATATCTTATCATGAGCATAGAAATAATATACGACATCTCGTTTTAAGAAGCATTAGAACCCTATTGCTTCGATACGTAGACATCTGCACACGCTATTTCCTAGGAAGGAAGTGTCGCATTTACATCCATTTGAAGTTTATGCGAGGTATAAGCGACACTTCGCAATGAATATTATATCGTATCATGAAACATAGAAATGAGATGCAATATCGCGTTTTAAGTATTATTAGAACACTATTGCTTCGATACGGAGATATCTGCAAACGCTATTTCCTAGCAAGGACGCGTCGCATTTACATTTTTTTGAAGTGAATACAAGGTATACATGACACTTCGCAATGAATACTATATCTTACCATGAAACAAAGAAATGAGATGCGATATCGCGATTTAAGGAGCATTAAAACACTATTACTTCGGTACGTACATATTGGACATCTGCAAACACTAATTCCTAGCAAGGAAGTGTCGCATCTACATTCTTTTGAAGTAAATACAAGGTATATATGACACTTCGCAATGAATATTATATCTTGTCATGAAACATAGAAATGAGAAGCGAAGTCTCGTTCTAAGAAGCTTTAGTACCCCATTGTTTCTATACGTAGACATCTGGAAACGCTATTTCCTAGCAAGGAAGTGTCGCATTTACATTCTTTTGAAGTGAATACGAGGTATACATAACACTCCACAATGAATATTATATCTTATCATGAAACATAGAGTGGAGATGCGATATCGCGATTTTAGAAGCATTAGAACTCTATTGCTACGATACGTAGACATCTGCAAGCGCTATTTCCTAGCAAGGAAGTGTCGCATTTACATTGTCTTCAAAGCAGTACGTGGTATACCTGACACTTTGTAATGAATATTATATCTTATCATGAAACATAAAAATGAGATGCGATATCCCGATTTGAGAAGCATAAAACTCTATTTCTTCGATACGTAGAGATCTACAAACGCTATTTCCTAGCAAGGAAGTCTCGCACTTTCATTCATTTGAAGTGTATACGAGGTATGCGTAACACTTCGCAATGAGTATTATATCTTATCATGAAACATTGAAATGAGATGCGATATCGCGTTTTAAGAAGCAGTAGTACACTATTGCTACGATACGTGGACATCTGCAAACGCTATTTAATAGGAAGGAAGTGTCGCATTTACATTCTTTTGAAGTGAATGCGAGGTATACATAACACTGCACAAAGAATATTATAACTTATCATGAAACATAGAAATGAAATGCGATATGGCGATTTAAGAAGCATTAGAACATTATTGCCTCGATACGGAGACATGTGCCAACGCTATTTCCTAGCAAGGAAGTGTCGCATTTACATTCTTCTGAAGCTAATGCGAGGTATACATGACACTGCTCAATGCATATTATATCTTACCATGAAACATAGAAATGAGATGCGATATCGCGATTTAAGCAGCATTAGAACACCATTGCTTCGATACGTAGACATCTGCATACGCTATTTCCTAGCCAGGAAGTGTAGCATTTACATTCTTCTGCAGTGAATACGAGGTATACATGACAGTTGGCAATTAATATTGTATCTTAACATGAAACATGGAAATGAGATGCGATATCGCGTTTTAAGAAGAATTCGAACTCTAATGCTACGGTACGTAGACACCTGCAGACGCTATTTCCTAGCAGGGAAGTGTCGCATTTACATTCCTCTGAAGCGAATACGAGGTATACATAACACTCCACAGCGAATATTATATCTTATCATGAAACATAGAAATGAGATGCGATATGGCGACTTAAGAAGCATTAGAACTCTATTGCTTCGATACGTAGACATCTGCGAACGCTACTTCCTAGCAAGGAAGTGTCGCATTTACAATCATTTGAAGTGTATGCGAGGTACACATGACACTTCGCAATGAATATTATATCTTGTCATGAAACAAAGGAATGAGATGCGATATCCCTATTTGAGAAGCATAAAACTCTATTTCTTCGATTCGTAGACATCTACAAACGCTATTTCCTAGCAAGGAAGTGTAGCATTTGCATTCTTTTGAAGTGTAGACGAGGTATACATAACACTCCACAGTGAATGTTATATCTTATCATGAAACGCAGAAATGAGATGCGATATCGCGTTTTGAAAAGCAGTGGAAATCAATTGCTACGACACGTAGACATCTGGAAATGTTATTTCCTAGAAAGGAAGGGTCGCATTTACATTCATTTGAAGCGTAGACGAGGAATACATAACACTTCGTAATGAATATTATATCTTATCATGAGACATAGAAATGGAATACGATATCGCGTTTTAAGAAGCATTTGAACTCTATTTCTTCGATACGTAGGCATTTCGAAACGCTATTTCCTAGCAAGGAAGTGTCGCATCTACATTCTTTTGAAGTAAATACAAGGTATATATGACACTTCGCAATGAATATTATATCTTGTCATGAAACATAGAAATGAGAAGCGAAGTCTCGTTCTAAGAAGCTTTAGTACCCCATTGTTTCTATACGTAGACATCTGGAAACGCTATTTCCTAATAAGGAAGTGTCGCATTTACATTCTTTTGAAGTGAATACGAGGTATACATAACACTCCACAATGAATATTATATCTTATCATGAAACATAGAGTTGAGATGCGATATCGCGATTTTGGAAGCATTAGAACTCTATTGCTACGATACGTAGACATCTGCAAGCGCTATTTCCTAGCAAGGAAGTGTCGCATTTACATTCTTTTGAAGTGAATACGAGGTATACGTAACACTTCGCAATGAATATTATATCTTATCATGAAACATCGAAATGAGATGCGGCATCTCGTTATAAGAAGCATTAGAACTCTATTGTTTCGATACGTAGACATCTGGAAACGCTATTTCCTAGCAATGAAGAGTCGCATTTACATTCTTTTTAAGTGAATACGAGGTATACATGACACTTCGCATTGAATGTTATCTCTTATCATGAATCACAGAAATGGGGGGCGATATCGCGTTTTAAGAAGCATTAGGTCTCTATTGCTACGATACGTAGACTTCTGCAAACGCTATTTCCTAGCAAGGAAGTTTCGCATTTACATTCGTTTGAAGTGTATGCGATGTATACGTGACACTTCGCAATAAATATTATATCTTATCATGAATCATAGAAATGAGATGCGATATCGCGTTTTGAGATGCATTAGAAATCTAATGCTACGATACGTGGACATCTGCAAACGCTATTTAATAGGAAGGAAGTGTCGCATTTACATTCTTTTGGAGTGAATACGAGGTATACATGACACTTCGCAATGAATATTATATCTTATAATGAAACATAGAAATGAGATGCTATATCGCGTTTTATGCAGAATTAGAACTCTATTTCTACGATACGTGGACATCTGCAAACGCTTTTTCCTAGCAAGGAAGTGCCGCAATTACATTCTTCTGCAGTGATTACAAGGTATACATGAGACTTCGCAATTAATATTATATCTTATCATGAAACATAGAAATGAGATGCGATGTGACGATTTAAGAATCACTAGAACTCTATTGCTTCGTTACGTAGACATCTGCAAACGCTTTTTCTTAGCAAGGATGTGTCGCATTTACATTCTTTTGAAGTGTAGACGAGATATACATATCACTGCACAATGAATATTATATCTTATCATGAAACATAGAAATTAGATGCGATATTGCGATTTAAGGAGCATTAGAACATTATTGCCTCGATACGGAGACATCTGCGAACGCTACTTCCTAGCAAGGAAGTGTCGCATTTACAATCATTTGAAGTGAATGCGAGGTACACATGACACTTCGCAATGAATATTATATCTTGTCATGAAACATAGGAATGAGATGCGATATCCCGATTTGAGAAGCATAAAACTCTATTTCTTCGATACGTAGACATCTACAAACGCTATTTCCTAGCAAGGAAGTGTAGCATTTGCATTCTTTTGAAGTGTAGACGAGGTATACATAACACTTCGTAATGAATATTATATCTCATCATGAAACATAGAAATGAGGTGCGATATCGCGTTTTAAGAATCATCAGAACACTATTGGTTCGATACGTAGACAACAGCAAGCGCTACTTCCTAGCAAGGAAGTCTCGCACTTTCATTCATTTGAAGTGTATACGAGGTATGCGTAACACTTCGCAATGAGTATTATATCTTATCATGAAACATTGAAATGAGATGCGATTTCGCGGTTCGAGATGCATTAGAACTCTATTGCTTCGATGCGTAGACATCTGGAAACTCTATTTCCTAGGAAGGAAGTGTCGCATTTACATTCATTTGAAGTGCAGACGAGGGAAACATAACACTCCACAGTGAATATTATATCTTATCATGAAACGTAGAAATGAGATGCGATATCGCGTTTTGAGATGCAGTGCAAATCAATTGCTACGATACGTAGACATCTGGAAGCGTTATTTCCTAGAAAGGAAGTGTCGCATTTACATTCATTTGAAGCGTACACGAGGAATACATAACACTTCGCAATGAATATTATATCTTATCATGAGACATAGAAATGGAATACGATATCGCGTTTTAAGAAGCATTAGAACTCTATTTCTTCGATACGTAGGCATTTCGAAACGCTATTTCCTAGAGAGGAAGTGTCGCATTTTCATTCATTTGAAGTGTATGCGAGGTATAAGATACACTTCGCAATGAATATTATATCCTATCATGAATCATAGAACTGAGATGCGATATCGCGTTTTGAGAATTATTAGAACACTATTGCTTCGATACGTAGACATCTGGAAATGCTACTCCCGAGAACGTATGTGTCGTAATTACGTTCATTTGAAGTGCATGCGAGGTATACATGACACTTCGCAATGAATATTATATCTTGTCATGAAACATAGAAATGAGATGCGATATCGCGATTTAAGCAGCATTAGAACACTATTGCTTCGATACGTAGACATCTGCAAACGCTATTTCCTAGCAAGGAATTGTAGCATTTACAATCTTTTGAAGTGTAGACGAAGAATACATAACACTCCACAATGAATATTATATCTTATCATAAAACATAGAAATAATGTGCGACATCGCGTTTTAAGGAGCATTAGACATCTATTGCTACGATACGTAGATATCTCCAGACGCTATTTCCTAGCAAGGAAGCGTCGCACTTACATTCCTTTGAAGTGAATACGAGGTATACATAACACTCCACAATGAATATTATATCTTAGCGTGAAACATAGAGTTGAGATGCGATATCGCGATATTAGAAGCATTAGAACTCTATTGCTACGATACGTAGACATCTGCAAACGCTATTTCCTAGCAAGGAAGTGTCGCATTTACATTGTCTTCAAAGCAGTACGTGGTATACGTGACACTTTGTAATGAATATTATATCTCATTATGAAACATAAAAATGAGATGCGATATCCCGATTTGAGAAGCATAAAACTCTATTTCTTCGATACGTAGAGATCTACAAACGCTATTTCCTAGCAAGGAAGTGTAGCATTTGCATTTTTTTGAAGTGTAGACGAGGAATACATAACACTTCGTAATGAATATTATATCTCATCATGAAACATAGAAATGCGGTGCCATATCGCGTTTTAAGGAGCATCAGAACCCTGTTGGTTCGATACGTAGACAACAGCAAACGCTACTTCCTAGCAAGGAAGTCTCGCACTTTCATTCATTTGAAGTGTATACGAGGTATGCGTAACACTTCGCAATGAGTATTATATCTTATCATGAAACATTGAAATGAGATGCGATATCGCGTTTTAAGAAGCAGTAGTACTCTATTGCTACGATACGTGGACATCTGCAAACGCTATTTAATAGGAAGGAAGTGTCGCATTTACATTCTTTTGAAGTGAATACGAGGTATACATAACACTGCACGATGTATATTATATCTTATCATGAAACCTAGAAGTGAGATGCGATATCGCGATTTAAGAAGCATTAGAAATCTATTGCTACGATACGTAGACATCAGCAGACGCTATTTCCTTGCAAGGAAGTGTCGCATTTACATTCTTTTGAAGTGAATACGAGCTATACATGACACTCCACAATGAATATAATATCTTATCATGAAACATAGAAATGAGGAGCGATATCTCGTTTTAAAAAGCATTAGGACCCTATTGCTTCGACACGTAGACAACTGCCATCGCTATTCCCTAGGAAGGAACTGTCGCATTTACATTCTTTTGATGCAAATGCGAGGTATACATGACACTTCGCAATGAATATTACATCTTATCATGAAACATAAAAATGAGATGCGATATCCCGTTTTAAGAAGCATTAGAAATCTATTGCTCCGATATGTAGACATCTGCAAACGCTACTTCCTAGCAAGGAAGTGTCGCATTAACATTCTCCTGATGTGTAGACGAGGAATACATAACACTTCGCAACGAATATTATACCTTATCATCAAACATAGAAATGAGATGCGATATCTCGTTCTAAGATGAATTATAACTCTACTGCTTCGATACGTAGACACCTGCCCATACTATCTCCTAGCAAGGAAGTGTCGCATTTACATTCTTTTGAAGTCAATACGAGGTATACATAACACTCCACAATGAATATTATATCTTATCATGAAACATAGAAATGGGATGCGATGTCGCGTTTTAAGAAGCATTGGAACTCTATTGCTTCGATACGTAGACATGTGCAAACGCTATTTCCTAGCAAGGAAGTGTTGTATTTACATTCTTTTGATGTAAATTCGAGGAATACAAGACACTTCATAATGAATATTATATCTTAGCATAAAACATAGAAATAAGTAGCGATATCTCGTTTTATGTAGCAATAGAACTTGCTTCGACACGTAGACATCTGCCATCGCTATTCCCTAGGAAGGTACTGTCGCATTTACATTCTTTTGATGTGAATATGAGGTATACATAACACTGCACGATGCATATTATATCTTATCATGAAACATAGAAATGAGATGCGATATCTCGCTTTAAGAAGCATTAGAACCCTATTGCTGTGATACGTAGACATCTGCATACGCTATTTAATAGCAAGGAAGTGTCGCATTTACATTCTTTTGATGTGAATACGAGGTATACATAACACTGCACGATGCATATTATATCTTATCATGAAACATAGAAATGAGATGCGATATCACGATTTAAGAAGCATTAGAACCCTATTGCTGCGATATGTAGAAATCTGGAAACGCTATTTCCTAGGAAGTAATTGTCGCATTTACATTCATTTGAAGTGAATACGAGGTATACGTGATACTCCGCAGTTAATATTATATCTTATCATGAAACATAGAAATGAGATATGACATCGTGTTTTAAGAAGCATTAGAACTCTATTGCTACGATAGGTAGACATCTGCAAACGTTATTTCCTAGCAAGGAAGTGTCGCATTTACATTCATTTGAAGTGTATGCGAGGTATACATAACACTGCGCAATGAATATTATATCTTATCGTGAAACATAGAAATGAGATGCGATATCCCGTTTTAAGAAGCATTAGAAATCTATTGCTCCGATATGTAGACATCTGCAAACGCTACTTCCTAGCAAGGAAGTGTCGCATTAACATTCTCTTGATGTGTAGACGAGGAATACATAACACTTCGCAACGAATATTGTATCCGATCATGAAACATATAAACGAGATTAGATTTCGCGTTTTAAGAGGCATTAGAACTCTATTGCTTCGATACGTGGAAATCTGGAAACGCTATTTCCTAGCAAGGAAGTGTGGTATTTACAATCTTTTGTACTGCAGACGAGGTATACATAACACTTCGCAATGAATATTATGTCGTGTCACAAAACATAGAAAGGGGATGGGATATCGCGTTTTAAGAAGCATTAGAACTCTCTTGCTTCGATACGTAGACATCTGGACGCGCTATTTCCTAGCGAGGAAGGGTGTCATTTACATTCTTTTGAAGTGTAGACGAGGTATACATAACACTTCGCTACGAATATTATATCTTATCAGGAAGGATAGAAATGTGATGCGTTATCGCGTTTTCAGAAGCATTAGAACTCTATTCCTTTGATACGTAGACATCTGGAAACGCTATTTCTTAGCGAGGAAGTCTGACATTTCCATTCTTTTGAAGTGCAGACGAGGTATACATAACACTTCGCAATGAAATTTGTATTTTATCATGAAACATAGAAATGAATAGCGATATCGCGATTTAAGAAGCATTAGAACTCTAATGCTATGATACGTAGACATCTGCAATCGCTATTTCCTAGCAAGGAAGTGTCGCATTTACATACTTTTTAAGCGAATACGAGGTATACATAACACTGCACAATGAATATTATATCTTAACATGAAGCATAGAAATGAGATGCGATATCGCGTTTTAACACATTGCGGACGGGTGACGAGGTATCTCGTTTTTAGAAAGCTAAACGTTGCGACCGGGTCACGATATATCTCGTTTTCACGTTTTTTTTATTCAGTCGGCAACTGAGCAAGGAGCTGCAAATGTTTCTGTTACGTTACGGTGGTATCGAAGTCTCTAGCATTCCGAAACCAAAGCGAAACAACTGAATCATTCCTTAAATTTAAGAAAAAACAGTCATTATTGTGTAACGTCCGCCGAACCTCGCGGTACCTCCTTCACCGCCCGGCAGAGCCACACGCATCGCCTGTCGCCACCACAAAGACGAGCTTACCGAGTATACGATCGCCGAGCTAAGGCAGCCACCCCCGCAACCAGGAGTTGGGCCACACGACCGCGCTACGACGCGTGCCTTCCAGACAGCTGGAGAACGACCGAGCCACAGCCTCCGCACGAGGACCATTCCACGTATCAGGAAGGGTCGCCCGCCGTTACGCTCCCGTACCCATACTTTGCATACCATTATAATTATAATTAAGCGAATCCTAGAACTTAAGCACACGACACTCCATGTACGCACACGACACAACACACACAACCTAGCATAAGGCGTTTCATGTGTTATTCTAATTTTTAAGATCATAATTAATCGTAATAAGAAGTAAGCGAAGCGCCCGACGCGCGCGGCTCACGCCGAACGCGCGCGCCCTACTACGATCGTCCATACCACTCCGTGGGCCGAGCGTCCGCCCCACTCTGGGGACCTGCGACTCGCGCGCCCCGCGATCCGAGGAGGTCGCGGGCCCGCGAGCTGATAGTCAATACGAGTCATCCGCTCCAAGCGAGCGTACCTCCCTCAAATCCAATCTCTAGTTCGAGCCATTCGCTCCAAGCGAGCACTCCTTTATCATAATCCAATCTTACTATTTCAACTTAAACTCTAATTCAATTCAAGTCCTTATTCTAAACTCTAATTATCGTATCCTAGTACTTAGTCAACTTTAGCATAGGGAAGTATCAGTGTAAGCTTAGTTTTATTTAGAATATACTTTATTTTTACCAGTACTACAATTCTCATCATTCTAAATATTCCTTGCCTTATTATTATTATAAATTCATTCATTGCGAAGTCTTCCACGAGTTCACGCGTCTTCAAGAACATTCACAAGCTCCGAACTTTAGTCAAACTTGGTAATCGATCAGTTATAGCCGACCGCCGCTTAGCTGCATCGACCCACAGCGAGGCTAGAGCAAGGACACTCGTCGATTTTCCATATTTCTGGACCGGTAAACTAGAGCGGACCGACGCTTAGTGGACCCGTATCTGGACTTTTGGAAACCGACTCGAATGCGTCATTCCGGTACAACTAAACGAACTCGTCGCGCGGGAAGGAAGAACTTCTTGCGTTCATTTGTGCGCGGATACGTTGGTACAGCCGTGTGCATATACCACTGCAACGTCTCATCTTCCGCCGCACGCCGATCGGACAGCCGTCCCGCACAGCCGCATCCATCGCCGATCCGCTTGACCGAGCCGATCCATCCCCGAGGTCAGCCCACCTGGGTACTCGTCCCGCTGACAATCACGCCTCACCGTGCGTACGCAGGGATTATACCTGAGGGCGATCCGTGCCGACGACGATACCTGCAACAAGGGTACTAAATATTAGCAGCTGTCAAGACATCAAAGGTAAGGTCATATTTTCTTATCCGCGTTCGTGCCTTTTGATACGTGTTTCGCGAGCCAGAAAGAACCCGGTCTTCGTCTTAATTCCGCGAGCCGAACCGTTCGAGGCTGCGTGTCGCTCCCGGTAAACGATAAGATTTCACGACCCGTGACGTGACAATAGCCATTGCCGGCTGATCTGTGCAGATCGTCGTACGTATCGCATCTTATAAAGTGTTTCATTGATCTGCATTTTAGAATTTCAAACTTCGTGTTTTAAAATTGGAAGGTAACAGTTTTTTGAGTACTATCTATATTTTCAATCAACCTGTTACTGATACTTGATATCAAAAATTTATTTTATGAATTAGCCCTCTATAAAAGCAGCGAAATGACGCATAGATGTAATGAAAACAGATATACAGATATATGAACTATATGTATACAATAATTCATAAATACTAAATGCAAATTAAGTAAAATGCGTATCCACTTCCTGTCACATGCCAAGCATGTTTTTGGAGCGTTCGAAAATCTGCGATCCGTGAGGGCGTGTTGAACGCGCAGCGCCCCGTCCTCAATGTGTTAAGAAGCATTAGAACTCTATTGCCTCGGTAAGTACACATCTGCAAACGCTATATCCTAGCAAGGAAGTGTCGCATTTACATTCATTTGAAGTGTATACGAGGTATACATGACACTTCGCAATGAATATTATATCTTATCCTAAAACAGAAATGAGGTGCGATATCTCGTTTTAAGAAACGTTAGAATCCTATTGCTTCGATACGTAGACATCTGCCAATGCTATTTCCTAGCAATGAAGTGTCGCCTTTTAATTCGTTTGAAGTGTATGCGTGGTATACAAGACAATTCGCAATGAATATTATATCTTATCATGGAACATAGAAATGAGATGCGATATCGCGTTTAAAGAAGCATTAGAACTCTATTTCTACGATACGTAGACATTTGCAGACGCTATTTCCTAGCAAGGAAGTGTCGCATTTACATTCTTAGGAAGTGTAGACGAGGTATACATAACACTCCACACTGTATATTATATTTTATAGTGAAACATAGAAATGAGGATCGATTCGCGTTTTAAGAAGCATTAGAACTCTATTGCTACGATACATAGACATCTGCAGACGCTATTTCCTAGCAAGGAAGTGTCGCATTTACATTCTTTTGAAGTGAATACGAGGTATACATAACACTGCACAATGAATATTATATGTTATCATGAAAGATAGAAATGAGGCGCGATATCGCGTTTTAAGAAGCATTAGATTTCTATTGCTACGATACGTAGACATCTGCAAAACACTATATCCTAGCAAGGAAGTATCGCATTTAAATTCTTTTGACGTGAATACGGGGTATACTTAACACTCCACTATGAATATCACATCTTGTCATGGAACATAGAAATGAGTTGCGGTATCCTGTTTAAAGGAGCACTAGAACTCTATTGCCACGACACGTAGACATCTGCAAACGCTATTTCCTAACATGGAAGTGTCGCGTTTTCATTCTCTTGAAGTGAATACGAGGTCTATATAACACTCCACAATGAATATTATATCTTATCACGAAACATAGAAATGAAATGCGATATCGCGATTTACGGAGCATGAGAACCCTATTCCTTCGATACGGAGACATCTGCAAACGCTATTTCCTGGCAAGGAAGTGTCGCATTTACATTCTTTTGAAGTGAATACGGGGTATACATAACAATCCACAATGAATGTTATATATTTTCATGAAACATAGAAATAAGATGCGACATCCCGTTTTAAGAAGCATTAGAACTCAATTGTTTCGATACGTAGACATCTGGAAACGCTATGTCCTAGCAATGAAGTGTCGCATTTACATTCATTTGAAGTTTATGCGAGGTATAAGTGACACTTCACAATAAATATTATATCTTACCATGGAACATAGACGTGGGACGCGATATCGCGTTTTAAGAAGCATTAGAACTCTATTCCTACGATACGTAGGCATCTGCAAACGCTATTTCCTAGCAAGGAAGTGTCGCAATTACATTCTTTCGAAGTCAGTACGAGGTATACATAACACTCCGCAATGAATATTATATCTTATCATAAAACATAGTAATGAGATGCGATATCACGTTTTAAAAAGCATTAGAACTCTATTGCTTCGACACGTAGACATCTGCAAACGCTATTTCGTAGCTAGGAAGTGTCGCATTTACATACTTTTGAAGTGAATATGAGGTATTCATAGCACTCCAAGATGAATATTATACCTTATCACGAAACATAGAAATTAGATGCGATATCGCGATTTAAGAAGCATTAGAACCCTATTGCTACGATACCTAGCCACCTGGAAACGCTATTTCGTAGCATGGAAGTGTCGCATTTACATGCTTTTGAAGTGTATGCGAGGTATACATGACACTTCGCAATGAATATTATATCTTATCATGAAACATAGAAATGAGATGCGATATCCTGGTTCAAGAAGCATTAGAACACTATTGCTTCGATACGTAGACATCTGCACACTCTATTTCCTAGCAAGGAAGTGTCGCCTTTACATTTATTTGAAGTGTATGCGATGTATACGTGACACTTCGCAATAAATATTATATCTTATCATGAAACATAGAAATATAGTGCGATATCGCGTTTTGAGATGCAACAGAAAACTAATGCTACGATACGCAGAAATCGGCAAACGCTTTTTCCTAGCAAGGAAGTGTCGCATTTACATTCTTTTGAAGCGAATACGAGGTATACATAACACTGCACAATGAATATTATATCTTATCATGATACATAGAAATGAGATGCGATATCGCGATTTTAGAAGCATTAGAAATCTATTGCTTCGATACGTAAACATCTGCAAACGCGGTTTCCTAGCAAGCAAGTGTCGCATTTACATTGTTTTCAAGTGAATACGAGGTATACATGACACTTCGCAATGAATATTGTATCTTATCATGAAACATAGCAATGAGAAGCGATATCGCGTTTTAACAAGAATTAGAACTCTATTGCTACGATACATAGACATCTGCAAAAGCTATTTCCTAGAAAGGAAGTGACGCATTATCATTCCTTTGAAATGAATACGAGGTATTCATAACACTGCACAATGAATATTATATCTTATCATGATACATAGAAATGAGATGCGATATCGCGATTTAAGCAGCACTGGGACTCTATTGCTTCGATACCTAGACATCTGCAAACGCTACTTCCTAGCAAGGAAGTGTCGCATGTACATTCTTTTGAAGCGAATACGAGGTATACATGACACTCCGCAATGAATACTATATCTTATCATGAAACATAGAAATGAGATACGATATCGCGATATAAGGAGCATTAGGACTCTATTGCTTCGATACGTAGACATCTGCAAACGCTATTTCCTAGCAAGGAAGTGTCGCATTTACATTCTCTTGAACTGTATACGAGGTATACATGACAATTCGCAATGAATATTATATCTTATCATGAAACATAGAAATGAGATGCGATATCGCGATTTAAGCAGCATTAGAAATCTATTGCTTCGATACGTTGACATCTGCAAACGCGGTTTCCTAGCAAGCAAGTGTCGCATTTACATTGTTTTCAAGTGAATACGAGGTATACATGACACTTCGCAATGAATATTGTATCCTATCATGAAACATAGCAATGAGAAGCGATATCGCACTTTAACAAGAATTAGAACTCTATTGCTACGATACATGGACATCTGCAAAAGCTATTTCCTAGAAAGGAAGTGACGCATTATCATTCTTTTGAAATGAATACGAGGTATTCATAACACTGCACAATGAATATTATATCTTATCATGATACATAGAAATGAGATGCGATATCGCGATTTAAGCAGCATTGGAACTCTACTGCTTTGATACCTAGACACCTGCAAACGCTACTTCCTAGCAAGGAAGTGTCGCATGTACATTCTTTTGAAGCGAATACGAGGTATACATGACACTCCGCAATGAATACTATATCTTATCATGAAACATAGAAATGAGATACGATATCGCGATATAAGTAGCATTAGGACTCTATTGCTTCGATA
This sequence comes from Xylocopa sonorina, assembly GCF_050948175.1. Lineage (NCBI taxonomy): Eukaryota > Metazoa > Arthropoda > Insecta > Hymenoptera > Apidae > Xylocopa > Xylocopa sonorina. The sequence goes on along the minus strand of NW_027490190.1, from coordinate 542,380 downwards.
CGTAGACATCTGCAAACGCTATTTCCTAGCAAGGAAGTGTCGCATTTACATTCTCTTGAACTGTATACGAGGTATACATGACAATTCGCAATGAATATTATATCTTATCATGAAACATAGAAATGAGATGCGATATCGCGATTTAAGCAGCATTAGAAATCTATTGCTTCGATACCTAGACATCTGCAAATGCTACTTCCTAGCAAGGAAGTGTCGCATTTACATTCTTTTGAAGTGAATACGAGGTATACATGACATTCCGCAATGAATATTATATCTTATCATGAAACATAGAAATGAGATGCGATATCGCTATTTAAGAAGCAATAGATCTCTATTGCTTCAATACGTAGACATCTGCCAACGCTATTTCCTAGCAAGGAAGTGTCACATTTACATTCATTTGAAGCGAATACGAGGTATACATGACACTTGGCAATTAATATTGTATATTATCATGAAACATAGAAATGAGATGCGATATCGCGTTTTAAAAAGAATTAGAACTCTAATGCTACGATACGTAGACATCTGGAAACGCTTCTTCCCAGCAAGGAAGTGTCGCACTTACATTCATTTGAAGTGAATATTAGTAGTACATAGCACTTCGCAATGAATATTATATCTTATCATGAGACATAGAAATGAGAAGCGATATCGCGCTTTAAGAAGCGTTAGAAATCTATTGCTACGATACGCAGACATCTGCAAACGCTATTTCGTAGCAAGGAAGTGTCGCAATTACATTCCTTTCAAGTGAATACGAGGTATACATGAGACTTCGCAATGAATATTATATCTCAGCATGAAACATAGAAATGAGTTGCGATATCTTGTTTTAAGAAGCATTAGAACTCTGCTGCTTCGATACGTAGACATCTGGAAACGTTATTTCCTAGAAAGGAAGTATCGCATTTTCATTCTTTTGAAGTGAATACAAGGTATACATGACACATCGCATTGAATATTATATCTTATCATGAAACATAGAAATGAGCTGCGATATCGCGTTTTAAGAAGCATTAGAACTCTATTGCTACAATACGTAATCATCTGCAAGCGCTATTTCCTAGCAAGGAAGTGTTACATTTACATTCCTTTGAAGTGAGAACGAGGTATACATGACAATTCGCAATGAGTATTATATCTTATCATGAAACATGGAAACGAGATGCGATATCGCGATTTAAAAAGCATTAGAACCCTATTGCTGCGAAACGTAGATATCTCCGAACGACATTCAATAGAAAGGAAGTGTCGCATTTACATTCTTTTGAAGTGAATACGAGGTATACATAACACTCCACAATGAATATTACATCTTATCACGAAACAGAAATGGGATGCGATTTCGCGATTTAAGAAGCAGTAGAACTCTATTGCTTCGATACGCAGACATCTGCAAACGCTATTTCCTAGCAGGGAAGTGTCGCATTTACATTCTTTTGAAGTGAATACGAGGTATACATGACACTTCGCAATGAAGATTATATCTTATCATGAACCATAGAAATGGGATGCGATTTTGCGTTTTAAGAAGCATTAGATTTCTATTGCTACGATACGCTGACATCTGCAGACGCTATTGCCTAGCAAGGAAGTGTCGCATATACGTTCGTTAGAAGCGAATACGAGGTATACATAACACTCCACAATGAATATTATATCTTATCACGAAACATAGAAATGTGATGCGATATCGCCTTTCAAGAAGCATTAGAATTTAATTGCGTCGATACGTAGAAATCTGCAAGCGCTATTTCCTAGCAAGGAAGAGTCGCATTTACATTCTTTTGATGTGAATACGAGGTATACATGACACTTCGCAATGAATATGATATCTTATTATGAAACATAGAAATGAAATGCGATATCGCGTTTTAAGAAGCATTCGAACTCAATTGCTTCGATACGTAGACATCTGCCAACGCTATTTCCTACCAAGGAATTGTCGCATTTACATTCATTTGAAGTGCATGCGAGAAATACATGACACTTCACAATGAATACTATATCTTATCATGAAACATAGAAATGAGATGCGACATCTTCTTTTATGAAGCATTAGAACTTTATTGTTTGCATACCTATACATCTGGAAACGCTATTTCCTAGCAAGGAAATGTCGCATTTACATTCTTTTGAAGTGAATACAAGGTATACATGACACATCGCAATGAATATTGTATCTTATCATGAAACATAGAAATGAGATGCGATATCGCGAATTAGGAAGCATTAGAACTCTATTGCTTCGATACGTGGATATCTGGAAATGTTATTTCCTAGGAAGGAAGTGTGGCATTTACATTCGTTTAAAGTCTGTACGAGGAATACGTAACACTTCGCAATGAATATTATATATTATCATGAGACATAGAAATGATATGCGATTTCGCGTTTTAAGAAGCATTAGAACTCTATTGTTTCGATACGGAGACATCTGCCAACGATATTTCCTTGCATAAAGTGTCGCATTTACATTTTTTGAAGTGAATACGAGGAATACATGAATCTTCGCAACGAATATTATATCTTATCATGAAACACAGTAATGAGATTCGATATCCCGTTTCAAGAAGCATTAGAACTCCATTGCTTCGATACGTGGATATCTGGAAATGTTATTTCCTAGGAAGGAAGTGTGGCATTTACATTCATTTAAAGTCTAGACGAGGAATACGTAACACTTCGCAATGAATATTATATATTATCATGAGACATAGAAATGATATGCGATTTCGCGTTTTAAGAAGCATTAGAACTCTATTCCTTCGATACGGAGACATCTGCCAACGATATTTCCTTGCAAGAAAGTGTCGCATTTACATTTTTTGAAGTGAATACGAGGTATACATAACACTCCACAATGAATATTATATCTTATCACGAAACATAGAAATGTGATGCGATATCGCGTTTCAAGAAGCATTAGAACTCTATTGCTTCGATACGTAGAAATCTGCAAGCGCTATTTCCTAGCAAGGAAGTGTCGCATTTACATACTTTTGAAGTGAATACGAGGTATACATGACACTTCGCAATGAATATTATATCTTATCATGAAGCATACAAATGAGATGCGATATCGCGTTCTAGTAAGCATTACAACTCTATTGCTACGATACGAACACATCTGCAAATGCTATTTTCTAGCCTGGAAGTGTCGCATTTACATTCTTTTGAAGTGAACACGAGGTATAAGTAACACTTCGCAATGAATATTATATCATATCATGAAACATAGAAGTGAGATGTGATATCGCGTTTTTAGAAGCACTTGAAGTCTATTGCTACGGTACGCAGACATCTGCAAACGCTATTTCCTAGCAAGGAAGTGTCGCATTTACATTCGTTTGAAGTGAATACGAGGTATACATGACACTTCGCAATGAAGATCATATCTTATCATGAACCATAGAAATGAGATGCGATATTGTGTTTTAAGAAGCATTAGATTTCTATAGCTACGATACGCTGACATCTGCAGACGCTATTGCCTAGCAAGGAACTGTCGCATATACGTTCGTTAGATGTGACTACCAGGTATACATAACACTCCACAATGGATATTATATCTTATCACGAAACATAGAAATGTGATGCGATATCGCCTTTCAAGAAGCATTAGAATTTAATTGCGTCGATACGTAGAAATCTGCAAGCGCTGTTTCGTAGCAAGGAAGAGTCGTATTTACATTCTTTTGATGTGAATACGAGGTATACATGACACTTCGCAATGAATATGATATCTTATTATGAAACATAGAAATGAAATGCGATATCGCGTTTCAAGAAGCATTAGAACTCTATTGCTACGATACATAGACATCTGCAATTGCTATTTCCCAGCATGGAAGAGTCGCATTTACATTCTTTTGATGTGAATACGAGGTATACATGACACTTCGCAATGAATATTACATCTTATTATGAAACATAGAAATGAGATGCGATATCGCGTTTTAAGAAGCGTGAGAACTCTATTGCTACGATACGTAGACATCTGCAAACGCTATATCCTAGCAAGGAAGTGTCGCATTTACATTCATTTGAAGTGTAGAAGAGGAATACAAAACACTGCACGATGAATATTATATCGTATCGTGAAACATAGAAATGGGAAGCTATATCTTGATTTAAGAAGCATTAGAACACTATTGCATCGAATCGTAGACACCTGCAAAGGCTACTTCCTAGCAATTAAGTGCCGCATTCACCTTCTTTTGTAGTGAATACGAGGTATACATGACACTTCGCAATGAATATTATATCTTATCATGAAACCTAGAAATGAGATGCGATATTTGGTTTAAGAAGCATTTGAACTCTATTGCTACGATACGTAGACATCTGCAAACGCTATTTCCTGGCAAGGAAGTGTCGCATTTACATTCATTTGAAGTGTAGACGAGGAATACATAACACTTCCCAATGAATAATATATCTCATAATGAAACACAGAAATGAGATGCGATATCTCGCTTTAAGAGGCATAGAACACTATTGCTTCGATACGTAGACATCTGCAAACGCAATTTCCTAGCAAGGAAGTGTCGCATTTACATACCTTTGAAGTGAATACGAGGTATACATGACACTTCGCAATGAGTATTATATCCTATCATGAAACATGGAAATGAGATGCGATATCGCGTTTTAAGAAGCATTAGATCTCTATTGCTACGATACGTATATATCTGAAACCGCTAATTCCTAGCAAGGAAGTGTCGCATTTACATTCATTCGAAGTGTATGCGAGGTATACATGACACTTCGCAATGAATATTATATCTCATCATGAAACATAGAAATGAGGTGCGACATCTCGTTTTAAGAAGCATTAGAACTCTATTGTTTCGATACGTAGACATCTGGAAACGCTTCTTCCCAGCAAGGAAGTGTCGCACTTACATTCATTTGAAGTGAATATTAGTAGTACATGGCACTTCGCAATGAATATTATATCTTATCATGAGACATAGAAATGAGAAGCGATATCGCGCTTTAAGAAGCGTTAGAAATCTATTGCTACGATACGCAGACATCTGCAAACGCTATTTCGTAGCAAGGAAGTGTCGCAATTACATTCCTTTCAAGTGAATACGAGGTATACATGAGACTTCGCAATGAATATTATATCTCAGCATGAAACATAGAAATGAGTTGCGATATCTTGTTTTAAGAAGCATTAGAACTCTGCTGCTTCGATACGTAGACATCTGGAAACGTTATTTCCTAGAAAGGAAGTATCGCATTTTCATTCTTTTGAAGTGAATACAAGGTATACATGACACATCGCATTGAATATTATATCTTATCATGAAACATAGAAATGAGCTGCGATATCGCGTTTTAAGAAGCATTAGAACTCTATTGCTACAATACGTAATCATCTGCAAGCGCTATTTCCTAGCAAGGAAGTGTTACATTTACATTCCTTTGAAGTGAGTACGAGGTATACATGACAATTCGCAATGAGTATTATATCTTATCACGAAACAGAAATGGGATGCGATTTCGCGATTTAAGAAGCAGTAGAACTCTATTGCTTCGATACGCAGACATCTGCAAACGCTATTTCCTAGCAGGGAAGTGTCGCATTTACATTCTTTTGAAGTGAATACGAGGTATACATGACACTTCGCAATGAAGATTATATCTTATCATGAACCATAGAAATGAGATGCGATATTGCGTTTTAAGAAGCATTAGATTTCTATTGCTACGATACGCTGACATCTGCAGACGCTATTGCCTAGCAAGGAAGTGTCGCATATACGTTCGTTAGAAGCGAATACGAGGTATACATAACACTCCACAATGAATATTATATCTTATCACGAAACATAGAAATGTGATGCGATATCGCCTTTCAAGAAGCATTAGAATTTAATTGCGTCGATACGTAGAAATCTGCAAGCGCTATTTCCTAGCAAGGAAATGTCGCATTTACATTCTTTTGAAGTGAATACAAGGTATACATGACACATCGCAATGAATATTATATCTTATCATGAAACATAGAAATGAGATGCGATATCGCGAATTAGGAAGCATTAGAACTCTATTGCTTCGATACGTGGATATCTGGAAATGTTATTTCCTAGGAAGGAAGTGTGGCATTTACATTCGTTTAAAGTCTATACGAGGAATACGTAACACTTCGCAATGAATATTATATATTATCATGAGACATAGAAATGATATGCGATTTCGCGTTTTAAGAAGCATTAGAACTCTATTGTTTCGATACGGAGACATCTGCCAACGATATTTCCTTGCAAGAAAGTGTCGCATTTACATTTTTTGAAGTGTATGCGAGGTATACATAACACTTCGCAATGAATATTATATGTTATCATGAAACATAGAAAATAGATGCGATATCTCGTTTTAAGAATCATTATGACACTCTTGCTACGATACGTAGACATCTGCAAACGCTATTTCCTAGAAGGGAAGAGTCGCATTTACATTCTTCGGAAGTGAATACGAGGTACACATAGCACTTCGCAATTAATATTATATCTTATCATGAAACGTAGAACTGAAATGCGATATCCCGTTTCAAGAAGCATTAGAACTCTATTGCTACGATACGTAGACATCTGCAGTCGCTACTTCCTAGCAAGGAACTGTCGCATTTACATTCATTTGAAGTGTATGCGAGGTGTACATAACACTTCGCAATGAATATTATATCTTATCGTGAAACATAGATATGAGATGCGATCTCGCGATATAAGAAGCATTAGAACTCTATTGCTACGATACGTAGACATCTGCAAACGCTATTTCCTAGCAAGGAAGTGTCGCATTTACATTCATTTGAAGTGTATGCGAGGTATACATAACACTTCGCAATGAATATTATATATTATCATGAAACATAGAAATGCGATGCGATATGGCGATATAAGAACCATTAGAACTCTATTGTTTCGATACGTAGACTTCTGCCAACGCTATTTCCTAGGAGGGAAGTGTCGCATTTACATTCGTTTGAAGTGTATGCGAGGTATACATGACACTTCGCAATGAATATTATATCTTATCATGAAACATAGAAATGAGATGCGATATCTTGTTTTAAGAAGCTTTAGAACTCCAGTGCTACGATACGTAGACAGCTGGAAACTCTATTTTCTATCGTAGAAGTGTGGCACTTACATTCTTTTGAAGTCTAGCCGAGATATACATATCATTTCGCAGTGAATAATATATCTTATCACGAAATACAGAAATGAGAAGCGATGTCGCGTTTTAGGAAGCATTGGCACTGTATTGCTCCAATACGTAGACAACTGGAAACTGTTCTAGCAAGGAAGTATGACATTTACAATCTTTTGAAGTGCAGACGATGTATACATAACACATCGCAATGAATATTATATCTTATCGACAAACAGAAATGAGATGGTATATGGCGCTCTAAGTAGCATAACAACTCTATTGCTGCGATACGTAGACAGCTGAAATCGTTATTTCCGATCAAGGAAGTGTGGCATTTACATTCTTTTGAAGTGTGGACGAGGTATACATAACACTTCGCAATGACAATTATTCTTATCATGAATCACAGAAATGAGATGCGATATCGCGTTTCAAGAATCATTAGAACTCTATTGCTTCGATGCGTAGACATCTGGAGACGCTATTTCCAAGCAAGGGAGTGTCGCATTTACATTCTTTTGATGTGTATGCGAAGTACACATGACACTCCGCAATGAATATTATATCATATCATAAAACATAGGAATGAGATGCGATATCTCGTTTTAAGAGGCATTAGAACTCTGTTGCTTCGATACGTAGACATCTGCCATCGCTATTTCCTAGCAAGGAAGTGTCGCATTTACATTAATTTGAAGTGTGTGCGAAGTATACAAGAAACTTCGCAATGAATATTACACCTTATCATGGTTCATAGCAATGAGATGCGATATCGCGTTTTCAGAGGCATTAGCACTCTATTGCTACGATACGTAGACATCTGCAAACGCTATTTACTAGCAAGGAAGTGTCGTATTTACATTCTTCTGAAGAGAATACGAGGTATACATGACACTCCGCAATGAATAGTATATCTTACCATAAAACATAGAAATGAGATGCGATATGGCGATTCAAGAAGCATTAGATCTCTATTGCTACGATACGTAGATATCTGCAGACGCTATTTCATAGCAAGGAAGTGTCGCATTTACATTCGTTTGAAGTGAATACGAGGTATACATGACACTTCGCAATGGATATTATATCTTATCATGAATCATAGAAATGAGAATCGATATCGCGCTTTAAGAAGCATTATAACTCTATTGCTTCGATACGTAGACATCTGCAAACGCTATTTAATAGCAAGGAAGTGTCGGATTTACATTCTTCTGAAGTGAATGCAAGGTATATTTGACACTTCGCAATGAATATTATATATTATCATGAAACATAGAAATGAGATGCGATATCGCGCTTTAAGATGCATTATAACTCTATTGCTTCGATACGTAGAGATCTGCAAACGCTATTTCCTAACAGGGAAGTGTCGCATTTACATTCTCTTAATGTGAATACGAGGTTTAAATAACCCTGCACAATGAACATTATATTTTATCATGAAACATAGAATTGAGATGCGATATCGCTGTTTAGGAAGCAGTAGATCTCTATTGCTTCGATACGTAGAACATTATATCTTATAATTAAACATAGAAATGAGAAGCTGTATCGCGATTTAAGCAGAATTAGAACTCTATTGCTTCGATACCTAGATATCCGCAAATGCTATTTCCTAGCAGGGAAGTGCCGCCTTTACATTCATTTGAAGTGTAGCCGAGATAAACATAACACTGCACAATGAATATTATATCTTATCACGAAACATAGAAATGAGATGCGATATCGCTTTTTAACAAGCGTTAGAACGCTATTGCTACGATACGTATACATTTGCAAACGCTATTTCCTAGCATGGACTTGTCGCATTTACATTCTTTCGAAGTGAATACGAGGTACACATAACACTAAACAATGAAAATTATATTTTACCATGAAACATAGAAATGAGATGCGATTTCGCGTTTTAAGAAGCGTTAGAACTCCATTGCTTCACTACGTACATTTCTGCAAACGCTATTTCTTGGCAAGGAAGTGTCGCATTTACATTCTTTGAAGTGCATGCGAGGTATACATAACACACCACAATGAATATTATATCTTATCATGAAACATAGAAATGGGATGCGATATAGCGTTTTAAGCCGCATTAGAACTCTATTGCTTCGGTACCTAGACATCAGCAAACGGTATTTCCTAGCAGGGAAGTGTCGCATTTACATTCTTTTAAAGTGAATACGAGGTATACATAACACTCCACAATGAAAATTATACCTTATCACGAATCATAGAAGTGAGATGCGATATCGCGATTTAAGTAGAATTAGAACTGTATTGCTTCGATACGGAGACTTCTGCAAACGCTATTTCATAGCATGGAAGCCTCGCACTTACATTCTTTTAAAGCGTAAGCGAGGTATAAGTGACACTTCGCAATTAATATTATATCTTATCACGAAACTTAGAAATGAGATGCGACATCTCGTTTTGCGAAGCATTAGAACTACATTGTTTCGATACGTAGACATCTGGAAACGCTATAACCTAGCAAGGAAGAGTCGCTTTTACATTCATTTGTAGTGTATGCTAGCAATACATGACACTTCGCAATGATTATTATATATTATAATGAAACATAGAAGTGAGTTGCGATATCGCGTCTTAAGAAGCATTAGAACCCTATTGCTACGATACGTAGACTTCTGCAAACGTTATTTAATAGCAGGGAAGTGTCGGATTTACATTCTTTTGTAGTGAATACGAGGTATACATATCACTCCACAATGAATATTATATCTTATCACGAAACACAGAAATGAGATGCGATATCCCGTTTTAAGAAGCATCAGAACACTATTGCTTCGATACGTAGATATCTGCAAACGCTATTTCCTAGCAAAGAAGTGTCCCATTTTCCTACATTTGAAGTGAATACGAGGTATACATAACACTGCACAATAAGTATTATATCTTATCATAAAACATAGAAATGAGATGCGATGTCGCGATTTAAGAAGGATTAGAATTCTATTGCTTCGATACGTAGACATCTGGTATCGTTATTTCCTGGAAAGCAAGTGTCGCATTTACATTCATTTGAAGTGTAGACGAGGAATACATAACACTTCGCATTGAGTATTATATCTTATCATGAGACATAGAAATGAGATGCGATATCGCGTTATAAGAAGCATTTGAACTCTATTGCTTCGATGCGTACACATCTACAAACGCTATTTCCTAGCAAGGAAGTGACGCATTTACATTCATTTGAAGTGAATACGAAGTATACATGACACTTCGCAGTGAATATTATATCTTATCATGAGACATAGAAATGAGATACCATATCGCGTTTTAAGAGGCATTAGAACGCTATTGCTGCGATACGTAGATATCTGGAAACGCTATTTCGTAGCAAGGAAGTGTCGCAATTACATTCCTTTCAAGTGAATACGAAGTATACATGACATTTCGCAATGAATATTATATCTCATCATTAAACATAGAAATGAGTTGCGATATCTTGTTTTAAGAAGCATTAGAACTCTGTTGCTTCGATACGCAGACATCTGCAAACGCTATTTCCAAGCAAGGAAGTGTCGCATTTACATTCTTAGGAAGTGTAGACGAGGTATACATAACACTCCACAATGAATATTATATCTTATCATGAAGCATAGAAATGAGGAGCGATTTCGCGTTTTAAGAAGCATTAGAACTCTATTGCTTCGATACGTAAACATCTGCAGACGTTATTACCTAGCAAGGAAGTGTCGCATTTACATTCTTTTGAAGTGAATACGAGGTATGCACAACACTCCACAATGAATATTATATCTTATCATGAAGCACATAAATGAGAAGCGGTATCGCGATTTAAGAAGCATCAGAACTCTATTGCTTCGATACGTAAACATCTGCAGACGCTATTACCTAGGAAGGAAGTGTCGCCTTTACAATCTGCTGATGTGAATACGAGGTATACATAACACTCCAGAATGAATATTATATCTTATCATGAAACATAGAAATGAGATGCGATATCGCGTTTTGAGAAGCATTAGGACTCTATTGCTACGATACATAGACATCTGCAAGCGCTATTTCCTAGCAAGGAAGTTGTAGCATTTACATTCTTTTTAAGAGAATACGAGGAATACATGACACTTGGCAATTAATATTGTATCTTATCATGAAACATGGAAATGAGATGCGATATCGCGTTTTAAGAAGAATTAGAACTCTAATGCTACGATACGTAGACATCTGCAAACGCTATTTCCTAGCAAGGAAGTGACGCATTATCATTCCTTTGAAATGAATACGAGGTATTCATAACACTGCACAATGAATATTATATCTTATCATGATACATAGAAATGAGATGCGATATCGCGATTTAAGCAGCATTGGAACTCTATTGCTTCGATACCTAGACATCTGCAAGCGCTGTTTCCTAGCAAGGAAGTGTCGCATTCACATTCATTTGAAGTGTACACGAGGAATACATAACACTTCGCAATGAATTATATATCTTATCATGAAACATAGAAATGAGGTGCGATATCGCGATTTAAGAAGCATTAGGATTCTATTGCTTCGATACGTAGACATCTGCAAACGCTATTTCCTAGCAAGGGAGCGTCGCATTTACATTCATTTGTAGTGTATGCGAGGTATACATGACACTTCGCAATGATTATTATATATTATCGTGAAACATAGAAATGAGATGCGGTATCGCATTTTGAGAAGCATTAGAACACTAATGCTACGATACGAAAACATCTGCAAACGCTATTTCCTAGCAAGGGAGTGTCGTATTTAAATTCTATTGAAGTGAATACGAGGTTATGATAACACTCCGCAATGAATATTATATCTTATCATGAAACATAGAAATGAGATGCGATTTAAGAAGCAGTAGATCTCTATTGCTTCGAAACGTAGACATCTGCCAACGCTATTTCCTAGCAAGGAAGTGTCGCATTTACATTCATTTGAAGTGTATGCGAGGTATACAAGATACTTCGCAATGAATATTATATCTTATCATGAAACATAGAAATGAGATGCGATATAGCGATTTAAGAAGCATTAGGACTCTATTGCTACGATACATAGACATCTGCAAGCGCTATTTCCTAGCAAGGAAGTGACGCATTATCATTCTTTTGAAGTGAGTACGAGATATACATAACACTGCACAATGAAGATTATATGTTATCATGATACATAGAAATGAGATGCGATATCGCGTGTTGAGAAGCATTAGAACTCTAATGCTACGATACGTAGACACCTGCAAACGCTATTTCCTAGCAAGGGAGTGTCGCATTTAAATTCTATTGAAGTGAATACGAGGTTATGATAACACTCCGCAATGAATATTATATCTTATCATGAAACATAGAAATGAGATGCGATATAAGAAGCAGTTGATCTCGATTGCTTCGAAACGTAGACATCCGCCAACGCTATTTCCTAGCAAGGAAGTGTCGCATTTACATTCATTTGAAGTGTATGCGAGGTATACAAGATACTTCGCAATGAATAATATATCTTATCATGAAGCATAGAAATGAGGTGCGATATCGCGATTTAAGAAGCATTAGGACTCTATTGCTTCGATACGTAGACATGTGCAAACGCTACTTCCTAGCAAGGAAGTGTCGTATTTTCATTCTTTTGATGTCAATTTGAGTAATACACGACACTTCGCAATGAATATTATATCTTATCATAAAACATAGAGATGAGGAGCGATATCTCGTTTTAAGAAGCACAAGAACTCTATTGCTTCGACAAGTAGACATCTGCCATCGCTATTCCCTAGGAAGGAACTGTCGCATTTACATTCTTATGATCTCAATACGCGGTATACATAACACTGCACAATGAATATTATATCTTATCATGAAACATAGAAATCAGATGCGATATCGCGTTCTAAGAAGCACTAGAACCCTATTGCTCCGATAAGTAGACATCTGCAAACGCTACTTCCTAGCAATGAAGTGTCGCATTTACATTCTTTTGAAGTGAATACGTGGTATACATGACACTTCGCAATGAATATTATATCTTATCATGAAACATAGAAATGAGATGCGATATAGCGAATTAAGAATCGTTAGAACTCTGTTGCTACGATACGTAGACATTTGCAAACGCTATTCCCTAGCAAGGAAGTGTCGCATTTACATTCATTTGAAGTGTATGCGAGGTATACATGCCACTTGGCAATGAATATCATATCTTATCATGAAACATAGAAACGAGATGCGATATCGCGTTTTAGGAAGCATCAGAACACTATCGCTACGATAGGTAGACATCTGCATACGCTATTTCCTAGAAAGGAAGTGTCGCATTTACAATCATTTGAAGTGAATACGAGGAACACATGAAACTTCGCAATGAATATTATATCTTATCATGTAACATAGAAATGAGATGCGATATGACGATATAAGGAGCATTAGAATTCTATTGCTCCGATTCGTAGAAATCTGCAAACGCTATTTCCTATCAAGGAAGTGTCGCATTTACATTAATTTGAACTGTATGCGAGGTATACAAGAAGCTTCGCAATGAATATTACATCTTATCATGATTCATAGAAATGAGATGCGATATCGCGTTTTGAGAAGCATTAGAACTCAATTGCTACGATTCGTAGACATCTGCCGAAGCTATTTCCTATCAAGGAAGTGTCGCAATTACATTCTTTTGAAGTGAATTCGAGATATACATAACACTCCACAATGAATATTATATCTTATCATGAAGCATATAAATGAGGATCGGTTTCGCGTTTTAAGAAGCATTAGAACTCTATTGCTACGATACGTAGACATATGCATACACTAATTCCTAGCAAGCAAGTGTCGCATTTTCAATCTTTTGAAGTAAATACGAGGTATACATAAAAATCCACAATGCATATTATATCTTATCATATAACGTAGAATTGAGGTGCGATATCGCGATTTAAGAGGCATTGGAATACTATTGCTTCGATACGTAGACATCTGCCAACGCTGCTTCCTTGCAAGGATGTGTCGCATTTACATTCTTTTGAAGTGAATACGAAGTATACATGACACTACGCAAGGAATAATATATCTTATAATGAATCATAGAAATGAGATGCTATATGGCGTTTTAAGTAGCATCAGAACTCTATTGTTACGATTCGTAGACATCTGCAGACGCTATTTCCTATCAAGGAAGTGCCGCATTTACATGCTGTTGAAGTGAATACGAGGTATACATAACACTCCACAATGAATATTATATCTTATCATGAAACATAGAAATGAGATGCGATATCGCGTATTGAGAATCATTTGAACGCTACTGCTACAATACGTAGACATCTGCAATCGCTACTTCCAAGCAAGGAGGTGTCGTATTTACATTTTTTTGAAGTGAGTACGTGGTATACATAACACTGCACAATGAATATTATATCTTATCGTAAAACATAGATATGAGATGCGATATGGCGATTTAAGAAGCATTAGAACTCTATTGCTACGATACGTAGATATCTGCAGTCGCTATTTCCTAGCAAGGAAGAGTCGCATTCACATTCATTTTAAGTGAATACGAGGTATGCACAACACTCCACAATGAATATCATATCTTATAATGAAACTTAGAAATGGGATGCGATATGACGATTTAAGAAGCATTATATATGTATATATTGCTTGCTACTAATACATTATATATGTATTATATTGCTTCGATACGTAGACATCTGCAAACGCTATTTCCAAGCAAGGTAGTGTCGCATTTACATTCATTTGAGTTGTATGCGAGGTATACATGACACTTCGCAATGAATATTGTATCTTATCGTGAAACATAGAAATGAAATGAGATATCGCGATTTAAGAAGCATTGGAACTCTATTGCTCCAATACGTAGACATCGGCAAACACTTTTTCCTAGCAAGGGATTGTCGCATTTACATTCTTTTGAAGTGAATACCAGGTACACATAACACTCCCCAATGTATATTATATCTTATCATGAGACATAGAAATGAGATGCGATTTCGCGTTTTAAGAAGCATGAGAACTCTATTGCTTCGATATATTCCTAGCAAGGAAGTGTCGCATTTACATGCTTTTGAAGTGATTACGAGGTATACATGACACTTCGCAATGAATATTATATCTTATCATAAAACAGAAATTAGGAGCGATATCGCTATTTAGGAAGCATTAGAACTCTATTGCTTCGATATATAGACATCTGCAAAGGCTATGTCCTAGCAAGGTAGAGTCGCATTTACATTCTTTTGAAGTGAATACCAGGTACACATAATACTCCACAATTTGTATTATATCTCATCATGAGGCATAGGAATGAGATGCGATTTCGCGTTTTAAGAAGCCTTAGAACTCCATTCCTGCGATACGTAGACATCTGCAAACGCTACTTAATGGCAAGGAAGTGTCGCATTTACATTCTTTTGAAGTGAATACGAGGTACATACAACACACCACAATGAACATTATATCTTATCATGAAACATAGAAATGAAATGCGACATCGCGTTTTAAGAAGCATTAGAACTCTGTTGCTTCGATCCGTGGACATCTGGAAACGTTATTTCCAAGCAAGGAAGTGTCGCACTTGCATTCTTTTGAAGTGAATACGATGTATACATGACACTTCGCAATGTATATTATATCTTATCATGAGACATAGAATTGAGATGCGATATCCCGTTTTAAGAAGCATTGGAACTCTATTGCTTCGATACGTGTACATCTGCAAACGCTATTTCCTAGGAAGGAAGTGTGGCATTTACATTCTTTTGAAGTGAATACGAGGTACACATGACACTTCGCAATGAATATTATATCTTATCATGATACATAGGAATGAGATGCGGTATCCCGCTTTAAGAAGCATTAGAACACTATTGCTTAGATACGTAGACATCTGCAAGCGCTATTTCCTAGCAATGAAGTGTCGCATTTACATTCATTCTAAGTGTATGCGAGGCATAAGTGGCACTTCGCAATGAATATTATATCCTATCATGAAACATAGAAGTGTGATGCGATTTCGCGTTTTAGGAAGCATTAGAACTATATTGCTACGATACGTGGACATCTGCAAATGCTATTTCCTAGCAAGGAAGTGTCGCATTACATTCTTTTGAAGTGAACACGAGGTATACATGACACTTCGCAATGAATATTATATCTTACCATGATACATAGAAATGAGATGCGATATGGCGATTTAAGAAGCATTAGAACTCTATTGCTACGATACGTAGATATCTGCAGACCCCATTTCCTAGCAAGGAAGTATCGCATTTACATTCATTTGATGTGAATACGAGGTATACATAACACTGCACAATGAATATCATATCTTATAATGAAACATAGAAATGAGATGCGATATGACGATTTAAGAAGCATTATATATGTATATATTGCTTGCTAATAATACATTACATATGTATTATATTGCTTCGATACGTAGACATCTGCAAACGCTATTTCCAAGCAAGGTAGTGTCGCATTTACAGTCATTTGAAGTGTATGCGAGGTATACTAAAAACTTCGCAATGAATATTACATCTTATCATGATTCATAGGAATGAGATGCGATATCGCGTTTTAAGGAGCCTTAGAACTCTATTGCTACGATACGTAGACATCTGCAAACGCTAATTCCTAGGAAGGAAGTGTCGCATTTACAATCTATTGAAGCGAATACGAGGTATACATAACACTCCAGAATGAATATTATATCTTATCATGAAACATAGAAATGAGATTCGATATGGCGTTTTAAGATGCATTAGAACTCTATTACTACGATACGTAGACATCTGCAGACGCTATTTCCTAGCAGGGAAGTGTCGCATTTACATTGTTTTCAAGTGAATACGAAGTACACATGACATTTCGCAATGAATATTATATCTTATCGTGAAACATAGAAATGAGATGCGATATGACGATTTAAGAAGAATTAAAATTCTATTGCTTCAATACGTTGACATCTCCCAACACTATTTCCTAGCAAGGAAGTGTCGCATTTACATTCATTTGATGTGACTGCGAGGTACACACAACACTTCGCAATGAATATTATATCTTATCACGAAACATAGAAATGATATGCGATATCGCGATTTAAGAAGCATTAGAACTCTATTGCTTCGATTCGTAGACATCTGCAAACGCTACTTCCTAGGAAGGAAGTGTCGCATTTACATTCATTTGAAGTGTATGCGAGGTATACATAACACTCCACAATGAATATTATATCTTATCATGAAACATAGAAATGGGATGCGATTTTGCGTTTTGAGAAGTATTATAACAGGCTTGCTACGATACGTAGACATCTGCAAAGTCTATTTCCTAGCAAGGAAGTGTCGCATTTACATTCATTTGTAGTGTGTACGAGGAATACATGAAACTTCGCAATGAATATTATATCTTATCATAAAGCATAGAAATGAGATGCGATATCCTGTTTCAAGAAGCATTAGAACTCTATTGCTTCGATACTTAGACGTCTGCAAACGCTATTTCCTAGCAAGGAAGTGTCGCATTTACAATCTTTTGAAGTGAATGCGAGGTATACATAACATTGCACAATGAATATTATCTATTATCATGAAACATAGAAATGAGATGCGATATCGCGATATAAGATGCATTAGAACTTTATTGCTTCGATACGTAGACATCTGCGAACGCTATTTCCTAGCAAGCAAGTGTCGCAAATACATTCTACTGAATTGAGTACGAGTTAAACATGACACTTCGCAATGAATATTATAACTTATCATGAAACAAAGAAATGAGCTGCGATATCGCGTTTTAAGAAGCATTATAACTCTATTGCTTCGATACATAGACATCTGCCAACACTATTTCCTAGCAAGGATGTGTCGCATTTACATTCATCTAAAGTGAATACGTGGTATACATAACCATCCACAATGAATATTATATCTTGTCGTAAAATATGGAAATGAGATGCGATATCTCGGTTTAAGAAGCATTAAAACCATGTTGCTTCGATACGGAGACATCTGCAAACGCTATTTCCTAGCATGGAAGTGTCGCATTTACATTCTTTTGAAGTGAATACGAGGTATACCTAACACCCCACAATGAATATTATATCTTATCATGAAACCAAGGAATGAGAATCGATATCGCGTGTTAAGAAGCATTAGAACCCTATTGCTACGATACGTAGACATCTGGAAATGTAATTTCCTAGAAAGGAAGTGTCGTATTTACATTCATTTGAAGTGTATCCGAGGCATACATGACACTACGCAATGAACATTATATCTTATCATGAAACATAGAAATGAGATGAGATATCGCCTTTTGAGAAGCATTAGAACACTATTGCTTCGGTACGTAGCCATCTGCAAACGCTATTTCCTAGCAAGGAAGTGTCGCATTTACATTCATTTGAAGAGTATCCCAGGTATACACTCCGCAATGAATATTATATCTTATCGTGAGACATAGAAATGAGATGCGATACCGCGTTTCGAGAAGCATTAGAACTCTATTGTTTCGATACGTAGACATCTGCAAACGCTATTTCCTAGCAAGGAAGTGTCGCATTTACATTCATTTGAATTGAATACGAGGTACACATGACACTTCGCAATTAATATTATATCTAACCATGATACATGGAAATGAGATGCGTTATCGCGTTTTCAGAAGCATTAGAAATCTATTGCTTGGATACGTAGACATCTGCAAGCGCTATTTCCTAGCAAGGAAGAGTCGCATTTACATTCATTTGAAGTTTATGCGAGGTATAAGTGACACTTCGCAATGAATATTATATCTCATCATGAAACATAGAAATGAGATGCGATATCGCGTTTTAAGAAGCATTTGAAGTCTATTGCTTCGATGCGTAGACATCTGGAAACGCTATTTCCTAGCTAGGAAGTGTCGCATTTACATTCACTTGAAGTGTAGACGAGGAATACGTAACACTTCGCAATGAATATTATATATTATCATAAAACATAGAAATAAGATGCCATATCTCGTTTTAAGAAGCATTAGAACTCTATTGCTTCGATACCTAGAAATCTGCCATCGCTATATCCCAGCAACGAAGTGTCGCATTTACATTCATTTGAAGTGTATGCCAGGTATACATGACACTTCGCAATGAATATTATATCTTATCATAAAACATAGAAATGAGATGCGATATGACGATTTAAGAAGCATTAGAACTCTATTGCTTCGATACGTAGACATGTACAGACGCTAATTCCTATCATGGAAGTGTCGCATTTACAGTCCTTTGAAGTGAATACGAGGTATACATAACACTCCACAATGAATATTATATCTTATCATGAAACATATAGTTGAGGATCGATTCGCGTTTTAAGAAGCATTAGGACTCTATTGCTTCGATACGTAAACATCTGCAGACGCTATTAGCTAGCAAGGAAGTGTCGCATTTATATTCATTTGAAGTGAATACGAGGTATACATAACACTCCACAATGAATATTATATCTTATCATAAAGCATACAAATGAGGAGCGATTTCGCATTTTAAGAAGCATTAGTACTCTACTGCTACGATACGTAAACATCTGCAAACGCTAACTCCTAGCAAGGAGGTGTCGCATTTCCAATCTTTTGAAGTGAATACGAGGTATACATAACAATCCACAATGGATATTATATCTTATCATGAAACATAGAAATGAGATGCGATATCGCGATTTAAGAAGCGCTAGAACTCTACTGCTTCGATACGTAGACATCTGCAAACGCTGTTTCCGAGCAAGGAAGTGTCGCATTTACATTCAATTGAAGTGTATGCGAGGTATACATGACACTCCGCAATGAATATTATATCTTATCATAAAACATAGAAATGAGATGCGATATCTCGTTTTAAGTAGCATTAGAACCCTATTGCTATTATACGTAGAAATCTGCAACCGCTATTTCCCAGCAAGAAAGTATCGCATTTACATTCTTTTGAAGTGAATACGAGGAATACATGATACTTCGCAATGGTTATTATATCTTATCATGAAACATACAAATGAAGTGCGATATAGCGATTTAAGAAATATAAGAAACCTATTGCTACGATACGTAGACTTCTGCAAACTCTATTTCCTAGCAAAGAAGTGTTGCATTTAGATTCTTTTGAAGTGAATACGAGGGATACATAGCACTCCCCAATCAATATTATATCTGATCATGTAACATACAAATGAGATGCGATATCGCCTTTTAGGAAGCATTAGTACTCTATTGCTACGATACGTAGATATCTGGAAACGCTATTTCCCAGCAAGGAAGAGTCGCATTTACATTCTTTTGATGTGAATACGAGGTATACATGACACTTCGCAATGAATATTATATCCTGTCATGAAACATAGAAGTGAGGCGCGATATCGCGTATTAACAAGCATTAGAACTCTAATGCTACGATACGTAGATATCTGCAATCGCTATTTCCTAGCAACGAAGAGTCGCATTTACACTCATTTCATGTGAATACGAGGTATACAAGACACTTCGCAGTGAATATTATATCTTATTATGAAACATAGAAATGAAATGCGATATCGCGTTTTAAGTAGCATCAGAACTCTATTGCTACGATACGTAGACATCTGCAAACGCTATTTCCTAGCAAGGATGTATCGCATTTACATTCTTTTGAAGTGAATACGAGGTACACATGACACTCAACAATGAATATTATATCTTATCATAAAGCATAGACATGAGATGCGATATCGCGATTTAAGAAGCACTAGAACTCTATTGCTTCGGTACGTAGACATCTGCAAACGCTATTTCCCAGCAAGGAAGTGTCGCATTTACATTCATTTGAAGTGTATGCGAGGTATACGTAACACTTCCCAATGAATATTATATCTTATCATGAAACATAGAAATGAGATGCGATATGGCGTTTTAAGAAGCGTTATAACACTATTGCTACGATACGTAGATATCTGGAAACGCTATTTCCTAGCAAGGAAGAGTCTCATATACAATTTTTTGAAGTGAATACGTGGTATACATGACATTTCGCAATGAATATTTTATCTTATCCTGAAACATAGAAATGAGATGCAATATCGCGCTTCAAAAAGCATTATAACTGTAATGCTACGATACGTAGACATCTGCAAACGCCATTTCCTAGCATGGAAATGTTGCATTCACATTCTTTGGAAGTGAATACGAGGTATACAAGACACTTCGCAAGGAATATTATATCTTATAATGAAACATAGAAATGAGATACGATATCGAGTTTTAAGAAGCATTAGATCCCTATTGCTACGATACGTAGACATCTGCAGACGCTTTTGCCTAGCAAGGAAGTGTCACATATACGTTCGTTTGAAGTGAATACGAGGTATACATGACACTTCGCAATGAATATTATATCTTAACATGAAACATACAAATGAGATGCGATATCGCGTTTTAGGAAGCATTACAACTCTATTGCTACGATAAGAACACATCAGCAAACGCTATTTCCTTGCCGAGAAGTGTCGCAATTACATTCTTTAGAAGTGGATACGAGGTATACATGACACTTCGCAATGAATATTATATCTTATCATGAAACATAGAAATGAGATGCGATATCCCGTTTAGAGAAGCATTAGAGCTCTATTGCTTCGATACGTACACATCTGGAAACGATATTTCCTAGAAGGGAAGTGTCGCATTTACATTCCTTTGAAGACGAGGAATACATAGCACTTCGCAATGAATATTATGTCTTATCATGAAACATACAAATAAGATGCGATATGGCGTTTAGAGAGGCATTATAGCTCTAGTGATACGCTACGTAGACATCTGCAAACGCTACTTCCTAGTAAGGAAGTGTCGCATTTACATTCTTTTGACGTGGATACGAGGTATAGATAACATTCCGCAATGAATATTATATCTTATCATGAAACGTAGAAATGAGAAGCGATATCGCGTTTTAGGAAGCATTAGAACTCCAATACCACGATACGTAGACATATGCAAACGCTATTTCCTAGCAAGAATGTGTCCGACTTACATGGTCTTGAAGTGATTACGAGGAATACATAACACTTCGCAATGAAAATTATATCTTATCATGAAACATAGAAGTGAGATGCGATATCGCAATTTAAGAAGCATAAGAAAACTAATGCTACGATACGTAGACATCTGCAAATGCTATTTCCTAGCAAGGAAGTGTCGCATTTACATTGTTTTGAAGTGAATACGATGTATACATGGCACTTCGCAATGAATATTGTATCTTATCATGAAACATAGAAATGAGATGCGATATCTCGTTTTAAGTAGCATTAGAACCCTATTGATGCGATACGTAGACATCTGCAAACGCTATTTCCCAGCAAGGAAGTGTCGCATTTACATTCCTTCGAAGTGAATACGAGGTATACCTAACACTCCACAATGATTATTATATCTAATCATGAAACATACAAATGAGATGCGTTATCGCGTTTTAAGAAACATTAGGACTGTATTGCTACGATACGTAAGCATCTGCAAACGCTATTTCCTAGCAAGGAAGTGTCGCATTTACATTCCCTTGAAGTGAACACGAGGTATACATGACTCTTCGCAATGAGTATTATATCTTATCATGAACCATGGAAATGAGATGCGATATCGCGTTTTAAGAAGCATTAGAACTCTATTGCTTCGATACCTAGAAATCTGCCATCGCTATATCCCAGCAACGAAGTGTCGCATTTACATTCATTTGAAGTGTATGCCAGGTATACATGACACTTCGCAATGAATATTATATCTTATCATAAAACATAGAAATGAGATGCGATATCTCGTTTTAAGTAGCATTAGAACCCTATTGCTATTATACGTAGAAATCTGCAACCGCTATTTCCCAGCAAGAAAGTATCGCATTTACATTCTTTTGAAGTGAATACGAGGAATACATGATACTTCGCAATGGTTATTATATCTTATCATGAAACATACAAATGAAGTGCGATATAGCGATTTAAGAAATATAAGAACCCTATTGCTTCGATACGTAGACATCTGGAAACGCTTCTTCCTAGCAAAGAAGTGTCCCATTTTCCTGCATTTGAAGTGAATACGAGGTATACATAACACTGCACAATAAGTATTATATCTTATCGCGAAACATAGAAATGGGATGCGATATCGTAATTTAAGAAGCATTAGAACTCTATTGCATCGATACGTAGACATCTGCAAATGCACTTCCTAGCATGGAAGTGCCGCATGTGCATTCTTTTGAAGTGAATACGAGGTATACAATACACTTCGCAATGAATATTATATCTTATCATGAAACATAGAAATGAGATGCGATATCCCGTTTCAAGAAGCATTAGAACTCTATTGCTTCGTTGCGTAGACATCTGGAAACGCTTTTTCCTAGTAACGAAGTGTCACATTTACATTCATTTGAAGTGTAGACGAGGAATACACAACACTTCGTAATGAATATTATATCTCATCATGAAACATAGAAATGAGATGCGACATCTCGTTTTAAGAAACATTATAACTCTATTGCTTCGATACGTAGACAAGTGCAAACGCTACTTCCTAGCAAGGTAGTATCGCACTTACATTCATTTGAAGTGTATACGAGGTATGCATAACTCCTCGCAATGTGTATTATATCTTATCATGAAACATAGAAATGGTATGCGATATCGCGTTCCAAGAAGCATTACAACTCTATTGCTACGATACGTAGACATCAGAAAACGTTATTTCCCAGCAAGGATGTGTCGCATTTACATTCGCTTGAAGTGAAGACTAGGTATACGTGACACTTCGCAATGAATATTATATCTTATCATGAAACATAGAAATGAGATGCGATATCTCGTTTTAAGAAGCATTAGAACTCTATTGCTTCGATACGTAGACATCTGCAATCGCTATTTCCTAGCAAGGAAGTGTCGCATTTACATTCGCTTGAAGTGTAGACGAGATATACATAACACTGCACAATGAATATTATATCTTATCATGAAACGTAGAAGTGAGATGCGATATCGCGATTTATGATGCATTGGAACTCTATTGCTTCGATACGTAGACATCTGCAAACGCTATTTCCTAGCAAGGTAGTGTCGCATTTACATTCCTTTGAAGAGAATACGAGGAATACATGAAACTTCGCAATGAATATTATATCTTATCATGAAGCATAGAAATGAGATGCGATATCCCGTTTCAAGAACCACTAGAACTCTATTGCTTCGATACGTAGACATCTGCAAACGCTATTTCCTAGCAAGCAAATGTCGCATTTACTTTCTCCTGAAGTGAATACGAAGTATACATGACACTCCGCAATGAATTTTATAACTTATCTTAAAACATAGAAATGAAATGCGATATCTCGTTTTAAGAAGCATTAGAACTCTATTGCTTCGATACGTAGACATCTGCAAACGCTATTTCCAAGCAAGGAAGTGTCGCATTTACATTCGCTTGAAGTGTAGACGAGATATACATAACACTGCACAATGAATATTATATCTTATCATGAAACGTAGAAGTGAGATGCGATATCGCGATTTATGATGCATTGGAACTCTATTGCTTCGATACGTAGACATCTGCAAACGCTATTTCCTAGCAAGGTAGTGTCGCATTTACATTCCTTTGAAGAGAAAATGTGGTATACATGATACACCGCAATGAATATTATATCTTATCATAAAACATAGAAATAAGGTGCGATATGGCGATTTAAGAAGCAATAGAACACTACTGCTTCGATACGTAGACATCTGCAAACGCTACTTCCTAGCAAGGAATTGTCGTATTTACATTCATTTGAAGTGTATGCGAGGTATACATGACACTCCACAATGAATATTATATCTTATCATGAAACATAGAAATGAGGTGCGATATCGCGCTTTAAGAAGCATTAGAACTCTATTGCTACGTAGCTATCTGCAGACGCTATTTCCTATCAAGGAAGTGTCGCATTTACATTCATTTGAAGCGTATGCGAGGTATACATGACACATCGCAATGTATATTATATGTTATCATGAAACATAGAAATGAGATGCTATATCGCGTTTTAAGAAGCATTAGATCTCCATTTCTATGATACATTCATCTGAAGTAAATACGAGGTATACGTAACACTGCACAATGCATATTATATCTTACCATGAAACATAGAAATGAGATGCGATATCGCCTTTTAAGAAGCATTAGAAATCTATTGCTACTATACGTAGACATCTGCAAACGCTCTTTCCTTGCAAGGAAGTGTCGCATTTACATTCATATGAAGTGTAGACGAGGAATACATAACCCTTCGCAAATCATATTATATCTTACCATGAAACATAGAAATGAGATGCGATATTGTGTTTTAAGAATCATAAGAACTCTATTTCTACGATACGTAGACATCTGCAAACGCTCTTTCCTTGCAAGGAAGTGTCGCATTAACATTCATATGTAGTGCAGACGAGGAATACATAACCCTTCGCAAATCATATTATATCTTACCATGAAACATAGAAATGAGATGCGATATTGTGTTTTAAGAATCATAAGAACTCTATTTCTACGATACGTAGACATCTGCAAACGCTCTTTCCTTGCAAGGAAGTGTCGCATTAACATTCATATGAAGTGCAGACGAGGAATACATAACCCTTCGCAAATCATATTATATCTTACCATGAAACATAGAAATGAGATGCGATATCGCATTTTAAGAAGCATTAGAAATCTATTGCTACGATACGTAGACATCTGCAAACGCTATTTCTTTGCAAGGAAGTGTCGCATTTACATTCATTTGAAGTGTAGACGAGGAATACATAACACTTCGCAAATCATATAATATCTTACCATGAAACATAGAAATGAGATGCGATATCGCGTTTGAAGAATCATAAGAACTCTATTGCTACGATACGTAGACATCTGCAAACGCTCTTTCCTTGCAAGGAAGTGTCGCATTAACATTCATATGAAGTGTAGACGAGGAATACATAACCCTTCGCAAATCATATTATATCTTACCATGAAACATAGAAATGAGATGCGATATCGCGTTTTAAGAAGCATTAGAAATCTATTGCTACGATACGTAGACATCTGCAAACGCTATTTCTTTGCAAGGAAGTGTCGCATTTACATTGATTTGAATCGTAGACGAGGAATGCATAACACTTCGCATATCATATTATATCTTACCATGAAACATAGGAATGACATGCGATATCGCGTTTTAAGAATCATAAGAACTCTATTGCTACGATACGTAGACATCTGCAAACGCTATTTCCTAGCGAGGAAGTGTCGCATTCACATTCATTTGAAGTGTAGACGAGGAATACATAACACTTTGCAAATCATGTTATATCTTACCATGAAACATAGAAATGAGATGCGATATCGCCTTTTAAGAAGCATTAGAAATCTATTGCTACTATACGTAGACATCTGCAAACGCTATTTCCTTGCTAGGAAGTGTCGCATTTACATTCATTTGAAGTGTAGACGAGGAATACATGACACTTCGCATATCATATTATATCTTACCATGAAACATAGAAATGAGATGCGATATTGTGTGTTGAGAAGCATTAGAACTCTATCGCTACAATTCCTAGACATCTGCAAACGCTATTTCCTTTCAAGGAAGTGTCGCATTTACATTCATTTGAAGTGTAGACGAGGAATACATAACACTTCGCAAATCATATTATATCTTACCATGAAACATAGAAATGAGATGCGATATCGCGTTTTAAGAATCATTAGAAATCTATTGCTACTATACGTAGACATCTGCAAACGCTATTTCCTTGCTAGGAAATACATGACACTTCGCAAATCATATTATATCTTACCATGAAGCATAGAAATGAGATGCGATATTGTGTGTTGAGAAGCATTAGAACTCAATCGCTACGATACCTAGACATCTGCAGACGCTATTTCCTTTCAAGGAAGTGTCGCATTTACATTCATTTGAAGTGTAGACGAGCAGTAGGTAACACTTCGCAAATCATATTATATCTTACCATGAAACATAGAAATGAGATGCGATATCGCGTTTTAAAAAGCATTAGAAATCAATTGCTACGATACGTAGACATCTGCAAACGCTATTACCTAGCGAGCAAGTGTCGCATTCACATTCCTTTGAAGTGTAGACGAGGAATACATAACACTTCGCAAATCATATTATATCTTACCATGAAACATAGAAATGAGATGCGATATCGTCTTTTAAGAATCGTAAGAACTCCATTGCTACGATACGTAGACATCTGCAAAACGCTCTTTCCTTGCAAGGAAGTGTCGCATTAACATTCATATGAAGTGTAGACGAGGAATACATAACCCTTCGCAAATCATAAAATATCTTACCATGGAACATAGAAATGAGATGCGATATCGCGTTTTAAGAAGCATTAGAAATCTATTGCTACGATACGTAGACATCTGCAAACGCTATTTCTTTGCAAGGAAGTGTTGCATTTACATTCATTTGAAGTGTAGACGAGGAATACATAACACTTCGCAAATCATATTATATCTTACCATGAAACATAGAAATGAGATGCGATATTGTGTTTTAAGAATCATAAGAACTCTATTTCTACGATACGTAGACATCTGCAAACGCTCTTTCCTTGCAAGGAAGTGTCGCAATAACATTCATATGAAGTGCAGACGAGGAATACATAACCCTTCGCAAATCATATTATATCTTACCATGAAACATAGAAATGAGATGCGATATCGCGTTTTAAAAAGCATTAGAAATCAATTGCTACGATACGTAG
The DNA here is from genome assembly GCF_050948175.1 of Xylocopa sonorina. Lineage (NCBI taxonomy): Eukaryota > Metazoa > Arthropoda > Insecta > Hymenoptera > Apidae > Xylocopa > Xylocopa sonorina. Next base: position 514,356 of record NW_027490190.1, on the reverse strand, counting down.
ACATCTGCAAACGCTATTACCTAGCGAGCAAGTGTCGCATTCACATTCCTTTGAAGTGTAGACGAGGAATACATAACACTTCGCAAATCATATTATATCTTACCATGAAACATAGAAATGAGATGCGATATCGTCTTTTAAGAATCGTAAGAACTCCATTGCTACGATACGTAGACATCTGCAAAACGCTCTTTCCTTGCAAGGAAGTGTCGCATTAACATTCATATGAAGTGTAGACGTGGAATACATAACCCTTCGCAAATCATAAAATATCTTACCATGGAACATAGAAATGAGATGCGATATCGCGTTTTAAGAAGCATTAGAAATCTATTGCTACGATACGTAGACATCTGCAAACGCTATTTCTTTGCAAGGAAGTGTTGCATTTACATTCATTTGAAGTGTAGACGAGGAATACATAACACTTCGCAAATCATATTATATCTTACCATGAAACATAGAAATGAGATGCGATATTGTGTTTTAAGAATCATAAGAACTCTATTTCTACGATACGTAGACATCTGCAAACGCTCTTTCCTTGCAAGGAAGTGTCGCAATAACATTCATATGAAGTGCAGACGAGGAATACATAACCCTTCGCAAATCATATTATATCTTACCATGAAACATAGAAATGAGATGCGATATCGCATTTTAAGAAGCATTAGAAATCTATTGCTACGATACGTAGACATCTGCAAACGCTATTTCTTTGCAAGGAAGTGTCGCATTTACATTCATTTGAAGTGTAGACGAGGAATACATAACACTTCGCAAATCATATTATATCTTACCATGAAACATAGAAATGAGATGCGATATTGTGTTTTAAGAATCATGAGAACTCTATTGCTACGATACGTAGACATCTACAAACGCTCTTTCCTTCCAAGGAAGAGTCGCATTTACATTCATTTTAATCGTAGACGAGGAATGCATAACACTTCGCAAATCATATTATATCTTACCATGATACATAGGAATGACATGCGATATCGCGTCTTAAGAATCATAAGAACTCTATCGCTAGAATTCCTAGACATCTGCAAACGCTATTTCCTTTCAAGGAAGTGTCGCATTTACATTCATTTGAAGTGTAGACGAGGAATACATAACAATTCGCAAATCATATTATATCTTACCATGAAACATAGAAATGAGATGCGATATCGCGTTTTAAGAATCATTAGAAATCTATTGCTACTATACGTAGACATCTGCAAACGCTATTTCCTTGCTAGGAAATACATGACACTTCGCAAATCATATTATATCTTACCATGAAACATAGAAATGAGATGCGATATTGTGTGTTGAGAAGCATTAGAACTCAATCGCTACGATACCTAGACATCTGCAGACGCTATTTCCTTTCAAGGAAGTGTCGCATATACATTCATTTGAAGTGTAGACGAGCAGTAGGTAACACTTCGCAAATCATATTATATCTTACCATGAAACATAGAAATGAGGTGCGATATCGCGTTTTAAAAAGCATTAGAAATCAATTGCTACGATACGTAGACATCTGCAAACGCTATTACCTAGCGAGCAAGTGTCGCATTCACATTCCTTTGAAGTGTAGACGAGGAATACATAACACTTCGCAAATCATATTATATCTTACCATGAAACATAGAAATGAGATGCGATATCGTGTTTTAAGAATCATAAGAACTCCATTGCTACGATACGTAGACATCTGCAAACGCTCTTTCCTTGCAAGGAAGTGTCGCATTAACATTCATATGAAGTGTAGACGAGGAAAACATAACCCTTCGCAAATCATATTATATCTTACCATGGAACATAGAAATGAGATGCGATATCGCGTTTTAAGAAGCATTAGAAATCTATTGCTACGATACGTAGACATCTGCAAACGCTATTTCTTTGCAAGGAAGTGTTGCATTTACATTCATTTGAAGTGTAGACGAGGAATACATAACACTTCGCAAATCATATTATATCTTACCATGAAACATAGAAATGAGATGCGATATTGTGTTTTAAGAATCATAAGAACTCTATTTCTACGATACGTAGACATCTGCAAACGCTCTTTCCTTGCAAGGAAGTGTCGCATTAACATTCATATGAAGTGCAGACGAGGAATACATAACCCTTCGCAAATCATATTATATCTTACCATGAAACATAGAAATGAGATGCGATATCGCATTTTAAGAAGCATTAGAAATCTATTGCTACGATACGTAGACATCTGCAAACGCTATTTCTTTGCAAGGAAGTGTCGCATTTACATTCATTTGAAGTGTAGACGAGGAATACATAACACTTCGCAAATCATATAATATCTTACCATGAAACATAGAAATGAGATGCGATATTGTGTTTTAAGAATCATAAGAACTCTATTGCTACGATACGTAGACATCTGCAAACGCTCTTTCCTTCCAAGGAAGAGTCGCATTTACATTCATTTGAAGTGTAGACGAGGAATACATAACACTTCGCAAATCATATTATATCTTACCATGATACATAGAAATGGGATGCGATATCGCGTTCTAAGAACCATTAGAACCCTATCGCTACGATACCTAGACATCTGCAAACGCTATTTCCTTGCAAGGAAGTGTCGCATTTACATTCATTTGAATCGTAGACGAGGAATGCATAACACTTCGCAAATCATATAATATCTTACCATGAAACATAGAAATGAGATGCGATATTGTGTTTTAAGAATCATAAGAACTCTATTGCTACGATACGTAGACATCTGCAAACGCTCTTTCCTTCCAAGGAAGAGTCGCATTGACATTCATATGAATTGTAGACGAGGAATACATAACACTTCGCAAATCATATTATATCTTACCATGAAACATAGAAATGAGATGCGATATCGCGTTTGAAGAATCATAAGAACTCTATTGCTACGATACGTAGAAATCTGCAAACGCTATTTCCTTGCAAGGAAGTGTCGCATTTACATTCATTTGAAGTGTAGACGAGGAATACATAACACTTCGCAAATCATATTATATCTTACCATGATACATAGAAATGGGATGCGATATCGCGTTCTAAGAACCATTAGAACCCTATCGCTACGATACCTAGACATCTGCAAACGCTATTTCCTTGCAAGGAAGTGTCGCATTTACATTCATTTGAATCGTAGACGAGGAATGCATAACACTTCGCAAATCATATTATATCTTACCATGAAACATAGGAATGACATGCGATATCGCGTCTTAAGAATCATAAGAACTCTATTGCTACGATACGTAGACATCTGCAAACGCTATTTCCTAGCGAGGAAGTGTCGCATTCACATTCATTTGAAGTGTAGACGAGGAATACATAACACTTCGCAAATCATATTATATCTTACCATGAAACATAGAAATGAGATGCGACATCGTGTTTTAAGAATCATAAGGACTCCATTGCTACGATACGCAGACATCTGCAAACGCTATTTCCTTTCAAGGAAGTGTCGCATTTACATTCATTTGAAGTGTAGACGAGGAATACATAACACTTCGCAAATCATATTATATCTTACCATGAAACATAGAAATGAGATGCGATATCGCGTTTTAAGAATCATTAGAAATCTATTGCTACTATACGTAGACATCTGCAAACGCTATTTCCGTGCTAGGAAATACATGACACTTCGCAAATCATATTATATCTTACCATGAAACATAGAAATGAGATGCGATATTGTGTGTTGAGAAGCATTAGAACTCAATCGCTACGATACCTAGACATCTGCAGACGCTATTTCCCTTCAAGGAAGTGTCGCATTTACATTCATTTGAAGTGTAGACGAGCAGTAGGTAACACTTCGCAAATCATATTATATCTTACCATGAAACATAGAAATGAGATGCGATATCGCATTTTAAAAAGCATTAGAAATCAATTGCTACGATACGTATGCATCTGCAAACGCTATTACCTAGCGAGGAAGTGTCGCATTTACATTCATTTGAAGTGTAGACGAGGAATACATAACACTTCGCAAATCATATTATATCTTACCATGAAACATAGAAATGAGATGCGATATTGTGTTTTAAGAATCATAAGAACTCTATTTCTACGATACGTAGACATCTGCAAACGCTCTTTCCTTGCAAGGAAGAGTCGCATTTACATTCATTTGAAGTGTAGACGAGGAATACATAACACTTCGCAAATCATATTATATCTTACCATGGAACATAGAAATGAGATGCGATATCGCGTTTTAAGAAGCATTAGAAATCTATTGCTACGATACGTAGACATCTGCAAACGCTATTTCTTTGCAAGGAAGTGTCGCATTTACATTCATTTGAAGTGTAGACGAGGAATACATAACACTTCGCAAATCATATTATATCTTACCATGAAACATAGAAATGAGATGCGATATTGTGTTTTAAGAATCATAAGAACTCTATTGCTACGATACGTAGACATCTGCAAACGCTCTTTCCTTCCAAGGAAGAGTCGCATTGACATTCATATGAATTGTAGACGAGGAATACATAACACTTCGCAAATCATATTATATCTTACCATGAAACATAGAAATGAGATGCGATATCGCGTTTGAAGAATCATAAGAACTCTATTGCTACGATACGTAGACATCTGCAAACGCTCTTTCCTTGCAAGGAAGTGTCGCATTAACATTCATATGAAGTGTAGACGAGGAATACATAACCCTTCGCAAATCATATTATATCTTACCATGAAACGTAGAAATGAGATGCGATATCGCGTTTTAAGAAGCATTAGAAATCTATTGCTACGATACGTAGACATCTGCAAACGCTATTTCCTAGCGAGGAAGTGTCGCATTCACATACATTTGAAGTGTAGACGAGGAATACATAACACTTCGCAAATCATGTTATATCTTACCATGAAACATAGAAATGACATGCGATATCGCCTTTTAAGAAGCATTAGAAATCTATTGCTACTATACGTAGACATCTGCAAACGCTATTTCCTTGCTAGGAAGTGTCGCATTTACATTCATTTGAAGTGTAGACAAGGAATACATGACACTTCGCATATCATATTATATCTTACCATGAAACATAGAAATGAGATGCGATATTGTGTGTTGAGAAGCATTAGAACTCTATCGCTACAATTCCTAGACATCTGCAAACGCTATTTCCTTTCAAGGAAGTGTCGCATTTACATTCATTTGAAGTGTAGACGAGGAATACATAACACTTCGCAAATCATATTATATCTTACCATGAAACATAGAAATGAGATGCGATATCGCGTTTTAAGAATCATTAGAAATCTATTGCTACTATACGTAGACATCTGCAAACGCTATTTCCTTGCTAGGAAATACATGACACTTCGCAAATCATATTATATCTTACCATGAAACATAGAAATGAGATGCGATATTGTGTGTTGAGAAGCATTAGAACTCAATCGCTACAATACCTAGACATCTGCAGACGCTATTTCCTTTCAAGGAAGTGTCGCATTTACATTCATTTGAAGTGTAGACGAGCAGTAGGTAACACTTCGCAAATCATATTATATCTTACCATGAAACATAGAAATGAGATGCGATATCGCGTTTTAAAAAGCATTAGAAATCAATTGCTACGATACGTAGACATCTGCAAACGCTATTACCTAGCGAGGAAGTGTCGCATTCACATTCCTTTGAAGTGTAGACGAGGAATACATAACACTTCGCAAATCATATTATATCTTACCATGAAACATAGAAATGAGATGCGATATCGCGTTTGAAGACTCATAAGAACTCTATTGCTACGATACGTAGAAATCTGCAAACGCTATTTCCTTGCAAGGAAGTGTCGCATTTACATTCATTTGAAGTGTAGACGAGGAATACATAACACTTCGCAAATCCTATTATATCTTACCATGATACATAGAAATGGGATGCGATATCGCGTTCTAAGAACCATTAGAACCCTATCGCTACGATACCTAGACATCTGCAAACGCTATTTCCTTGCAAGGAAGTGTCGCATTTACATTCATTTGAATCGTAGACGAGGAATGCATAACACTTCGCAAATCATATTATATCTTACCATGAAACATAGAAATGAGATGCGATATCGCATTTTAAAAAGCATTAGAAATCAATTCCTACGATACGTATACATCTGCAAACGCTATTACCTAGCGAGGAAGTGTCGCATTCACATTCCTTTGAAGTGTAGACGAGGAATACATAACACTTCGCAAATCATATTATATCTTACCATGAAACATAGAAATGAGATGCGATATCGTGTTTTAAGAATCATAAGAACTCCATTGCTACGATACGTAGACATCTGCAAACGCTCTTTCCTTGCAAGGAAGTGTCGCATTAACATTCATATGAAGTGTAGACGAGGAATACATAACCCTTCGCAAATCATATTATATCTTACCATGGAACATAGAAATGAGATGCGATATCGCGTTTTAAGAAGCATTAGAAATCTATTGCTACGATACGTAGACATCTGCAAACGCTATTTCGTTGCAAGGAAGTGTCGCATTTACATTCATTTGAAGTGTAGACGAGGAATACATAACACTTCGCAAATCATATTATATCTTACCATGAAACATAGAAATGAGATGCGATATTGTGTTTTAAGAATCATAAGAACTCTATTTCTACGATACGTAGACATCTGCAAACGCTCTTTCCTTGCAAGGAAGTGTCGCATTAACATTCATATGAAGTGCAGACGAGGAATACATAACCCTTCGCAAATCATATTATATCTTACCATGAAACATAGAAATGAGATGCGATATCGCGTTTTAAGAAGCATTAGAAATCTATTGCTACGATACGTAGACATCTGCAAACGCTATTTCTTTGCAAGGAAGTGTCGCATTTACATTCATTTGAAGTGTAGACGAGCAGTAGGTAACACTTCGCAAATCATATTATATCTTACCATGAAACATAGAAATGAGATGCGATATCGCATTTTAAAAAGCATTAGAAATCAATTGCTACGATACGTATACATCTGCAAACGCTATTACCTAGCGAGGAAGTGTCGCATTCACATTCCTTTGAAGTGTAGACGAGGAATACATAACACTTCGCAAATCATATTATATCTTACCATGAAACATAGAAATGAGATGCGATATCGTGTTTTAAGAATCATAAGAACTCCATTGCTACGATACGTAGACATCTGCAAACGCTCTTTCCTTGCAAGGAAGTGTCGCATTAACATTCATATGAAGTGTAGACGAGGAATACATAACCCTTCGCAAATCATATTATATCTTACCATGAAACGTAGAAATGAGATGCGATATCGCGTTTTAAGAAGCATTAGAAATCTATTGCTACGATACGTAGACATCTGCAAACGCTATTTCCTAGCGAGGAAGTGTCGCATTCACATTCATTTGAAGTGTAGACGAGGAATACATAACACTTCGCAAATCATGTTATATCTTACCATGAAACATAGAAATGACATGCGATATCGCCTTTTAAGAAGCATTAGAAATCTATTGCTACTATACGTAGACATCTGCAAACGCTATTTCCCTGCTAGGAAGTGTCGCATTTACATTCATTTGAAGTGTAGACAAGGAATACATGACACTTCGCATATCATATTATATCTTACCATGAAACATAGAAATGAGATGCGATATTGTGTGTTGAGAAGCATTAGAACTCTATCGCTACAATTCCTAGACATCTGCAAACGCTATTTCCTTTCAAGGAAGTGTCGCATTTACATTCATTTGAAGTGTAGACGAGGAATACATAACACTTCGCAAATCATATTATATCTTACCATGAAACATAGAAATGAGATGCGATATCGCGTTTTAAGAATCATTAGAAATCTATTGCTACTATACGTAGACATCTGCAAACGCTATTTCCTTGCTAGGAAATACATGATACTTCGCAAATCATATTATATCTTACCATGAAACATAGAAATGAGATGCGATATTGTGTGTTGAGAAGCATTAGAACTCAATCGCTACAATACCTAGACATCTGCAGACGCTATTTCCTTTCAAGGAAGTGTCGCATTTACATTCATTTGAAGTGTAGACGAGCAGTAGGTAACACTTCGCAAATCATATTATATCTTACCATGAAACATAGAAATGAGATGCGATATCGCATTTTAAAAAGCATTAGAAATCAATTGCTACGATACGTATACATCTGCAAACGCTATTACCTAGCGAGGAAGTGTCGCATTCACATTCCTTTGAAGTGTAGACGAGGAATACATAACACTTCGCAAATCATATTATATCTTACCATGAAACATAGAAATGAGATGCGATATCGTGTTTTAAGAATCATAAGAACTCCATTGCTACGATACGTAGACATCTGCAAACGCTCTTTCCTTGCAAGGAAGTGTCGCATTAACATTCATATGAAGTGTAGACGAGGAATACATAACCCTTCGCAAATCATATTATATCTTACCATGGAACATAGAAATGAGATGCGATATCGCGTTTTAAGAAGCATTAGAAATCTATTGCTACGATACGTAGACATCTGCAAACGCTATTTCCTAGCGAGGAAGTGTCGCATTCACATTCATTTGAAGTGTAGACGAGGAATACATAACACTTCGCAAATCATGTTATATCTTACCATGAAACATAGAAATGACATGCGATATCGCCTTTTAAGAAGCATTAGAAATCTATTGCTACTATACGTAGACATCTGCAAACGCTATTTCCTTGCTAGGAAGTGTCGCATTTACATTCATTTGAAGTGTAGACAAGGAATACATGACACTTCGCATATCATATTATATCTTACCATGAAACATAGAAATGAGATGCGATATTGTGTGTTGAGAAGCATTAGAACTCTATCGCTACAATTCCTAGACATCTGCAAACGCTATTTCCTTTCAAGGAAGTGTCGCATTTACATTCATTTGAAGTGTAGACGAGGAATACATAACACTTCGCAAATCATATTATATCTTACCATGAAACATAGAAATGAGATGCGATATCGCGTTTTAAGAATCATTAGAAATCTATTGCTACTATACGTAGACATCTGCAAACGCTATTTCCTTGCTAGGAAATACATGATACTTCGCAAATCATATTATATCTTACCATGAAACATAGAAATGAGATGCGATATTGTGTGTTGAGAAGCATTAGAACTCAATCGCTACAATACCTAGACATCTGCAGACGCTATTTCCTTTCAAGGAAGTGTCGCATTTACATTCATTTGAAGTGTAGACGAGCAGTAGGTAACACTTCGCAAATCATATTATATCTTACCATGAAACATAGAAATGAGATGCGATATCGCATTTTAAAAAGCATTAGAAATCAATTGCTACGATACGTATACATCTGCAAACGCTATTACCTAGCGAGGAAGTGTCGCATTCACATTCCTTTGAAGTGTAGACGAGGAATACATAACACTTCGCAAATCATATTATATCTTACCATGAAACATAGAAATGAGATGCGATATCGTGTTTTAAGAATCATAAGAACTCCATTGCTACGATACGTAGACATCTGCAAACGCTCTTTCCTTGCAAGGAAGTGTCGCATTAACATTCATATGAAGTGTAGACGAGGAATACATAACCCTTCGCAAATCATATTATATCTTACCATGGAACATAGAAATGAGATGCGATATCGCGTTTTAAGAAGCATTAGAAATCTATTGCTACGATACGTAGACATCTGCAAACGCTATTTCTTTGCAAGGAAGTGTCGCATTTACATTCATTTGAAGTGCAGACGAGGAATACATAACACTTCGCAAATCATATTATATCTTACCATGAAACATAGAAATGAGATGCGATATTGTGTTTTAAGAATCATAAGAACTCTATTTCTACGATACGTAGACATCTGCAAACGCTCTTTCCTTGCAAGGAAGTGTCGCATTAACATTCATATGAAGTGCAGACGAGGAATACATAACCCTTCGCAAATCATATTATATCTTACCATGAAACATAGAAATGAGATGCGATATCGCGTTTTAAGAAGCATTAGAAATCTATTGCTACGATACGTAGACATCTGCAAACGCTATTTCTTTGCAAGGAAGTGTCGCATTTACATTCATTTGAAGTGTAGACGAGGAATACATAACACTTCGCAAATCATATTATATCTAACCATGAAACATAGAAATGAGATGCGATATTGTGTTTTAAGAATCATAAGAACTCTATTGCTACGATACGTAGACATCTGCAAACGCTCTTTCCTTCCAAGGAAGAGTCGCATTGACATTCATATGAATTGTAGACGAGGAATACATAACACTTCGCAAATCATATAATATCTTACCATGAAACATAGAAATGAGATGCGATATCGCGTTTGAAGAATCATAAGAACTCTATTGCTACGATACGTAGACATCTGCAAACGCTCTTTCCTTGCAAGGAAGTGTCGCATTAACATTCATATGAAGTGTAGACGAGGAATACATAACCCTTCGCAAATCATATTATATCTTACCATGAAACGTAGAAATGAGATGCGATATCGCGTTTTAAGAAGCATTAGAAATCTATTGCTACGATACGTAGACATCTGCAAACGCTATTTCCTAGCGAGGAAGTGTCGCATTCACATTCATTTGAAGTGTAGACGAGGAATACATAACACTTCGCAAATCATGTTATATCTTACCATGAAACATAGAAATGACATGCGATATCGCCTTTTAAGAAGCATTAGAAACCTATTGCTACGATACCTAGACATCTGCAGACGCTATTTCCTAGCAAGGAAGTGTCGCATTTACATTCATTTGAAGTGTAGACGAGGAATACATGACACTTCGCCAATCATATTTTATCTTACCATGAAACATTGAAATGAGATGCGATATCGCGTTTTAAGGAGCATTAGAACTCTATTGCTACGATACGTAGACTTCTGCAAACGCTATTTCCTTGCAAGGATGTGTCGCATTTACATTCTTCTGTAGAGAATACGAGGTATACATAACCCTTTACAATGAATATTATATCCTATCATGCAACATAGAAATGAGATGTGATATCGCGTTTTAAGAAGCATTAGAACTCTATTGCTACTATACCTAGACATCTGCAGACGCTATTTCCTAGCAAGGAAGTGTCGCATTTACATTCATTTGAATTGTAGACGAGGAATACATAACACTTAGCAAATCATATTATATCTTACCATGAAACATAGAAATGAGATGCGATATCGCGTTTTAAGAAGCATTAGAACTCTATTGCTACGATACCTAGACATCTGCAGACGCTATTTCCTAGCAAGGAAGTGTCGCATTTACATTCATTTGAATTGTAGACGAGGAATACATAACACTTTGCAAATCATATTATTTCTTACCATGAAACATAGAAATGAGATGCGATATCGCGTTTTAAGAAGCATTAGAACACTATTGCTACGATAGGTAGACATTCGCATACGCTATTTCCTTGCAAGGAAGTGTCGCATTTACATTCATTTGAAGTGCAGACGAGGAATACATAACACTTCGCAAATCATATTATATCTTACCACGATACATAGAAATGAGATGCGATATCGCGTTTTAAGGAGCATTAGAACTCTATTGCTACGATACCTAGACATCTGCAAACGCTATTTCCTTGCAAGGAAGTGTCGCAATTACATTCTTTCGAAGTGAATAATAGGTATACATAACACATCGCAATGAGTACTATACCTTGTCATGAAACGTACAAATTAGATGCGATATCGCGTTTTAAGAAGCATTAGAACTCTATTGCTACGATACGTAGACATCTGCAAACGCTATTTCCTTGCAAGGAAGTGTCGCAATTACATTCTTTCGAAGTGAATAATAGGTATACATAACACATCGCAATGAATACTATACCTTGTCATGAAACGTACAAATGAGATGCGATATCGCGTTTTAAGAAGCATTAGAACTCTATTGCTACGATACGTAGACATTTGCAAACGCTATTTCCTAGCAAGGTAGTGTCGCATTTACATTCATTTGAAGTGTAGGCGAGGAATACATAACACTTCGCAATGAATATTACATCTTATCATGAAACATAGAAATGAGATGCGATATCTCGATTTAAGAAGCATTTGAACTCTATTGCTTCGATACGTAGACATCTGCAAACGCTATGTCCTAGCAAGGAATTGTAGCATTTACATCCATTTGAATCGTAGACGAGGAATGCATAACACTTCGCAATGTATATTATATCTTATCATGAAACATAGATATGAGATGCGATATCACGTTTTAAGAAGCATAAGAACTCCATCCCTACGATAAGTAGACATCTGCAAACGCTATTTCGTTGCAAGGAAGTGTCGCATTTACATTCATTTGAAGTGTAGACGAGGAATACATAACACTTCGCAAATCATATTATATCTTACCATGAAACATAGAAATGAGATGCGATATCGCGTTTTAAGAAGCATTAGAAATCTATTGCTACGATACGTAGACATCTGCAAACGCTATTTCCTTGCTAGGAAGTGTCGCATTTACATTCATTTGAAGTGTAGACGAGGAATACATGACACTTCGGAAATCATATTATATCTTACCATGAAACATAGAAATGAGATGCGATATCGCGTTTTAAGAAGCATTAGATATCCATTGCTACGATACGTAGACAGCTGCAAACGCTATTCCTTTGGAAGGAAGTGTCGCATTTACATTCATTTGAAGTGTAGACGAGGAATACATAACACTTCGCAAATCATATTATATCTTACCATGAAACATAGAAATGAGATGCGATATCGCGTTTTAAGAAGCATTAGAACTCTATTGCTACGATACCTAGACATCTGCAGACGCTATTTCCTAGCAAGGAAGTGTCGCATTTACATTCATTTGAATTGTAGACGAGGAATACATAACACTTTGCAAATCATATTATTTCTTACCATGAAACATAGAAATGAGATGCGATATCGCGTTTTAAGAAGCATTAGAACACTATTGCTACGATAGGTAGACATTCGCATACGCTATTTCCTTGCAAGGAAGTGTCGCATTTACATTCATTTGAAGTGCAGACGAGGAATACATAACACTTCGCAAATCATATTATATCTTACCACGATACATAGAAATGAGATGCGATATCGCGTTTTAAGGAGCATTAGAACTCTATTGCTACGATACCTAGACATCTGCAAACGCTATTTCCTTGCAAGGAAGTGTCGCAATTACATTCTTTCGAAGTGAATAATAGGTATACATAACACATCGCAATGAGTACTATACCTTGTCATGAAACGTACAAATGAGATGCGATATCGCGTTTTAAGAAGCATTAGAACTCTATTGCTACGATACGTAGACATCTGCAAACGCTATTTCCTTGCAAGGAAGTGTCGCAATTACATTCTTTCGAAGTGAATAATAGGTATACATAACACATCGCAATGAATACTATACCTTGTCATGAAACGTACAAATGAGATGCGATATCGCGTTTTAAGAAGCATTAGAACTCTATTGCTACGATACGTAGACATTTGCAAACGCTATTTCCTAGCAAGGTAGTGTCGCATTTACATTCATTTGAAGTGTAGGCGAGGAATACATAACACTTCGCAATGAATATTACATCTTATCATGAAACATAGAAATGAGATGCGATATCTCGATTTAAGAAGCATTTGAACTCTATTGCTTCGATACGTAGACATCTGCAAACGCTATGTCCTAGCAAGGAATTGTAGCATTTACATCCATTTGAATCGTAGACGAGGAATGCATAACACTTCGCAATGTATATTATATCTTATCATGAAACATAGATATGAGATGCGATATCACGTTTTAAGAAGCATAAGAACTCCATCCCTACGATAAGTAGACATCTGCAAACGCTATTTCGTTGCAAGGAAGTGTCGCATTTACATTCATTTGAAGTGTAGACGAGGAATACATAACACTTCGCAAATCATATTATATCTTACCATGAAACATAGAAATGAGATGCGATATCGCGTTTTAAGAAGCATTAGAAATCTATTGCTACGATACGTAGACATCTGCAAACGCTATTTCCTTGCTAGGAAGTGTCGCATTTACATTCATTTGAAGTGTAGACGAGGAATACATGACACTTCGGAAATCATATTATATCTTACCATGAAACATAGAAATGAGATGCGATATCGCGTTTTAAGAAGCATTAGATATCCATTGCTACGATACGTAGACAGCTGCAAACGCTATTCCTTTGGAAGGAAGTGTCGCATTTACATTCATTTGAAGTGTAGACGAGGAATACATAACACTTCGCAAATCATATTATATCTTACCATGAAACATAGAAATGAGATGCGATATCGCGTTTTAAGAAGCATTAGAACTCTATTGCTACGATACCTAGACATCTGCAGACGCTATTTCCTAGCAAGGAAGTGTCGCATTTACATTCATTTGAATTGTAGACGAGGAATACATAACACTTTGCAAATCATATTATTTCTTACCATGAAACATAGAAATGAGATGCGATATCGCGTTTTAAGAAGCATTAGAACACTATTGCTACGATAGGTAGACATTCGCATACGCTATTTCCTTGCAAGGAAGTGTCGCATTTACATTCTTTCGAAGTGAATAATAGGTATACATAACACATCGCAATGAATACTATACCTTGTCATGAAACGTACAAATGAGATGCGATATCGCGTTTTAAGAAGCATTAGAACTCTATTGCTACGATACGTAGACATTTGCAAACGCTATTTCCTAGCAAGGTAGTGTCGCATTTACATTCATTTGAAGTGTAGGCGAGGAATACATAACACTCCGCAATGAATATTACATCTTATCATGAAACATAGAAATGAGATGCGATATCTCGATTTAAGAAGCATTTGAATTCTATTGCTTCGATACGTAGACATCTGCAAACGCTATGTCCTAGCAAGGAATTGTAGCATTTACATCCATTTGAATCGTAGACGAGGAATGCATAACACTTCGCAATGAATATTATATCTTATCATGTAACATAGATATGAGATGCGATATCACGTTTTAAGAAGCATAAGAACTCCATCCCTACGATAAGTAGACATCTGCAAACGCTATTTCGTTGCAAGGAAGTGTCGCATTTACATTCATTTGAAATGTAGACGAGGAATACATAACACTTCGCAAATCATATTATATCTTACCATGAAACATAGAAATGAGATGCGATATCGCGTTTTAAGAAGCATTAGAACTCTATTGCTACGATACCTAGACATCTGCAGACGCTATTTCCTAGCAAGGAAGTGTCGCATTTACATTCATTTGAAGTGTAGACGAGGAATACATGACACTTCGCAAATCATATTATATCTTACCATGAAACATAGAAATGAGATGCGATATCGCGTTGTAAGAAGCATTAGAAATCTATTGCTACGATATGTAGACATCTGCAAACGCTATTTCCTTGCAGGGAAGTGTCGCATTTACATTCATTTGAAGTGTAGACGAGGAATACATAGCACTTCGCAAATCATATTATATCTTACCATGAAACATAGAAATGAGATGCGATATCGCGTTTTAAGAAGCATTAGAACTCTATTGCTACGATACGTAGACATTTGCAAACGCTATTTCCTAGCAAAGAAGTGTCGCATTTACATTCATTTGAAGTGTAGGCGAGGAATACATAACACTTCGCAATGAATATTACATCTTATCATGAAACATAGAAATGAGATGCGATATCTCGATTTAAGAAGCATTTGAACTCTATTGCTTCGATACGTAGACATCTGCAAACGCTATGTCCTAGCAAGGAAGTGTGGCAATTACATTCTTTCGAAGTGAATAATAGGTATACATAACACATCGCAATGAGTACTATACCTTGTCATGAAACGTACAAATGAGATGCGATATCGCGTTTTAAGAAGCATTAGAACTCTATTGCTACGATACGTAGACATCTGCAAACGCTATTTCCTTGCAAGGAAGTGTCGCAATTACATTCTTTCGAAGTGAATAATAGGTATACATAACACATCGCAATGAATACTATACCTTGTCATGAAACGTACAAATGAGATGCGATATCGCGTTTTAAGAAGCATTAGAACTCTATTGCTACGATACGTAGACATTTGCAAACGCTATTTCCTAGCAAGGAGGTGTCGCATTTCCAATCTTTTGAAGTGAATACGAGGTATACATAACAATCCACAATGGATATTATATCTTATCATGAAACATAGAAATGAGATGCGATATCGCGAATTAAGAAGCGCTAGAACTCTACTGCTACGATACGTAGACATCTGCAAACGCTGTTTCCGAGCAAGGAAGTGTCGCATTTACATTCAATTGAAGTGTATGCGAGGTATACATGACACTCCGCAATGAATATTATATCTTATCATAAAACATAGAAATGAGATGCGATATCTCGTTTTAAGTAGCATTAGAACCCTATTGCTATTATACGTAGAAATCTGCAACCGCTATTTCCCAGCAAGAAAGTATCGCATTTACATTCTTTTGAAGTGAATACGAGGAATACATGATACTTCGCAATGGTTATTATATCTTATCATGAAACATACAAATGAAGTGCGATATAGCGATTTAAGAAATATAAGAACCCTATTGCTTCGATACGTAGACATCTGGAAACGCTTCTTCCTAGCAAAGAAGTGTCCCATTTTCCTGCATTTGAAGTGAATACGAGGTATACATAACACTGCACAATAAGTATTATATCTTATCGCGAAACATAGAAATGGGATGCGATATCGTAATTTAAGAAGCATTAGAACTCTATTGCATCGATACGTAGACATCTGCAAATGCACTTCCTAGCATGGAAGTGCCGCATGTGCATTCTTTTGAAGTGAATACGAGGTATACAATACACTTCGCAATGAATATTATATCTAATCACGAAACATAGAAATGAGATGCGATATCGCGAGTTAAGAAGCATTAGAACTCTATTGCTTCGATACGTAGACATCTGCAAACGCTATTTAATAGCAAGGAAGTGTCGCATTTACATTCGTTTGAAGTGAATACGAGGAATACATGACAATCCGCAATGAATAATTTATCTTGTCATGAAACATAGAAATGAGATGCGATATCTCGTTTTAAGAAGCATTAGAACTCTACTCCTTCGGTACGTAGATATCTGGAAGCACTATTTCCTAGCAAAGAAGTGTCGTATTTACATTCATTTGAAGTGTAGACGAGGAATACATAACACTTCGCAATGAGTGTTACAGGTTATCATGAAACATAGAAATGTGATGCGATATCGCGTTTCAAGAAGCATTAGAACTCTATTGCTTCGTTGCGTAGACATCTGGAAACGCTTTTTCCTAGTAACGAAGTGTCACATTTACATTCATTTGAAGTGTAGACGAGGAATACACAACACTTCGTAATGAATATTATATCTCATCATGAAACATAGAAATGAGATGCGACATCTCGTTTTAAGAAACATTATAACTCTATTGCTTCGATACGTAGACAAGTGCAAACGCTACTTCCTAGCAAGGTAGTATCGCACTTACATTCATTTGAAGTGTATACGAGGTATGCATAACTCTTCGCAATGTGTATTATATCTTATCATGAAACATAGAAATGGTATGCGATATCGCGTTCCAAGAAGCATTACAACTCTATTGCTACGATACGTAGACATCAGAAAACGTTATTTCCCAGCAAGGATGTGTCGCATTTACATTCGCTTGAAGTGAAGACTAGGTATACGTGACACTTCGCAATGAATATTATATCTTATCATGAAACATAGAAATGAGATGCGACATCTCGTTCTAAGAAGCATTAGAACTCTATTTCTTCGATACGTAGACAACTGCAAACGCTACTTCCTAGCAAGGAAGTATCGCATTTACATTCTTTTGAAGTGAATACGAGGAATACATGACACTTCGCAATGAATAATATATCTTACCATGAAACATAGAAATGAGATGCGATATCTCGTTTTAAGAAGCATTAGAACTCTATTGCTTCGATACGTAGACATCTGCAATCGCTATTTCCTAGCAAGGAAGTGTCGCATTTACATTCGCTTGAAGTGTAGACGAGATATACATAACACTGCACAATGAATATTATATCTTATCATGAAACGTAGAAGTGAGATGCGATATCGCGATTTATGATGCATTGGAACTCTATTGCTTCGATACGTAGACATCTGCAAACGCTATTTCCTAGCAAGGTAGTGTCGCATTTACATTCCTTTGAAGAGAATACGAGGAATACATGAAACTTCGCAATGAATATTATATCTTATCATGAAGCATAGAAATGAGATGCGATATCCCGTTTCAAGAACCACTAGAACTCTATTGCTTCGATACGTAGACATCTGCAAACGCTATTTCCTAGCAAGCAAATGTCGCATTTACTTTCTTCTGAAGTGAATACGAAGTATACATGACACTCCGCAATGAATTTTATAACTTATCTTAAAACATAGAAATGAAATGCGATATCTCGTTTTAAGAAGCATTAGACCTCTATTGCTTCGATACGTAGACATCTGCAAACGCTATTTCCAAGCAAGGAAGTGTCGCATTTACATTCGCTTGAAGTGTAGACGAGATATACATAACACTGCACAATGAATATTATATCTTATCATGAAACGTAGAAGTGAGATGCGATATCGCGATTTATGATGCATTGGAACTCTATTGCTTCGATACGTAGACATCTGCAAACGCTATTTCCTAGCAAGGTAGTGTCGCATTTACATTCCTTTGAAGAGAAAATGTGGTATACATGATACACCGCAATGAATATTATATCTTATCATAAAACATAGAAATAAGGTGCGATATGGCGATTTAAGAAGCAATAGAACACTACTGCTTCGATACGTAGACATCTGCAAACGCTACTTGCTAGCAAGGAATTGTCGTATTTACATTCATTTGAAGTGTATGCGAGGTATACATGACACTCCACAATGAATATTATATCTTATCATGAAACATAGAAATGAGGTGCGATATCGCGCTTTAAGAAGCATTAGAACTCTATTGCTACGTAGCTATCTGCAGACGCTATTTCCTATCAAGGAAGTGTCGCATTTACATTCATTTGAAGCGTATGCGAGGTATACATGACACATCGCAATGTATATTATATGTTATCATGAAACATAGAAATGAGATGCTATATCGCGTTTTAAGAAGCATTAGATCTCCATTTCTATGATACATTCATCTGAAGTAAATACGAGGTATACGTAACACTGCACAATGCGTATTATATCTTATCACGAAATATAGAAATGAGATGCTATATGGCGATTTAAGAAGCATTAGAACTCTATTGCTTCGATACGTAGGCATCTGCAAACGCTACTTCCTAGCAACGAAGTGTCGCATTTACAATCTTTTGAAAGGAATACGAGGTATACATAACACTCCACAATGAATATTATATCTTAGCATGAAGCATATAAATGGGGAGCGATTTCGCGTTTTAAGAAGCATTAGAACTCTATTGCTTCGTTACGTAGACAACTGCCACCGCTATTTCCTAGCAAGGAAGTGTCGCATTTACATTCATTTGAAGTGTATGCGAGGTATTCAAGACACTTCGCAATGAATATTATATCTTATCATGAAACATAGAAATGGGAAGCGATATCGCGCTTTAAGAAGCATTAGATCTCTATTGCTACGATACGTAGATGTCTGGAAACGCTATTTCCTAGTAAGGAAGTGCCGCATTTACATTACTTTCAAGTGATTACGAGGTATACATTACACCTCGCAATGAATATTATATCTTATCATGAAACATAGAAATGAGATGCGACATCTCGTTTTAAGATGCATTAGAACTCTATTGTTTCGATACCTAGACATCTGGAAATGCTACTTCGTAGCAAGGAAGTGCTGCATTTACATTCTTTTCAAGTGAATACGAGGTATACATGACACTCCGCAATGAATATTTTATCTTATAATGAGACATAGAAATGCTATGCGATATCGCGTTTTAAGAAGCATTAGAACTCTGTTGTTTCGATACTTAGACATCTGCAAACGCTATTTCCTAGCAAGGAAGTGTCGCATTTACATACATTTGAAGTGAATACGAGGTATAAGTGACACTTCGCAATAAATATTATATCTTATCATGAAACATAGAAATGAGATGCGTTATCGCGTTTTCAGAAGCATTAGATCTCTATTGTTTCAATACGTAGACATGTGGAGACGCTATTTCCTAGCAAGGAAGTGTCGCATTTACATTGTTTTGAAGTGAATGCGAGGTATGCATGTCACTTCGCAATGAATATTATATATTATCATGAGACATAGAAATGAGTTGCGATATCGCGTTTTAAGATGCATTAGAACTCCATTGTTTCGATACGTAGACACCTACAAACGCTATTTCCTAGCAAGGAAGTGTCGCATTTACATTCATTTGAAGCGTATGCGAGGTATACATGACACATCGCAATGTATATTATATCTTATCATGAAACATAGAAATGAGATGCTATATCGCGTTTTAAGAAGCATTAGATCTCCATTTCTATGATACGTAGACATCTGCAGACGCTATTTCCTAGCAAGCAAGTGTCGCATTTACATTCCTTTAAAGTGTATCCGATGTATATGTGATACTTCGCAATGAATAATATATCTTACCATGAAACATAGGAATGAGATGCGATATCTCGATTTAAGAAGCATTAGAACTCTTTTGCTTCGATACGTAGACATCTGCAATCGCTATTTCCTAGAAAGGAAGTGTCGCATTTACATTCATTTGAAGTGTATGCGAGGTATACATAACACTTCGCAATGAATATTATATCTTATCATGAAACATAGAAATGAGATGCCATATCCCTTTTCAAGAAGCATTAGAACTCTATTGCTACGATACGTAGACGTCTGCGAACGCTGTTTCCTAGCAAGGAAGTGTCGCATTTACATTCATTTGAAGTGATTACGAGGAATACATGAAACTTCGCAATGAATATTAAATCTTATCATGAAGCATAGAAATGAGATGCGATATCCCGTTTCAAGAAGCACTAGATCTCTATTGCTTCGATACGTAGACATCTGCAAACGCTATTTCCTAGCAAGGAAGTGTCGCATTTACATTCACTTGAAGTGTAGACGAGATATACATAACACTGCACAATGAATATTATATCTTATCATGAAACGTAGAAGTGAGATGCGATATCGCGGTTTATGATGCATTGGAACTCTATTGCTTCGATACGTAGACATCTGCAAACGCGATTTCCTAGCAAGGAAGAGTCGCATTTACATTCATTTGATGTGAATACGAGGTATACATGACACTTCGCAATGAATATTATATCTTATTATGAAACATAGAAATGAAATGCGATATCGCGTTTTAAGAAGCATTAAAACTCTATTGCTACGATACGTAGACATCTGCAAATGCTATTTCCTAGCAATGAAATGTCACATTTACATGCTTTTGAAGTGTATGCGAGGTATACATAACACTTCGCAATGAGTATTACATCATATCATGAGTCATAGAAATGAGATGCGATATCGCGATATAAGAAGCGCTAGAACTCTATTGCTTCGACACGTAGACATCTGCAAACGCTGTTTCCCTGCAAGGAAGTGTCGCATTTACATTCAGTTGAAGTGTATGCGAGGTATACATAACACTCCACAATTATTATTATATCTTATCATTAAACATAGAAATGATATGCGATATCGCAATTTAAGAAGCGTCAGAAATCTATTGCGTCGTTACGTAGACATCTGCAAACGCTATTTCCTAGCAAGGAAGTGTCGCATTTACATTCTCTTGATGTGAATACGAAGCATACATAACACTCCATAATGAATATTACATCTTATCACGAAACATAGAAATGAGATGTCATATCACGTTTTAAGAAGCATTAGAACTCTATTGCTACGATACGTAGACATCTGGAAATGCTATTTCCCAGCAAGGAAGTGTCGCATTTACACTCATTTGTGGTGTATGCGAGGTATAAGTGACACATCGCAATGAATATTATATCTCATCATGAAACATAGAAATGAGATGCGATATGGCGATTTAAGAAGCATTAGAATACTATTGCTTCGATGCACATACATCTGCAAACGCTATTTCCTAGCAAGGAAGTGTCGCATTTACATTTTTGAAGTGAATACGAGGTATACATAACACTGCGCAATGAATATTATATCTTATCATGAAACATAAAAATGAGATGCGATATTGTGTGTTGAGAAGCATTAGAACTCTATCGCTACAATTCCTAGACATCTGCAAACGCTATTTCCTTTGAAGGAAGTGTCGCATTTACATTCATTTGAAGTGTAGACGAGGAATACATAACACTTCGCAAATCATATTATATCTTACCATGAAACATAGAAATGAGATGCGATATCGCGTTTTAAGAATCATTAGAAATCTATTGCTACTATACGTAGACATCTGCAAACGCTATTTCCTTGCTAGGAAATACATGACACTTCGCAAATCATATTATATCTTACCATGAAACATAGAAATGAGATGCGATATTGTGTGTTGAGAAGCATTAGAACTCAATCGCTACGATACCTAGACATCTGCAGACGCTATTTCCTTTCAAGGAAGTGTCGCATTTACATTCATTTGAAGTGTAGACGAGCAGTAGGTAACACTTCGCTAATCATATTATATCTTACCATGAAACATAGAAATGAGATGCGATATCGCGTTTTAAGAAGCATTAGAAATCTATTGCTACGATACGTAGACATCTGCAAACGCTATTTCTTTGCAAGGAAGTGTCGCATTTACATTGATTTGAATCGTAGACGAGGAATGCATAACACTTCGCATATCATATTATATCTTACCATGAAACATAGGAATGACATGCGATATCGCGTTTTAAGAATCATAAGAACTCTATTGCTACGATACGTAGACATCTGCAAACGCTATTTCCTAGCGAGGAAGTGTCGCATTCACATTCATTTGAAGTGTAGACGAGGAATACATAACACTTCGCAAATCATGTTATATCTTACCATGAAACATAGAAATGAGATGCGATATTGTGTTTTAAGAATCATAAGAACTCTATTTCTACGATACGTAGACATCTGCAAACGCTCTTTCCTTGCAAGGAAGTGTCGCATTAACATTCATATGAAGTGCAGACGAGGAATACATAACCCTTCGCAAATCATATTATATCTTACCATGAAACATAGAAATGAGATGCGATATTGTGTTTTAAGAATCATAAGAACTCTATTTCTACGATACGTAGACATCTGCAAACGCTCTTTCCTTGCAAGGAAGTGTCGCATTAACATTCATATGAAGTGCAGACGAGGAATACATAACCCTTCGCAAATCATATTATATCTTACCATGAAACATAGAAATGAGATGCGATATCGCATTTTAAGAAGCATTAGAAATCTATTGCTACGATACGTAGACATCTGCAAACGCTATTTCCTTGCAAGGAAGTGTCGCATTTACATTCATTTGAAGTGTAGATGAGGAATACATAACACTTCGCAAATCATATAATATCTTACCATGAAACATAGAAATGAGATGCGATATCGCGTTTGAAGAATCATAAGAACTCTATTGCTACGATACGTAGACATCTGCAAACGCTCTTTCCTTGCAAGGAAGTGTCGCATTAACATTCATATGAAGTGTAGACGAGGAATACATAACCCTTCGCAAATCATATTATATCTTACCATGAAACATAGAAATGAGATGCGATATCGCGTTTTAAGAAGCATTAGAAATCTATTGATACGATACGTAGACATCTGCAAACGCTATTTCTTTGCAAGGAAGTGTCGCATTTACATTGATTTGAATCGTAGACGAGGAATGCATAACACTTCGCATATCATATTATATCTTACCATGAAACATAGGAATGACATGCGATATCGCGTTTTAAGAATCATAAGAACTCTATTGCTACGATACGTAGACATCTGCAAACGCTATTTCCTAGCGAGGAAGTGTCGCATTCACATTCATTTGAAGTGTAGACGAGGAATTCATAACACTTTGCAAATCATGTTATATCTTACCATGAAACATAGAAATGAGATGCGATATCGCCTTTTAAGAAGCATTAGAAATCTATTGCTACTATACGTAGACATCTGCAAACGCTATTTCCTTGCTAGGAAGTGTCGCATTTACATTCATTTGAAGTGTAGACGAGGAATACATGACACTTCGCATATCATATTATATCTTACCATGAAACATAGAAATGAGATGCGATATTGTGTGTTGAGAAGCATTAGAACTCTATCGCTACAATTCCTAGACATCTGCAAACGCTATTTCCTTTCAAGGAAGTGTCGCATTTACATTCATTTGAAGTGTAGACGAGGAATACATAACACTTCGCAAATCATATTATATCTTACCATGAAACATAGAAATGAGATGCGATATCGCGTTTTAAGAATCATTAGAAATCTATTGCTACTATACGTAGACATCTGCAAACGCTATTTCCTTGCTAGGAAATACATGACACTTCGCAAATCATATTATATCTTACCATGAAGCATAGAAATGAGATGCGATATTGTGTGTTGAGAAGCATTAGAACTCAATCGCTACGATACCTAGACATCTGCAGACGCTATTTCCTTTCAAGGAAGTGTCGCATTTACATTCATTTGAAGTGTAGACGAGCAGTAGGTAACACTTCGCAAATCATATTATATCTTACCATGAAACATAGAAATGAGATGCGATATCGCGTTTTAAAAAGCATTAGAAATCAATTGCTACGATACGTAGACATCTGCAAACGCTATTACCTAGCGAGCAAGTGTCGCATTCACATTCCTTGAAGTGTAGACGAGGAATACATAACACTTCGCAAATCATATTATATCTTACCATGAAACATAGAAATGAGATGCGATATCGTCTTTTAAGAATCGTAAGAACTCCATTGCTACGATACGTAGACATCTGCAAACGCTATTTCTTGCAAGGAAGTGTCGCATTTACATTCATTTGAAGTGTAGACGAGGAATACATAACACTTCGCAAATCATATTATATCTTACCATGAAACATAGAAATGAGATGCGATATTGTGTTTTAAGAATCATAAGAACTCTATTGCTACGATACGTAGACATCTACAAACGCTCTTTCCTTCCAAGGAAGAGTCGCATTTACATTCATTTGAATCGTAGACGAGGAATGCATAACACTTCGCAAATCATATTATATCTTACCATGAAACATAGGAATGACATGCGATATCGCGTCTTAAGAATCATAAGAACTCTATCGCTACAATTCCTAGACATCTGCAAACGCTATTTCCTTTCAAGGAAGTGTCGCATTTACATTCATTTGAAGTGTAGACGAGGAATACATAACAATTCGCAAATCATATTATATCTTACCATGAAACATAGAAATGAGATGCGATATCGCGTTTTAAGAATCATTAGAAATCTATTGCTACTATACGTAGACATCTGCAAACGCTATTTCCTTGCTAGGAAATACATGACACTTCGCAAATCATATTATATCTTACCATGAAACATAGAAATGAGATGCGATATTGTGTGTTGAGAACCATTAGAACTCAATCGCTACGATACCTAGACATCTGCAGACGCTATTTCCTTTCAAGGAAGTGTCGCATATACATTCATTTGAAGTGTAGACGAGCAGTAGGTAACACTTCGCAAATCATATTATATCTTACCATGAAACATAGAAATGAGGTGCGATATCGCGTTTTAAAAAGCATTAGAAATCAATTGCTACGATACGTAGATATCTGCAAACGCTATTACCTAGCGAGGAAGTGTCGCATTCACATTCCTTTGAAGTGTAGACGAGGAATACATAACACTTCGCAAATCATATTATATCTTACCATGAAACATAGAAATGAGATGCGATATCGTGTTTTAAGAATCATAAGAACTCCATTGCTACGATACGTAGACATCTGCAAACGCTCTATCCTTGCAAGGAAGTGTCGCATTAACATTCATATGAAGTGTAGACGAGGAAAACATAACCCTTCGCAAATCATATTATATCTTACCATGGAACATAGAAATGAGATGCGATATCGCGTTTTAAGAAGCATTAGAAATCTATTGCTACGATACGTAGACATCTGCAAACGCTATTTCTTTGCAAGGAAGTGTTGCATTTACATTCATTTGAAGTGTAGACGAGGAATACATAACACTTCGCAAATCATATTATATCTTACCATGAAACATAGAAATGAGATGCGATATTGTGTTTTAAGAATCATAAGAACTCTATTTCTACGATACGTAGACATCTGCAAACGCTCTTTCCTTGCAAGGAAGTGTCGCATTAACATTCATATGAAGTGCAGACGAGGAATACATAACCCTTCGCAAATCATATTATATCTTACCATGAAACATAGAAATGAGATGCGATATCGCATTTTAAGAAGCATTAGAAATCTATTGCTACGATACGTAGACATCTGCAAACGCTATTTCTTTGCAAGGAAGTGTCGCATTTACATTCATTTGAAGTGTAGACGAGGAATACATAACACTTCGCAAATCATATAATATCTTACCATGAAACATAGAAATGAGATGCGATATTGTGTTTTAAGAATCATAAGAACTCTATTGCTACGATACGTAGACATCTGCAAACGCTCTTTCCTTCCAAGGAAGAGTCGCATTTACATTCATTTGAAGTGTAGACGAGGAATACATAACACTTCGCAAATCATATTATATCTTACCATGATACATAGAAATGGGATGCGATATCGCGTTCTAAGAACCATTAGAACCCTATCGCTACGATACCTAGACATCTGCAAACGCTATTTCCTTGCAAGGAAGTGTCGCATTTATATTCATTTGAATCGTAGACGAGGAATGCATAACACTTCGCAAATCATATAATATCTTACCATGAAACATAGAAATGAGATGCGATATTGTGTTTTAAGAATCATAAGAACTCTATTGCTACGATACGTAGACATCTGCAAACGCTCTTTCCTTCCAAGGAAGAGTCGCATTGACATTCATATGAATTGTAGACGAGGAATACATAACACTTCGCAAATCATATTATATCTTACCATGAAACATAGAAATGAGATGCGATATCGCGTTTGAAGAATCATAAGAACTCTATTGCTACGATACGTAGAAATCTGCAAACGCTATTTCCTTGCAAGGAAGTGTCGCATTTACATTCATTTGAAGTGTAGACGAGGAATACATAACACTTCGCAAATCATATTATATCTTACCATGATACATAGAAATGGGATGCGATATCGCGTTCTAAGAACCATTAGAACCCTATCGCTACGATACCTAGACATCTGCAAACGCTATTTCCTTGCAAGGAAGTGTCGCATTTACATTCATTTGAATCGTAGACGAGGAATGCATAACACTTCGCAAATCATATTATATCTTACCATGAAACATAGGAATGACATGCGATATCGCGTCTTAAGAATCATAAGAACTCTATTGCTACGATACGTAGACATCTGCAAACGCTATTTCCTAGCGAGGAAGTGTCGCATTCACATTCATTTGAAGTGTAGACGAGGAATACATAACACTTCGCAAATCATATTATATCTTACCATGAAACATAGAAATGAGATGCGACATCGTGTTTTAAGAATCATAAGAACTCCATTGCTACGATACGCAGACATCTGCAAACGCTATTTCCTTTCAAGGAAGTGTCGCATTTACATTCATTTGAAGTGTAGACGAGGAATACATAACACTTCGCAAATCATATTATATCTTACCATGAAACATAGAAATGAGATGCGATATCGCGTTTTAAGAATCATTAGAAATCTATTGCTACTATACGTAGACATCTGCAAACGCTATTTCCTTGCTAGGAAATACATGACACTTCGCAAATCATATTATATCTTACCATGAAACATAGAAATGAGATGCGATATTGTGTGTTGAGAAGCATTAGAACTCAATCGCTACGATACCTAGACATCTGCAGACGCTATTTCCTTTCAAGGAAGTGTCGCATTTACATACATTTGAAGTGTAGACGAGCAGTAGGTAACACTTCGCAAATCATATTATATCTTACCATGAAACATAGAAATGAGATGCGATATCGCATTTTAAAAAGCATTAGAAATCAATTGCTACGATACGTATGCATCTGCAAACGCTATTACCTAGCGAGGAAGTGTCGCATTTACATTCATTTGAAGTGTAGACGAGGAATACATAACACTTCGCAAATCATATTATATCTTACCATGAAACATAGAAATGAGATGCGATATTGTGTTTTAAGAATCATAAGAACTCTATTTCTACGATACGTAGACATCTGCAAACGCTCTTTCCTTGCAAGGAAGTGTCGCATTAACATTCATATGAAGTGCAGACGAGGAATACATAACCCTTCGCAAATCATATTATATCTTACCATGAAACATAGAAATGAGATGCGATATCGCATTTTAAGAAGCATTAGAAATCTATTGCTACGATACGTAGACATCTGCAAACGCTATTTCTTTGCAAGGAAGTGTCGCATTTACATTCATTTGAAGTGTAGACGAGGAATACATAACACTTCGCAAATCATATAATATCTTACCATGAAACATAGAAATGAGATGCGATATTGTGTTTTAAGAATCATAAGAACTCTATTGCTACGATACGTAGACATCTGCAAACGCTCTTTCCTTCCAAGGAAGAGTCGCATTTACATTCATTTGAAGTGTAGACGAGGAATACATAACACTTCGCAAATCATATTATATCTTACCATGATACATAGAAATGGGATGCGATATCGCGTTCTAAGAACCATTAGAACCCTATCGCTACGATACCTAGACATCTGCAAACGCTATTTCCTTGCAAGGAAGTGTCGCATTTATATTCATTTGAATCGTAGACGAGGAATGCATAACACTTCGCAAATCATATAATATCTTACCATGAAACATAGAAATGAGATGCGATATTGTGTTTTAAGAATCATAAGAACTCTATTGCTACGATACGTAGACATCTGCAAACGCTCTTTCCTTCCAAGGAAGAGTCGCATTGACATTCATATGAATTGTAGACGAGGAATACATAACACTTCGCAAATCATATTATATCTTACCATGAAACATAGAAATGAGATGCGATATCGCGTTTGAAGAATCATAAGAACTCTATTGCTACGATACGTAGAAATCTGCAAACGCTATTTCCTTGCAAGGAAGTGTCGCATTTACATTCATTTGAAGTGTAGACGAGGAATACATAACACTTCGCAAATCATATTATATCTTACCATGATACATAGAAATGGGATGCGATATCGCGTTCTAAGAACCATTAGAACCCTATCGCTACGATACCTAGACATCTGCAAACGCTATTTCCTTGCAAGGAAGTGTCGCATTTACATTCATTTGAATCGTAGACGAGGAATGCATAACACTTCGCAAATCATATTATATCTTACCATGAAACATAGGAATGACATGCGATATCGCGTCTTAAGAATCATAAGAACTCTATTGCTACGATACGTAGACATCTGCAAACGCTATTTCCTAGCGAGGAAGTGTCGCATTCACATTCATTTGAAGTGTAGACGAGGAATACATAACACTTCGCAAATCATATTATATCTTACCATGAAACATAGAAATGAGATGCGACATCGTGTTTTAAGAATCATAAGAACTCCATTGCTACGATACGCAGACATCTGCAAACGCTATTTCCTTTCAAGGAAGTGTCGCATTTACATTCATTTGAAGTGTAGACGAGGAATACATAACACTTCGCAAATCATATTATATCTTACCATGAAACATAGAAATGAGATGCGATATCGCGTTTTAAGAATCATTAGAAATCTATTGCTACTATACGTAGACATCTGCAAACGCTATTTCCTTGCTAGGAAATACATGACACTTCGCAAATCATATTATATCTTACCATGAAACATAGAAATGAGATGCGATATTGTGTGTTGAGAAGCATTAGAACTCAATCGCTACGATACCTAGACATCTGCAGACGCTATTTCCTTTCAAGGAAGTGTCGCATTTACATACATTTGAAGTGTAGACGAGCAGTAGGTAACACTTCGCAAATCATATTATATCTTACCATGAAACATAGAAATGAGATGCGATATCGCATTTTAAAAAGCATTAGAAATCAATTGCTACGATACGTATGCATCTGCAAACGCTATTACCTAGCGAGGAAGTGTCGCATTTACATTCATTTGAAGTGTAGACGAGGAATACATAACACTTCGCAAATCATATTATATCTTACCATGAAACATAGAAATGAGATGCGATATTGTGTTTTAAGAATCATAAGAACTCTATTTCTACGATACGTAGACATCTGCAAACGCTCTTTCCTTGCAAGGAAGTGTCGCATTAACATTCATATGAAGTGCAGACGAGGAATACATAACCCTTCGCAAATCATATTATATCTTACCATGAAACATAGAAATGAGATGCGATATCGCATTTTAAGAAGCATTAGAAATCTATTGCTACGATACGTAGACATCTGCAAACGCTATTTCTTTGCAAGGAAGTGTCGCATTTACATTCATTTGAAGTGTAGACGAGGAATACATAACACTTCGCAAATCATATAATATCTTACCATGAAACATAGAAATGAGATGCGATATTGTGTTTTAAGAATCATAAGAACTCTATTGCTACGATACGTAGACATCTGCAAACGCTCTTTCCTTCCAAGGAAGAGTCGCATTTACATTCATTTGAAGTGTAGACGAGGAATACATAACACTTCGCAAATCATATTATATCTTACCATGGAACATAGAAATGAGATGCGATATCGCGTTTTAAGAAGCATTAGAAATCTATTGCTACTATACGTAGACATCTGCAAACGCTCTTTCCCTGCAAGGAAGTGTCGCATTAACATTCATTTGAAGTGTAGACGAGGAATACATAACCCTTCGCAAATCATATTATATCTTACCATGAAACGTAGAAATGAGATGCGATATCGCGTTTTAAGAAGCATTAGAAATCTATTGCTACGATACGTAGACATCTGCAAACGCTATTTCCTAGCGAGGAAGTGTCGCATTCACATTCATTTGAAGTGTAGACGAGGAATACATAACACTTCGCAAATCATGTTATATCTTACCATGAAACATAGAAATGAGATGCGATATCGCCTTTTAAGAAGCATTAGAAATCTATTGCTACTATACGTAGACATCTGCAAACGCTATTTCCTTGCTAGGAAGTGTCGCATTTACATTCATTTGAAGTGTAGACAAGGAATACATGACACTTCGCATATCATATTATATCTTACCATGAAACATAGAAATGAGATGCGATATTGTGTGTTGAGAAGCATTAGAACTCTATCGCTACAATTCCTAGACATCTGCAAACGCTATTTCCTTTCAAGGAAGTGTCGCATTTACATTCATTTGAAGTGTAGACGAGGAATACATAACACTTCGCAAATCATATTATATCTTACCATGAAACATAGAAATGAGATGCGATATCGCGTTTTAAGAATCATTAGAAATCTATTGCTACTATACGTAGACATCTGCAAACGCTATTTCCTTGCTAGGAAATACATGACACTTCGCAAATCATATTATATCTTACCATGAAACATAGAAATGAGATGCGATATTGTGTGTTGAGAAGCATTAGAACTCAATCGCTACAATACCTAGACATCTGCAGACGCTATTTCCTTTCAAGGAAGTGTCGCATTTACATTCATTTGAAGTGTAGACGAGCAGTAGGTAACACTTCGCAAATCATATTATATCTTACCATGAAACATAGAAATGAGATGCGATATCGCGTTTTAAAAAGCATTAGAAATCAATTGCTACGATACGTAGACATCTGCAAACGCTATTACCTAGCGAGGAAGTGTCGCATTCACATTCCTTTGAAGTGTAGACGAGGAATACATAACACTTCGCAAATCATATTATATCTTACCATGAAACATAGAAATGAGATGCGATATCGTGTTTTAAGAATCATAAGAACTCCATTGCTAAGATACGTAGACATCTGCAAACGCCATTTCCTTGCAAGGAAGTATCGCATTTACATTCATTTGAAGTGTAGACGAGGAATACATAACACTTCGCAAATTATAAAATATCTTACCATGAAACATAGAAATGAGATGCGATATCGCGTTTTAAGAAGCATTAGAAATCTATTGCTACGATACGTAGACATCTGCAAACGCTATATCTTTGCAAGGATGTGTCGCATTTACATTCATTTGAAGTGCAGACGAGGAATACATAACACTTCGCAAATCATATTATATCTTACCATGAAACATAGAAATGAGATGCGATATCGCGTTTTAAGAAGCATTAGCACTCTATTGCTACGATACCTAGGCATCTGCAGACGCTATTTCCTTGCAAGGAAGTGTCGCATTTACATTCATTTGAATTGTAGACGAGGAATACATAACACTTCGCAAATCATATTATATCTTACCATGAAACATAGAAATGAGATGCGATATCGCGTTTGAAGAATCATAAGAACTCTATTGCTACGATACGTAGACATCTGCAAACGCTCTTTCCTTGCAAGGAAGTGTCGCATTAACATTCATTTGAAGTGTAGACGAGGAATACATAACCCTTCGCAAATCATATTATATCTTACCATGAAACGTAGAAATGAGATGCGATATCGCGTTTTAAGAAGCATTAGAAATCTATTGCTACGATACGTAGACATCTGCAAACGCTATTTCCTAGCGAGGAAGTGTCGCATTCACATTCATTTGAAGTGTAGACGAGGAATACATAACACTTCGCAAATCATGTTATATCTTACCATGAAACATAGAAATGAGATGCGATATCGCCTTTTAAGAAGCATTAGAAATCTATTGCTACTATACGTAGACATCTGCAAACGCTATTTCCTTGCTAGTAAGTGTCGCATTTACATTCATTTGAAGTGTAGACAAGGAATACATGACACTTCGCATATCATATTATATCTTACCATGAAACATAGAAATGAGATGCGATATTGTGTGTTGAGAAGCATTAGAACTCTATCGCTACAATTCCTAGACATCTGCAAACGCTATTTCCTTTCAAGGAAGTGTCGCATTTACATTCATTTGAAGTGTAGAAGAGGAATACATAACACTTCGCAAATCATATTATATCTTACCATGAAACATAGAAATGAGATGCGATATCGCGTTTTAAGAATCATTAGAAATCTATTGCTACTATACGTAGACATCTGCAAACGCTATTTCCTTGCTAGGAAATACATGACACTTCGCAAATCATATTATATCTTACCATGAAACATAGAAATGAGATGCGATATTGTGTGTTGAGAAGCATTAGAACTCAATCGCTACAATACCTAGACATCTGCAGACGCTATTTCCTTTCAAGGAAGTGTCGCATTTACATTCATTTGAAGTGTAGACGAGCAGTAGGTAACACTTCGCAAATCATATTATATCTTACCATGAAACATAGAAATGAGATGCGATATCGCGTTTTAAAAAGCATTAGAAATCAATTGCTACGATACGTAGACATCTGCAAACGCTATTACCTAGCGAGGAAGTGTCGCATTCACATTCCTTTGAAGTGTAGACGAGGAATACATAACACTTCGCAAATCATATTATATCTTACCATGAAACATAGAAATGAGATGCGATATCGTGTTTTAAGAATCATAAGAACTCCATTGCTAAGATACGTAGACATCTGCAAACGCCATTTCCTTGCAAGGAAGTATCGCATTTACATTCATTTGAAGTGTAGACGAGGAATACATAACACTTCGCAAATTATAAAATATCTTACCATGAAACATAGAAATGAGATGCGATATCGCGTTTTAAGAAGCATTAGAAATCTATTGCTACGATACGTAGACATCTGCAAACGCTATATCTTTGCAAGGATGTGTCGCATTTACATTCATTTGAAGTGCAGACGAGGAATACATAACACTTCGCAAATCATATTATATCTTACCATGAAACATAGAAATGAGATGCGATATCGCGTTTTAAGAAGCATTAGCACTCTATTGCTACGATACCTAGGCATCTGCAGACGCTATTTCCTTGCAAGGAAGTGTCGCATTTACATTCATTTGAAGTGTAGACGAGGAATACATAACACTTCGCAAATCATATTATATCTTACCATGAAACATAGAAATGAAATGCGATATCGCGTTTTAAGAAGCATTAGAAATCTATTGCTACGATACGTAGACATCAGCAAACGCTATTTCCTTGCAAGGTAGTGTCGCATTTACATTCATTTGAAGTGTAGACGAGGAATACATAACACTTCGCACATCATATTATATCTTACCATGAAACATAGAAATGAAATGCGATATCGCGTTTTAAGAATCATAAGAACTCTAGTGTTACGATACGTAGACATCTGCAAACGCTATTTCCTTGCAAGGAAGTGTCGCATTTACATTCATTTGAAGTGTAGACGAGGAATACATAACACTTCGCAAATCATATTATATCTTACCATGAAACATAGAAATGAGATGCGATATCGCGTTTTAAGAAGCATTAGAACTCTATTGCTACGATACCTAGACATCTGCAGACGCTATTTCCTAGCAAGGAAGTGTCGCATTTACATTCATTTGAAGTGTAGACGAGGAATACATGACACTTCGCCAATCATATTTTATCTTACCATGAAACATTGAAATGAGATGCGATATCGCGTTTTAAGGAGCATTAGAACTCTATTGCTACGATACGTAGACTTCTGCAAACGCTATTTCCTTGCAAGGATGTGTCGCATTTACATTCTTCTGTAGAGAATACGAGGTATACATAACCCTTTACAATGAATATTATATCCTATCATGCAACATAGAAATGAGATGTGATATCGCGTTTTAAGAAGCATTAGAACTCTATTGCTACTATACCTAGACATCTGCAGACGCTATTTCCTAGCAAGGAAGTGTCGCATTTACATTCATTTGAATTGTAGACGAGGAATACATAACACTTAGCAAATCATATTATATCTTACCATGAAACATAGAAATGAGATGCGATATCGCGTTTTAAGGAGCATTAGAACTCTATTGCTACGATACCTAGACATCTGCAAACGCTATTTCCTTGCAAGGAAGTGTCGCAATTACATTCTTTCGAAGTGAATAATAGGTATACATAACACATCGCAATGAGTACTATACCTTGTCATGAAACGTACAAATGAGATGCGATATCGCGTTTTAAGAAGCATTAGAACTCTATTGCTACGATACGTAGACATCTGCAAACGCTATTTCCTTGCAAGGAAGTGTCGCAATTACATTCTTTCGAAGTGAATAATAGGTATACATAACACATCGCAATGAATACTATACCTTGTCATGAAACGTACAAATGAGATGCGATATCGCGTTTTAAGAAGCATTAGAACTCTATTGCTACGATACGTAGACATTTGCAAACGCTATTTCCTAGCAATGTAGTGTCGCATTTACATTCATTTGAAGTGTAGGCGAGGAATACATAACACTTCGCAATGAATATTACATCTTATCATGAAACATAGAAATGAGATGCGATATCTCGATTTAAGAAGCATTTGAACTCTATTGCTTCGATACGTAGACATCTGCAAACGCTATGTCCTAGCAAGGAATTGTAGCATTTACATCCATTTGAATCGTAGACGAGGAATGCATAACACTTCGCAATGTATATTATATCTTATCATGAAACATAGATATGAGATGCGATATCACGTTTTAAGAAGCATAAGAACTCCATCCCTACGATAAGTAGACATCTGCAAACGCTATTTCGTTGCAAGGAAGTGTCGCATTTACATTCATTTGAAATGTAGACGAGGAATACATAACACTTCGCAATGAATATTATATCTTACCATGAAACATAGAAATGAGATGCGATATCGCGTTGTAAGAAGCATTAGAAATCTATTGCTACGATACGTAGACATCTGCAAACGCTATTTCCTTGCAAGGAAGTGTCGCATTTACATTCATTTGAAGTGTAGACGAGGAATACATAACACTTCGCAAATCATATTATATCTTACCATGAAACATAGAAATGAGATGCGATATCGCGTTTTAAGAAGCATTAGAAATCTATTGCTACGATACGTAGACGTCTGCAAACGCTATTTCCTTGCTAGGAAGTGTCGCATTTACATTCATTTGAAGTGTAGACGAGGAATACATGACACTTCGGAAATCATATTATATCTTACCATGAAACATAGAAATGAGATGCGATATCGCGTTTTAAGAAGCATTAGATATCCATTGCTACGATACGTAGACAGCTGCAAACGCTATTCCTTTGGAAGGAAGTGTCGCATTTACATTCATTTGAAGTGTAGACGAGGAATACATAACACTTCGCAAATCATATTATATCTTACCATGAAACATAGAAATGAGATGCGATATCGCGTTTTAAGAAGCATTAGAACTCTATTGCTACGATACCTAGACATCTGCAGACGCTATTTCCTAGCAAGGAAGTGTCGCATTTACATTCATTTGAATTGTAGACGGGGAATACATAACACTTTGCAAATCATATTATTTCTTACCATGAAACATAGAAATGAGATGCGATATCGCGTTTTAAGAAGCATTAGAACACTATTGCTACGATAGGTAGACATTCGCATACGCTATTTCCTTGCAAGGAAGTGTCGCATTTACATTCATTTGAAGTGCAGACGAGGAATACATAACACTTCGCAAATCATATTATATCTTACCACGATACATAGAAATGAGATGCGATATCGCGTTTTAAGGAGCATTAGAACTCTATTGCTACGATACCTAGACATCTGCAAACGCTATTTCCTTGCAAGGAAGTGTCGCAATTACATTCTTTCGAAGTGAATAATAGGTATACATAACACATCGCAATGAATACTATACCTTGTCATGAAACGTACAAATGAGATGCGATATCGCGTTTTAAGAAGCATTAGAACTCTATTGCTACGATACGTAGACATTTGCAAACGCTATTTCCTAGCAAGGTAGTGTCGCATTTACATTCATTTGAAGTGTAGGCGAGGAATACATAACACTTCGCAATGAATATTACATCTTATCATGAAACATAGAAATGAGATGCGATATCTCGAT
Organism: Xylocopa sonorina; assembly: GCF_050948175.1. NCBI lineage: Eukaryota > Metazoa > Arthropoda > Insecta > Hymenoptera > Apidae > Xylocopa > Xylocopa sonorina. Next base: position 476,962 of record NW_027490190.1, on the reverse strand, counting down.
TTAAGAAGCATTTGAACTCTATTGCTTCGATACGTAGACATCTGCAAACGCTATGTCCTAGCAAGGAATTGTAGCATTTACATCCATTTGAATCGTAGACGAGGAATGCATAACACTTCGCAATGTATATTATATCTTATCATGAAACATAGATATGAGATGCGATATCACGTTTTAAGAAGCATAAGAACTCCATCCCTACGATAAGTAGACATCTGCAAACGCTATTTCGTTGCAAGGAAGTGTCGCATTTACATTCATTTGAAGTGTAGACGAGGAATACATAACACTTCGCAATGAATATTATATCTTACCATGAAACATAGAAATGAGATGCGATATCGCGTTTTAAGAAGCATTAGAACTCTATTGCTACGATACCTAGACATCTGCAGACGCTATTTCCTAGCAAGGAAGTGTCGCATTTACATTCATTTGAAGTGTAGACGAGGAATACATGACACTTCGCAAATCATATTATATCTTACCATGAAACATAGAAATGAGATGCGATATCGCGTTGTAAGAAGCATTAGAAATCTATTGCTACGATACGTAGACATCTGCAAACGCTATTTCCTTGCAGGGAAGTGTCGCATTTACATTCATTTGAAGTGTAGACGAGGAATACATAGCACTTCGCAAATCATATTATATCTTACCATGAAACATAGAAATGAGATGCGATATCGCGTTTTAAGAAGCATTAGAACTCTATTGCTACGATACGTAGACATTTGCAAACGCTATTTCCTAGCAAGGAAGTGTCGCATTTACATTCATTTGAAGTGTAGGCGAGGAATACATAACACTTCGCAATGAATATTACATCTTATCATGAAACATAGAAATGAGATGCGATATCTCGATTTAAGAAGCATTTGAACTCTATTGCTTCGATACGTAGACATCTGCAAACGCTATGTCCTAGCAAGGAAGTGTGGCAATTACATTCTTTCGAAGTGAATAATAGGTATACATAACACATCGCAATGAGTACTATACCTTGTCATGAAACGTACAAATGAGATGCGATATCGCGTTTTAAGAAGCATTAGAACTCTATTGCTACGATACGTAGACATCTGCAAACGCTATTTCCTTGCAAGGAAGTGTCGCAATTACATTCTTTCGAAGTGAATAATAGGTATACATAACACATCGCAATGAATACTATACCTTGTCATGAAACGTACAAATGAGATGCGATATCGCGTTTTAAGAAGCATTAGAACTCTATTGCTACGATACGTAGACATTTGCAAACGCTATTTCCTAGCAAGGTAGTGTCGCATTTACATTCATTTGAAGTGTAGGCGAGGAATACATAACACTTCGCAATGAATATTACATCTTATCATGAAACATAGAAATGAGATGCGATATCTCGATTTAAGAAGCATTTGAACTCTATTGCTTCGATACGTAGACATCTGCAAACGCTATGTCCTAGCAAGGAATTGTAGCATTTACATCCATTTGAATCGTAGACGAGGAATGCATAACACTTCGCAATGAATATTATATCTTATCATGAAACATAGATATGAGATGCGATATCACGTTTTAAGAACCATAAGAACTCCATCCCTACGATAAGTAGACATCTGCAAACGCTATTTCGTTGCAAGGAAGTGTCGCATTTACATTCATTTGAAATGTAGACGAGGAATACATAACACTTCGCAAATCATATTATATCTTACCATGAAACATAGAAATGAGATGCGATATCGCGTTTTAAGAAGCATTAGAACTCTATTGCTACGATACCTAGACATCTGCAGACGCTATTTCCTAGCAAGGAAGTGTCGCATTTACATTCATTTGAAGTGTAGACGAGGAATACATGACACTTCGCAAATCATATTATATCTTACCATGAAACATAGAAATGAGATGCGATATCGCGTTGTAAGAAGCATTAGAAATCTATTGCTACGATACGTAGACATCTGCAAACGCTATTTCCTTGCAGGGAAGTGTCGCATTTACATTCATTTGAAGTGTAGACGAGGAATACATGACACTTCGAGAATCATATTATATCTTACCATGAAACATAGAAATGAGATGCGATATCGCGTTGTAAGAAGCATTAGAAATCTATTGCTACGATACGTAGACATTTGCAAACGCTATTTCCTAGCAAGGTAGTGTCGCATTTACATTCATTTGAAGTGTAGGCGAGGAATACATAACACTTCGCAATGAATATTACATCTTATCATGAAACATAGAAATGAGATGCGATATCTCGATTTAAGAAGCATTTGAACTCTATTGCTTCGATACGTAGACATCTGCAAACGCTATGTCCTAGCAAGGAATTGTAGCATTTACATCCATTTGAATCGTAGACGAGGAATGCATAACACTTCGCAATGAATATTATATCTTATCATGAAACATAGATATGAGATGCGATATCACGTTTTAAGAACCATAAGAACTCCATCCCTACGATAAGTAGACATCTGCAAACGCTATTTCGTTGCAAGGAAGTGTCGCATTTACATTCATTTGAAATGTAGACGAGGAATACATAACACTTCGCAAATCATATTATATCTTACCATGAAACATAGAAATGAGATGCGATATCGCGTTTTAAGAAGCATTAGAACTCTATTGCTACGATACCTAGACATCTGCAGACGCTATTTCCTAGCAAGGAAGTGTCGCATTTACATTCATTTGAAGTGTAGACGAGGAATACATGACACTTCGCAAATCATATTATATCTTACCATGAAACATAGAAATGAGATGCGATATCGCGTTGTAAGAAGCATTAGAAATCTATTGCTACGATACGTAGACATCTGCAAACGCTATTTCCTTGCAGGGAAGTGTCGCATTTACATTCATTTGAAGTGTAGACGAGGAATACATGACACTTCGAGAATCATATTATATCTTACCATGAAACATAGAAATGAGATGCGATATCGCGTTGTAAGAAGCATTAGAAATCTATTGCTACGATACGTAGACATCTGCAAACGCTATTTCCTTGCAGGGAAGTGTCGCATTTACATTCATTTGAAGTGTAGACGAGGAATACATAGCACTTCGCAAATCATATTATATCTTACCATGAAACATAGAAATGAGATGCGATATCGCGTTTTAAGAAGCATTAGAACTCTATTGCTACGATACGTAGACATTTGCAAACGCTATTTCCTAGCAAGGAAGTGTCGCATTTACATTCATTTGAAGTGTAGGCGAGGAATACATAACACTTCGCAATGAATATTACATCTTATCATGAAACATAGAAATGAGATGCGATATCTCGATTTAAGAAGCATTTGAACTCTATTGCTTCGATACGTAGACATCTGCAAACGCTATGTCCTAGCAAGGAAGTGTGGCAATTACATTCTTTCGAAGTGAATAATAGGTATACATAACACATCGCAATGAGTACTATACCTTGTCATGAAACGTACAAATGAGATGCGATATCGCGTTTTAAGAAGCATTAGAACTCTATTGCTACGATACGTAGACATCTGCAAACGCTATTTCCTTGCAAGGAAGTGTCGCAATTACATTCTTTCGAAGTGAATAATAGGTATACATAACACATCGCAATGAATACTATACCTTGTCATGAAACGTACAAATGAGATGCGATATCGCGTTTTAAGAAGCATTAGAACTCTATTGCTACGATACGTAGACATTTGCAAACGCTATTTCCTAGCAAGGTAGTGTCGCATTTACATTCATTTGAAGTGTAGGCGAGGAATACATAACACTTCGCAATGAATATTACATCTTATCATGAAACATAGAAATGAGATGCGATATCTCGATTTAAGAAGCATTTGAACTCTATTGCTTCGATACGTAGACATCTGCAAACGCTATGTCCTAGCAAGGAATTGTAGCATTTACATCCATTTGAATCGTAGACGAGGAATGCATAACACTTCGCAATGAATATTATATCTTATCATGAAACATAGATATGAGATGCGATATCACGTTTTAAGAACCATAAGAACTCCATCCCTACGATAAGTAGACATCTGCAAACGCTATTTCGTTGCAAGGAAGTGTCGCATTTACATTCATTTGAAATGTAGACGAGGAATACATAACACTTCGCAAATCATATTATATCTTACCATGAAACATAGAAATGAGATGCGATATCGCGTTTTAAGAAGCATTAGAACTCTATTGCTACGATACCTAGACATCTGCAGACGCTATTTCCTAGCAAGGAAGTGTCGCATTTACATTCATTTGAAGTGTAGACGAGGAATACATGACACTTCGCAAATCATATTATATCTTACCATGAAACATAGAAATGAGATGCGATATCGCGTTGTAAGAAGCATTAGAAATCTATTGCTACGATACGTAGACATCTGCAAACGCTATTTCCTTGCAGGGAAGTGTCGCATTTACATTCATTTGAAGTGTAGACGAGGAATACATGACACTTCGAGAATCATATTATATCTTACCATGAAACATAGAAATGAGATGCGATATCGCGTTGTAAGAAGCATTAGAAATCTATTGCTACGATACGTAGACATCTGCAAACGCTATTTCCTTGCAGGGAAGTGTCGCATTTACATTCATTTGAAGTGTAGGCGAGGAATACATAACACTTCGCAATGAATATTACATCTTATCATGAAACATAGAAATGAGATGCGATATCTCGATTTAAGAAGCATTTGAACTCTATTGCTTCGATACGTAGACATCTGCAAACGCTATGTCCTAGCAAGGAAGTGTGGCAATTACATTCTTTCGAAGTGAATAATAGGTATACATAACACATCGCAATGAGTACTATACCTTGTCATGAAACGTACAAATGAGATGCGATATCGCGTTTTAAGAAGCATTAGAACTCTATTGCTACGATACGTAGACATCTGCAAACGCTATTTCCTTGCAAGGAAGTGTCGCAATTACATTCTTTCGAAGTGAATAATAGGTATACATAACACATCGCAATGAATACTATACCTTGTCATGAAACGTACAAATGAGATGCGATATCGCGTTTTAAGAAGCATTAGAACTCTATTGCTACGATACGTAGACATTTGCAAACGCTATTTCCTAGCAAGGTAGTGTCGCATTTACATTCATTTGAAGTGTAGGCGAGGAATACATAACACTTCGCAATGAATATTACATCTTATCATGAAACATAGAAATGAGATGCGATATCTCGATTTAAGAAGCATTTGAACTCTATTGCTTCGATACGTAGACATCTGCAAACGCTATGTCCTAGCAAGGAATTGTAGCATTTACATCCATTTGAATCGTAGACGAGGAATGCATAACACTTCGCAATGAATATTATATCTTATCATGAAACATAGATATGAGATGCGATATCACGTTTTAAGAACCATAAGAACTCCATCCCTACGATAAGTAGACATCTGCAAACGCTATTTCGTTGCAAGGAAGTGTCGCATTTACATTCATTTGAAATGTAGACGAGGAATACATAACACTTCGCAAATCATATTATATCTTACCATGAAACATAGAAATGAGATGCGATATCGCGTTTTAAGAAGCATTAGAACTCTATTGCTACGATACCTAGACATCTGCAGACGCTATTTCCTAGCAAGGAAGTGTCGCATTTACATTCATTTGAAGTGTAGACGAGGAATACATGACACTTCGCAAATCATATTATATCTTACCATGAAACATAGAAATGAGATGCGATATCGCGTTGTAAGAAGCATTAGAAATCTATTGCTACGATACGTAGACATCTGCAAACGCTATTTCCTTGCAGGGAAGTGTCGCATTTACATTCATTTGAAGTGTAGACGAGGAATACATGACACTTCGAGAATCATATTATATCTTACCATGAAACATAGAAATGAGATGCGATATCGCGTTGTAAGAAGCATTAGAAATCTATTGCTACGATACGTAGACATCTGCAAACGCTATTTCCTTGCAGGGAAGTGTCGCATTTACATTCATTTGAAGTGTAGACGAGGAATACATAACACTTCGCAATGAATATTACATCTTATCATGAAACATAGAAATGAGATGCGATATCTCGATTTAAGAAGCATTTGAACTCTATTGCTTCGATACGTAGACATCTGCAAACGCTATGTCCTAGCAAGGAAGTGTCGCAATTACATTCTTTCGAAGTGAATAATAGGTATACATAACACATCGCAATGAGTACTATACCTTGTCATGAAACGTACAAATGAGATGCGATATCGCGTTTTAAGAAGCATTAGAACTCTATTGCTACGATACGTAGACATCTGCAAACGCTATTTCCTTGCAAGGAAGTGTCGCAATTACATTCTTTCGAAGTGAATAATAGGTATACATAACACATCGCAATGAATACTATACCTTGTCATGAAACGTACAAATGAGATGCGATATCGCGTTTTAAGAAGCATTAGAACTCTATTGCTACGATACGTAGACATTTGCAAACGCTATTTCCTAGCAAGGTAGTGTCGCATTTACATTCATTTGAAGTGTAGGCGAGGAATACATAACACTTCGCAATGAATATTACATCTTATCATGAAACATAGAAATGAGATGCGATATCTCGATTTAAGAAGCATTTGAACTCTATTGCTTCGATACGTAGACATCTGCAAACGCTATGTCCTAGCAAGGAATTGTAGCATTTACATCCATTTGAATTGTAGACGAGGAATGCATAACACTTCGCAATGAATATTATATCTTATCATGAAACATAGATATGAGATGCGATATCACGTTTTAAGAAGCATAAGAACACCATCCCTACGATAAGTAGACATCTGCAAACGCTATTTCGTTGCAAGGAAGTGTCGCATTTACATTCATTTGAAATGTAGACGAGGAATACATAACACTTCGCAAATCATATTATATCTTACCATGAAACATAGAAATGAGATGCGATATCGCGTTTTAAGAAGCATTAGAACTCTATTGCTACGATACCTAGACATCTGCAGACGCTATTTCCTAGCAAGGAAGTGTCGCATTTACATTCATTTGAAGTGTAGACGAGGAATACATGACACTTCGCAAATCATATTATATCTTACCATGAAACATAGAAATGAGATGCGATATCGCGTTGTAAGAAGCATTAGAAATCTATTGCTACGATACGTAGACATCTGCAAACGCTATTTCCTTGCAGGGAAGTGTCGCATTTACATTCATTTGAAGTGTAGACGAGGAATACATGACACTTCGCAAATCATATTATATCTTACCATGAAACATAGAAATGAGATGCGATATCGCGTTGTAAGAAGCATTAGAAATCTATTGCTACGATACGTAGACATCTGCAAACGCTATTTCCTTGCAGGGAAGTGTCGCATTTACATTCATTTGAAGTGTAGACGAGGAATACATAGCACTTCGCAAATCATATTATATCTTACCATGAAACATAGAAATGAGATGCGATATCGCGTTTTAAGAAGCATTAGAACTCTATTGCTACGATACGTAGACATTTGCAAACGCTATTTCCTAGCAAGGAAGTGTCGCATTTACATTCATTTGAAGTGTAGGCGAGGAATACATAACACTTCGCAATGAATATTACATCTTATCATGAAACATAGAAATGAGATGCGATATCTCGATTTAAGAAGCATTTGAACTCTATTGCTTCGATACGTAGACATCTGCAAACGCTATGTCCTAGCAAGGAATTGTAGCATTTACATCCATTTGAATCGTAGACGAGGAATGCATAACACTTCGCAATGAATATTATATCTTATCATGAAACATAGATATGAGATGCGATATCACGTTTTAAGAAGCATAAGAACTCCATCCCTACGATAAGTAGACATCTGCAAACGCTATTTCGTTGCAAGGAAGTGTCGCATTTACATTCATTTGAAATGTAGACGAGGAATACATAACACTTCGCAAATCATATTATATCTTACCATGAAACATAGAAATGAGATGCGATATCGCGTTTTAAGAAGCATTAGAACTCTATTGCTACGATACCTAGACATCTGCAGACGCTATTTCCTAGCAAGGAAGTGTCGCATTTACATTCATTTGAAGTGTAGACGAGGAATACATGACACTTCGCAAATCATATTATATCTTACCATGAAACATAGAAATGAGATGCGATATCGCGTTGTAAGAAGCATTAGAAATCTATTGCTACGATACGTAGACATCTGCAAACGCTATTTCCTTGCAGGGAAGTGTCGCATTTACATTCATTTGAAGTGTAGACGAGGAATACATAACATTTCGCAAATCATATTATATCTTACCATGAAACATAGAAATGAGATGCGATATCGCGTTTTAAGAAGCATTAGAACTCTATTGCTACGATACGTAGACATTTGCAAACGCTATTTCCTAGCAAGGAAGTGTCGCATTTACATTCATTTGAAGTGTAGGCGAGGAATACATAACACTTCGCAATGAATATTACATCTTATCATGAAACATAGAAATGAGATGCGATATCTCGATTTAAGAAGCATTTGAACTCTATTGCTTCGATACGTAGACATCTGCAAACGCTATGTCCTAGCAAGGAATTGTCGCATTTACATCCATTTGAATCGTGGACGAGGAATGCATAACACTTCGCAATGAATATTATATCTTATCATGAAACATAGATATGAGATGCGATATCACGTTTTAAGAAGCATAAGAACTCCATCCCTACAATAAGTAGACATCTGCAACCGCTATTTCGTTGCAAGGAAGTGTCGCATTTACATTCTTCTGAAGAGAATACGAGGTATACATAACACTTTACAGTGAATATTATATCCTATCATGCAACATAGAAATGAGATGCGATATCGTGTTTTAAGAAGAATTAGAACTCTATCCCTACGATACGTAAACATCTGCAATCGTTATTTCCTAGCAAGGAAGTGTCGCATTTACATTGTGACGTCAGGCGTAGCGCCTGCCAGCCATTACATACGTCAGCATCCTCGTAACTTCCAGCATCGACCCCTGGACACAGGCAACCTGCAATACTCGCCTGAAGTATCGGCAACCAGCAGAGTTCGCGCGCGCACGACCGCACGCACTCAGTCGTACATGCAAGGACCGCTGTATCGCTCGCATCTACGAGCAACCCTATCGCCCTTTCATCAGGAATTCCGCCCAACAGAGAGAAGAAGCCGCAGTCTGTCGCCGCAATGGGGACTTTTCCAGTTCAGGGAATCTACGTTGCCTGAACCTACATACTATTTCTAGAATAAGCCTATAATACTCATAGATATAAGTACTCGACACGAATTGTAACACACCACAACACACATGTAATTCTAAGTCCTTATTCTTAAGATTAGACGCTAAGATGCGCCTAGGCTATCGGCACGTGCCGCTAGCCCCACCACGAGCCGCGAGTCCCCACTCGCTGGACCGCGCGCTCCCTACCACGAGCGCCTACGACCGTAGCGCCTCGCGAACCGAGGAGGTCCCAGACGCGCCTCGAGAGAGACATTCGAGTCCTCGGGCTTCTAGAGTTAACATCGATCTTCCATCTCAAGCCGCCTCAATGTGGGGTCTAGGCTACGCGTTGCTATTTCCATTTTACTAGTTCTAACTTAGAATAATTTCACTTTTGTACACTTTAACTTAGAATATATTTTACTTTAGTTACTAAATCCAATCTACAAGTTCTTTTACCAGTTCTACTAGTTCCTATTCCAATAATTACTAAATCTAAACATAATATACTAGTTCTTACGTTAAAACATTATTCTTGAACTACGAATTCTACGACGTGTTCCTTCCAACAACTGGGTTGCGTTTGTTCACCTTGAAGGAGTATAGAACTCAGCTTTGCGACGTTGCGGTAGAGCGGACCGCCGCTTATCCTTCTGAACATTGCCTGAATGTACAGAAAAACTGGGTGAATGAAACGTGGATCCGGTTCGCGAAGAACACGACGCGCGGGTCGTAAGAATTTTATGCGTTCACTTGTTCGTGAATACCTGGGAGATACACCCCGAGTCCTCGTACCGCAGCAACCTGTCGTCATCGTTCCGGATCAGTCACAGTTTTCCGAAACGCCGATCAACGCCCATTCGCCTGCCTCTGCAGCCAACGTCTCTGCAATATCCACAGTCTCCGCTGAATCTATTCTGCATCCAGACCGCTGTTTCCCGTTTTGCTGGAAGTTAATCAAAGTCACCGTCAACATCAACCGACCGATCGCTGCATCGATACCTACCAACGACCCTCGACGCACATTCTACCTGCGTATCGAGACTGAAGCCAGCGAAAGGTAAGGCTTTTCCATCATATCGCGAGTGTTTTTACCGCGTCGCGTAAGCCAAAAATATCGGACCCGGTCGTAACGCGTTCCCGCGGACCGAAACCCGTATAAATAGGCTCGTGTCGTGAAGCCTCCGGATAAACGAAAAATTCTTTCGCCGGACGTGACATATTATATCTTACCACGAAACATAGAAATGAGATGCGATATCACGTTTTACGAAGCATTAGAACTCTATCCCCACGATACGTAAGCATCTGCAAACGCTATTTCCTAGCAAGGAAGTGTCGCATTTACATCCGTTTGAATCGTAGACGAGGAATGCATAACACTTCGCAATGAATATTATATCTTATCATGAAACATAGATATGAGATGCGATATCACGTTTTAAGAAGCATTTGAACTCTATTGCTTCGATACGTAGACATCTGCAAACGCTATTTCCTTGCAAGGAAGTGTCGCATTTACATTCTTCTGAAGCGAATACGAGGTATACATAACACTTTACAATGAATATTATATCTTATCATGCAACATTGTAATGAAATGCGATATCTCGTCTTAGGAAGCATAAGAACTCTATTCCTACGATACGTAGACATCTGCAAACGCTATTTCCTTGCAAGGAAGTGTCGCATTTACATTCTTCTGAAGAGAATACGAGGTATACATAACACTTCGCAATGAATATTATATCTTATCATGAAACATAGATATGAGATGCGATATCTCGTTTTAAGGAGCATTAGAACTCTATCCCTACGATACGTAAGCATCTGCAAACGCCATTTCCTAGCAAGGAAGAGTCGCATTTACATCCACTTGAATCGTAGACGAGGAATGCATAACACTTCGCAATGAATATTATATCTTATCATGAAACATTGGTATGAGATGCGATATCGCGTTTTAAGAAGCATTAGAACTCTATCCCTACGATACGTAGACATCTGCAAACGCTATTTCCTAGCAAGGAAGTGTCGCATTTACATCCGTTTGAATCGTAGACGAGGAATGCATAACACTTCGCAATGAATATTATATCTTATCATGAAACATAGATATGAGATGCGATATCACGTTTTAAGAAGCATTTGAACTCTATTGCTTCGATACGTAGACATCTGCAAACGCTATTTCCTTGCAAGGAAGTGTCGCATTTACATTCTTCTGAAGCGAATACGAGGTATACATAACACTTTACAATGAATATTATATCTTATCATGCAACATTGTAATGAAATGCGATATCTCGTTTTAGGAAGCATAAGAACTCTATTCCTACGATACGTAGACATCTGCAAACGCTATTTCCTTGCAAGGAAGTGTCGCATTTACATTCTTCTGAAGAGAATACGAGGTATACATAACACTTCGCAATGAATATTATATCTTATCATGAAACATAGATATGAGATGCGATATCTCGTTTTAAGGAGCGTTAGAACTCTATCCCTACGATACGTAAGCATCTGCAAACGCCATTTCCTAGCAAGGAAGAGTCGCATTTACATTCATTTGAATCGTAGACGAGGAATACATAACACTTCGCAATTCATATTATATCTTACCATGAAACATAGAAATGAGATGCGATATCACGTTTTACGAAGCATTAGAACTCTATCCCCACGATACGTAAGCATCTGCAAACGCTATTTCCTAGCAAGGAAGTGTCGCATTTACATCCGTTTGAATCGTAGACGAGGAATGCATAACACTTCGCAATAAATATTATATCTTATCATGAAACATAGATATGAGATGCGATATCACGTTTTAAGAAGCATTTGAACTCTATTGCTTCGATACGTAGACATCTGCAAACGCTATTTCCTTGCAAGGAAGTGCCGGATTTACATTCTTCTGAAGCGAATACGAGGTATACATAACACTTTACAATGAATATTATATCTTATCATGCAACATTGTAATGAAATGCGGTATCTCGTTTTAAGAAGCATAAGAACTCCATTCCTACGATACGTAGACATCTGCAAACGCTATTTCCTTGCAAGGAAGTGTCGCATTTACATTCTTCTGAAGAGAATACGAGGTATACATAACAATTCACAATGAATATTATATCCTAACATGCAACATAGAAATGAGATGCGATATCTCGTTTTAAGGAGCATTAGAACTATATCCCTACGATACGTAAACATCTACAAACGCAATTTCCTAGCAAGGAAGTGTCGCAATTACATCCGTTTGAATCGTAGACGAGGAATGCATAACACTTCGCAATGAATATTATATCTTATCATGAAACATAGATATGAGATGCGATATCACGTTTTAAGAAGCATTTGAACTCTATTGCTTCGATACGTAGACATCTGCAAACGCTATTTCCTTGCAAGGAAGTGTCGCATTTACATTCTTCTGAAGCGAATACGAGGTATACATAACACTTTACAATGAATATTATATCTTATCATGCAACATTGTAATGAAATGCGATATCTCGTTTTAGGAAGCATAAGAACTCTATTCCTACGATACGTAGACATCTGCAAACGCTATTTCCTTGCAAGGAAGTGTCGCATTTACATTCTTCTGAAGAGAATACGAGGTATACATAACACTTCGCAATGAATATTATATCTTATCATGAAACATAGATATGAGATGCGATATCTCGTTTTAAGGAGCATTAGAACTCTATCCCTACGATACGTAAGCATCTGCAAACGCCATTTCCTAGCAAGGAAGAGTCGCATTTACATCCACTTGAATCGTAGACGAGGAATGCATAACACTTCGCAATGAATATTATATCTTATCATGAAACATTGGTATGAGATGCGATATCGCGTTTTAAGAAGCATTAGAACTCTATCCCTACGATACGTAGACATCTGCAAACGCTATTTCCTAGCAAGGAAGTGTCGCATTTACATCCGTTTGAATCGTAGACGAGGAATGCATAACACTTCGCAATGAATATTATATCTTATCATGAAACATAGATATGAGATGCGATATCACGTTTTAAGAAGCATTTGAACTCTATTGCTTCGATACGTAGACATCTGCAAACGCTATTTCCTTGCAAGGAAGTGTCGCATTTACATTCTTCTGAAGCGAATACGAGGTATACATAACACTTTACAATGAATATTATATCTTATCATGCAACATTGTAATGAAATGCGATATCTCGTTTTAGGAAGCATAAGAACTCTATTCCTACGATACGTAGACATCTGCAAACGCTATTTCCTTGCAAGGAAGTGTCGCATTTACATTCTTCTGAAGAGAATACGAGGTATACATAACACTTCGCAATGAATATTATATCTTATCATGAAACATAGATATGAGATGCGATATCTCGTTTTAAGGAGCGTTAGAACTCTATCCCTACGATACGTAAGCATCTGCAAACGCCATTTCCTAGCAAGGAAGAGTCGCATTTACATTCATTTGAATCGTAGACGAGGAATACATAACACTTCGCAATTCATATTATATCTTACCATGAAACATAGAAATGAGATGCGATATCACGTTTTACGAAGCATTAGAACTCTATCCCCACGATACGTAAGCATCTGCAAACGCTATTTCCTAGCAAGGAAGTGTCGCATTTACATCCGTTTGAATCGTAGACGAGGAATGCATAACACTTCGCAATAAATATTATATCTTATCATGAAACATAGATATGAGATGCGATATCACGTTTTAAGAAGCATTTGAACTCTATTGCTTCGATACGTAGACATCTGCAAACGCTATTTCCTTGCAAGGAAGTGCCGGATTTACATTCTTCTGAAGCGAATACGAGGTATACATAACACTTTACAATGAATATTATATCTTATCATGCAACATTGTAATGAAATGCGGTATCTCGTTTTAAGAAGCATAAGAACTCCATTCCTACGATACGTAGACATCTGCAAACGCTATTTCCTTGCAAGGAAGTGTCGCATTTACATTCTTCTGAAGAGAATACGAGGTATACATAACAATTCACAATGAATATTATATCCTAACATGCAACATAGAAATGAGATGCGATATCTCGTTTTAAGGAGCATTAGAACTCTATCCCTACGATACGTAAACATCTACAAACGCAATTTCCTAGCAAGGAAGTGTCGCAATTACATCCGTTTGAATCGTAGACGAGGAATGCATAACACTTCGCAATGAATATTATATCTTATCATGAAACATAGATATGAGATGCGATATCACGTTTTAAGAAGCATTTGAACTCTATTGCTTCGATACGTAGACATCTGCAAACGCTATTTCCTTGCAAGGAAGTGTCGGAATTACATTCTTCTGAAGTGAATACGAGGTATACATAACACTTTACAATGAATATTATATCTTATCATGCAACATAGTAATGAGATGCGATATCTCGCTTTAAGAAGCATAAGATCTCTATTGCTACAATACGTAGACATCTGCAAACGCTATTTCCTTGCAAGGAAGTGTCGCATTTACATTCTTCTGATGCGAATACGAGGTATACATGACACTTTACAATGAATATTATATCTTATCATGCAACATTGTAATGAAATGCGATATCTCGTTTTAAGAAGCATAAGAACTCCATTCCTACGATACGTAGACATCTGCATACGCTATTTCCTTGCAAGGAAGTGTCGCATTTACATTCTTCTGAAGAGAATACGAGGTATACATAACAATTCACAATGAATATTATATCCTAACATGCAGCATAGAAATGAGATGCGATATCTCGTTTTAAGGAGCATTAGAACTCTATCCCTACGATACGTAAATATCTGCAAACGCTATTTCCTAGCAAGGAAGTGTCGCATTTACATTCATTTGAAGTGTAGACGAGGAATACATGACACTTCGGAAATCATATTATATCTTACCATGAAACATAGAAATGAGATGCGATATCACGTTTTAAGAGCATTAGAACTCTATCACTACGATACGTAGACATCTGCAAGTGTTATTTCATAGCAAGGAAGTGTAGCATTTACATTCATTTGAAGTGTAGACGAGGAATACATAACACTTCGCAAATCATATTACATCTTACCATGAAACATAGAAATGAGATGCGACATCGCGTTTTAAGAAGCATAAGAACTCTATTGCTTTGATACGTAGACATCTGCAAACGCTATTTCCTAGCAAGGAAGTGTCGCATTTACATTCATTTGAATCGTAGACGAGGAATGCATAACACTTCGCAATGAATATTATATCTTACCATGAAACATAGAAATGAGATGCGATATCACGTTTTAAGAAGCATTAGAACTCTATCCCTACGATACGTAAACATCTGCAAACTCTATTTCTTAGCAAGGAAGTGTAGCATTTACATTCAGTTGCATCGTCGACGAGGAATGCATAACACTTCGCAATGAATATTATATCTTATCATGCAACATAGTAATGAGATGCGATATCGCGTTTTAAGAAGCATAAGAACTCTATTCCTACGATACGTAGACATCTGCAAACGCTATTTCCTTGCAAGGAAGTGTCGCATTTACATTCTTCTGAAGAGAATACGAGGTATACGTAACAATTCACAATGAATATTATATCCTAACATGCAACATAGAAATGAGATGTGATATCTCGTTTTAAGGAGCATTAGAACTCTATCCCTACGATACGTAAACATCTACAAACGCAATTTCCTAGCAAGGAAGTGTCGCATTTACATCCATTTGAATCGTAGACGAGGAATGCATAACACTTCGCAATGAATATTATATCTTACCATGAAACATAGAAATGAGATGCGATATCGCGTTTTAAGAAGCATAAGAACTCTATTGCTTTGATACGAAGACATCTGCAAACGCTATTTCCTAGCTAGGAAGTGTCGCATATACATCCATTTGAATCGTAGACGAGGAATGCATAACACTTTGCAATAAATATTATATCTTACCATGAAACATAGAAATGAGATGCGATATCACGTTTTACGAAGCATTAGAACCCTATCCCCACGATACGTAAACATCTGCAAACGCTATTTCCTAGCAAGGAAGTGTCGCATTTACTTTCTTCTGAAGTGAATACGAGGTATACATAACAATTCACAATGAATATTATATCCTAACATGCAACATAGTAATGAGATGCGATATCTCGTTTTAAGAAGCATAAGATCTCTATTGCTACGATACGTAGACATCTGCAAACGCTATTTTCTTGCAAGGAAGTGTCGCATTTACATTCTTCTGAAGCGAATACGAGGTATACATAACACTTTACAATGAATATTATATCTTATCATGCAACATTGTAATGAAATGCGATATCTCGTTTTAGGAAGCATAAGAACTCTATTCCTACGATACGTAGACATCTGCAAACGCTATTTCCTAGCAAGGAAGAGTCGCATTTACATTGATTTGAGGGGTAGGCGAGGAATAAATAACACTTCGCAATGAATATTACATCTTATCATGAAACATAGAAATGAGATGCGATATCGCGTTTTAAGAAGAATTAGAAATCTATTGCTACGATACGTAGACATCTGCAAACGCTATTTCCTAGCGAGGAAGTGTCGCATTCACATTCATTTGAATCGTAGACGAGGAATGCATAACACTTCGCAATGAATATTATATCTTATCATGAAACCTAGATATGAGATGCGATATCGCGTTTCAAGGAGCAGTAGAACTCTATTGCTAGGATACGTAGGCATCTGCAAACGATATTTCCTAGCCAGGAAGTGTCGCATTTACATTCATTTGAAGTGAATACGAGGAATGCATAACACTTCGCAATGAATATTATATCTTATCATGAAACATAGATATGAGATGCGATATCTCGTTTTAAGAAGCATTTGAACTCTATTGCTTCGATACGTAGACAACTGCAAACGCTATTTCCTTGCAAGGAAGTGTCGCATTTACATTCTTCTGAAGTGAATACGAGGTATACATAACACTTTACAATGAATATTATATCTTATCATGCAACATAGTAATGAGATGCGATATCTCGTTTTAAGAAGCATAAGATCTCTATTGCTACGATACGTAGACATTTGCAAACGCTATTTCCTTGCAAGGAAGTGTCGCATTTACATTCTTCTGAAGTGAATACGAGGTATACATAACACTTTACAATGAATATTATATCTTATCATGCAACATTGTAATGAAATGCGATATCTCGTTTTAGGAAGCATAAGAACTCTATTCCTACGATACGTAGACATCTGCAAACGCTATTTCCTAGCAAGGAAGTGTCGCATTTACATCCATTTGAATCGTAGACGAGGAATGCATAACACTTCGCAATGAATATTATATCTTATCATTAAGCATAGATATGAGATGCGATATCTCGTTTTAAGGAGCATTAGAACTCTATCCCTACGATACGTAAACATCTGCAAACGCTATTTCCTAGCAAGGAAGAGTCGCATTTACATTCATTTGAATCGTAGACGAGGAATACATAACACTTCGCAATTCATATTATATCTTACCATGAAACATAGAAATGAGATGCGATATCGCGTTTTAAGAAGCATAAGAACTCTATTGCTACGATACGTAGACATCTGCAAACGCTATTTCCTTGCAAGGAAGTGTCGCATTTACATTCTTCTGAAGAGAATACGAGGTATACATAACACTTTACAATGAATTTTAAATCCTACCATGCAACATAGAAATGAGATGCGATATCGCGTTTTAAGAAGCATTAGAACTCTATCCCTACGATACGTAAACATCTGCAAAGGCTATTTCCTAGCAAGGAAGTGTCGCATTTACATTCATTTGAAATGTAGACGAGGAATACATAACACTTCGCAATGAATATTACATCTTATCATGAAACATAGAAATGAGATGCGGTATTACGTTTTAAGATGCATTGGAGCTCCATCCCTACGATACGTAGACATCTGCAAACGCTATTTCCTAGCAAGGAAGTGTCGCATGTACATTCATTAGATGTGTAGACGAGGAATCCATAACACTTCGCAATGAATATTATATCTTATCATGAAACATAAATATGAGATGCGATATCTCGTTTTAAGAAGCATTTGAACTCTATTGCTTCGATACGTAGACATCTGCAAACGCTATTTCCTTGCAAGGAAGTGTCGCATTTACATTCTTTTGAAGTGAATAATAGGTATACATATCACTTCGCAATGAATACTGTTCCTTGTCATGAAACGTAGAAATGAGATGCGATATCGCGTTTTAAGGAGCATTAGAACTCCATTGCTACGATACGTAGAAATCTCCAAACGCTATTTCCTAGCAAGGAAGTGTCGCATTTACATTCATTTGAATCGTAGACGAGGAATGCATAACACTTCGCAATGAATATTATATCTTAACATGAAACATAGATATGAGATGCGATATCTCGTTTTAAGAAGCATTAGAACTCTATTGCTTCGATACGTAGACATCTGCAAACGCTATATCCTTGCAAGGAAGTGTCGCATTTACATTCTTTTGGAGTGAATAATAAGTATACACAACACTTTACAATGAATATTATATCTTGCCATGCAACATAGAAATGAGATGCGATATCGCGTTTTAAGAAGCGTTAGAAATCTGTTGCTACGATACGTAGACATCTGCAAACGCTATTTCCTAGCAGGGAAGTGTCGCATTTACGCCCATTTCAATCGTAGACGAGGAATGCATAACACTTCGCAATGGATATTATATCTTATCATGAAACATAGAAATGAGATGCGATATCGCGATTTAAGAAGCATTAGAACACTATTGCTTTGATACGTAGGCATCTGGGAACGCTATTTCCTAGCAAGGAGGTGTGGCATTCGCATTCTTTTGAACCGTACACGAGGTATACATAACACTTCTCAATGAATATTATATCTTATCATGAAACATAGAAATGGGATACGATATCGCGTTTTAAGAAGCATTAGAACACTATTGCTTTGATACGTTGTCATCTGGAAACGCTATTTCCTAGCAAGGAAGTGTGGCATTTACATTCTTCTGAAGTGTAGACGAGGTATACATAAAACTTCGCAATGAATATTATATCTTATCATGAACCATAGAAGTGGGATACGGTATCGCGTTTTAAGAAGCACTAAAAATCTATTGCTTAAAACCGTAGACATCCAGCAACGCTATTCCGTTGCTAGGAATCGTGGAATTAAGTAGCAAGGAAGTGTGATCCTTACATTCTTCTGAAGGGTAGACGAGACACACATAACGCGCTCCATTGAATACTACATTTTATCAAGAGACATAGAAATGAGATGCGATAGCGCGTTTTATGTGGCATTAGACCTTTACTGCTTAGATACGTACAAATCCAGAAACGCTATTGCGCGGCAAGGTAGTGTGGCATATACATTCTTTTGATGTGCAGACGAGATATACATATCGCGTTGGATTGATATTACATTTTATCATGAAACAAATAAATGAGATACGATATTGCGTTTCATGAAGAATTAGAACTGTACTGGTTCGATATGTACACATAGAAACACGATTCGGTTGCAGGGTAGCGTCGCACTTTCATTCCTTTGAAGTGTAGTTGAGGTATACAGAACGCGTTGCAGTAAATATTACATCTTATCTTGAGACATATAAATGAGATAGGATATTGCCTTTTATGAAGTATTGGAACTCCATTGCTTCGGTATATAGATATCTCGCAACGTTATTCCGCAACAAGGATGTGTGGGCATTACATTCTTTTGGAGAGTTGATGAGATAAACATAAGACGCGTATAATCATCGGATTGCGTGGCGTGCGAGTGGCGGGGCGCCAGAGTGGGTCGGACGCTCGGCCCGCGGAGTGAGGTGGACGGTCGCGGTGGGCCACGCGCGTTCGGCGTGAGCGACGAGCGTCTGGCGCTCGCTCGGACGCTTTGCTTATATCCTATTTCGGTTGGATACACTCTTAAAGTTGGGACTACACATGTGATTCCTTATACTAGCTCGTGTGTGCTGTGTCATGTATGTACATCGAGTGCAGTGTGCTTAAATTCGAGGATTTGTGGCTCGCTCGTGCTCCAGCTGTCTGGCAGGTACCCATCCTGACGCGATCGTGTGTTCCAACTCCACTGGTGTGAGCGTGGCTGCTTTAGCTCGGTGATCGGTCTGTGTTACCGTGTGTCGGTATGCTCGTCTCTGCAATGGCAGCCGGCGGTGTAGGTATTTGCCGGGAGGTGTAGGAGGTATCGTAAGGTTCGGCGAACGTCACAGCAATATCAATGCAACGCATTATGTATATCTTGTCAACACGGGTTCCAGAACCTGGTTGTCCAGCATGTACCCATTCCCACCTCCTCGTGGTGGAACCTGGGCGCCGGGCTTGCCCGGCGGCTAACGGGGCTGTGGGGCTACCATATCGAATTAAACGGAGATTCGGAGGTTTGGTGTATTATCGATTGTCCAAAATAGTCCGAATCTTTTCGTAGAGCAAACATGAATAGACTGAGCAGGCAGTCTGGAGCACCTATAAATTTGGTCAAACTGATGCTTAATAATTCAAAAAGGGTCAGAGTGAGCGTGTTCGCGTACACGTAGCGAGTTCGCCTCCCCGAGGTTCCCCGTGGGTACTCCGGCGGTTAGGATTCGTCCTCTCCGACGGAGTAGCTGAAGGACTCACCAGTGGGAAAGGTGCCGCGGCACATCAGGATTTTTCCATCGCCCGTTTTAGTGAGGTGGGTGTAACAGAAAGGTAGATGGTAGATTCCGCTTGCGTATACCCGTCCGGGTGAGAAAGCACTCCCGATCACCGTCCTGGTGCAGGGCAGACAATATCATGTCAACACTCCAAAAGAATGTAAATCTCACACTTCCTTCGAAGGGTACAACGTTTCTAAATGTCTACACATCGAAGCAATAGAGTATTAATCCTTCATATAACGCGATAGCGCATCTCAATTCTATGCCTTATGATAAGATGTAATACTCAATGCAACGGCGATATGTACATCTCGTCTACACTTCAAGAAATGTAAATGCAACATTTCGTTGCTACGAAACAGCGTTTCTATATGTCTATGTATCGAAGCAATACAATTCTAATTTCTCATAAAACGCGATATCATATTTCATTTCTATGTTTTATGATAAGATGTAATATTGAATGCAACGCGTAATGTATATCTCGTCCACTCTTCAAAAGAATGTAAATACAACAGTTCCGTCATACGGAATAGCGATTCTAGATGTCTACGTTTCGGAGCAATAGAGTTCTAATGCTTCCTAAAACGCGATATCGCATGTTATTCCTATGTTTCATGATAAGATTTTAATGCCTCATAAAACGCGATATAGCATATCATTTTTATGTTACATGATAAGATGTAATTCAATGCAACGCGTTATTTATATCTCGTCAACACTTCCAAATAATGTAAATGTCACACTTCCTTACTACGGCATGGCGTTTCTAGAAGTGAACGTTTCGAGGCAATAGAGTTCTAATGCATCATAGAACGCGATATCGCATCTTAATCCTATGTACCGTGATATGATAAATATTCAATACAACGCGTTGTGTATATCTTGTCTACACTTCGGAAGAATCTAAATGCCACACATCCTTGCTTCGATATAGCGTTTATAAATATCTTCGTATCAAAGAAATATAGATCCAATTCATCGCAAAACGCGATATCGCATCATATTTCAATGTACCATGATAAGATGTAATATTCAATGTACCCAGTTATGTTTGTCGGCCCTACATTTCAAAAATTTGTAATCCTACCCTTCCTTGTAAAGGGATAGCGTTTCTTGATTTCTATGTGATGAAGCAATGGAGATGTTAGACTGTATTCAACACGATGTCGTATTTCATTTCTGTGTTATATAATAAGATCTAATATTCATTGCAAGTCGTTATGGTTATCTGCTTCTAAACTTCAAATGAATGTGAATCGTGAACTGTCTTGTAACGGGATAGCTTCTCAAGATCTCTACGTCTCGAAACAATGGAGCTCTAGTACACCATTCTAGAAATGTCGCATCTCATTTCAATGTTTCATGATAAGATGTAGTATTCAATGCAACATGTTATCTTTATCTGCCTCTAACACCGATAGAAGGTGAATCCTACACTTCCTTGCTGAGGGATAGCGTTCGTAGATGTCTACTTATCGAAGCATTTGATTTCTAATGCTTCATGCATCGCGATACTGCATTCCATTTCACGAGCTGAGGTAGTTATTAACTAGGTTGTAATGTTCTATGCATCGCGTTAAGCTTATCCGCTTCTCCTCTTTTGAAGAATTTGAATCTCACACTTCCTTGCAAGGGGATAGCGTTTCTAGATTTCTAAGTGTCGAAGCATTTAATTTCTAATGTTTGCATCGCGATATCGCATTTCATTTCAACAGTTCAAAATAAATAAGTATGTTGTAATGCTTGTTGTATCGGATTATGCTTATCTGCTTCTACATTTCTAAAGAATCTGAATACTACAGTTCCATGCAACGGGATTGCGCTTCATTGTGTCTGCGTGTGAAGACAATGGGGCTCTAATGCTTGATGGATTGCGATGGTGTACTACATTTTAACGTTTAATCTTCTATGCATGGCAGTATGCGTATCTGCTTCTACATTTCTATAGAATGTAATGAATGTAATGAATTTCAACGTTTCGAAGAAGGTAAGGTAGAATCTGCTATGCATAGCACTATACTTATTAGCTGGAGCTCTTGAAAAGAATGTAAATTATACAGTTCCGTGTAACAGGATGGTGGTTTAAAATGTCTGTGTGTCAAAGCAATGGTGTTCTATTTCTCCATGCAATGCGATAGCGCAAATCATTTCAACGATTCAAAGTAAGTTAGCTGTAACTTTGTACGCTTTGCATTTTGTTGATCTGTTTCTACACTTCATAAGTATGCGAACTCTACAGATAAATGCATTGGGATGATGTTTCATAGTGTCTACGTGTATAAGCAATAGAGTTCTAATGCTATATGCTGTGTGGTGGACTGTCTCATTTCAACGTTTGAAAGCAAGAACGTTGTAATGTTCTATGTATCGCATTATCATTACCTACCTCTGCACTTCAAACGAATGGAAATTCGACTGTTGCTTACAACGGGCTGGGGTTTCATATTGTCTGCTTGTCAAAGCTGTAGTAATCTAATGCTCCACGCAATGCGATGGCACATCTAATTTCTACGTTTGGCACGTTAACACCCGCGTGCATCACAGGTGAGTCGCACGTGTCTGTTGCGTGAGGCAGTGTGCATTTTCGGTGAGTCACACGCGTCTATTTCGTGGGCCGGCGTGCATCGAACTTATATTTCACAAAGTAGATAGTACTAAATAGGATTATATTTCAATTCTCAGCATTATAAACTGACATTCTATATTTAAAACATAACAAACCAATATTATAAACCTAACTTAATTATTCAATTTTTTTATGTAATTTTTTAAAACATGTTGGGTAGAGTTCCGGTTGGCCCTTACAGATTTGGCCTTAACAGATTTTTACGTTTATCGCCTTATTCGCAGCATACTATCTACCATTTATTCTAGATATACGTTTATAACATATAAAGAATTACATCGCTGTCTAGTTTTTCTCGGTCCTTGGAACGACCGCAGAAAATGTGTACGTTTCTTGGGCACTACTTCAGTTTCAGATGACGTTTGTTCACCGTGATGATCCACTGTACTGAGGAGATAATTAATAATTTTTTCGCGGAAGTTTAATATTTTCATTCCTTTGGTACTCTATTTTCTATGTATATAACAGACATTGACGAGAGAAGTCCCGCATACTAATTCGATAACTATTTTTCTATACCACTTTACTGTTCTGCGTAATCAACTGTGATAAAAAGACATCTGGTCGGATGGTCAAACCCTTTAGTAGCATTGTTATAAAGGAACACTGTGTCCGGCTTTAACTTATTATTACTACCCTGAACAATAACACACCTGTGGTTTTCAGAAGTAGCTAGCATGTATACCAACCTCTTATCCGTCCACTTTAAAAATTTAAAACCACTCCGATTTTGAAAATACATAAAGCTACCGCGTTGCAGTACCCGTTTTGCCTGCAGCGGAAGAAATTCTGTATTAACTTTTACTGTACTATAAATAAATGTTATTTTTTGCAGAAGTTTCTCGGCCAACGGGACACAAGTATATGAACTATTTGTCTATAATATGCGGCTTTCAAATAATAATTCACCCTCCAACGTCATAACTGCAGCATGCGCATGTGCTTTCGCTATTCTGGTTGCATTATTTCCGGCGTAAATAAGAATATTATGTGTGTATCCTTCCGGAAGGCACAGTTTACAAAGTTTTGTACCATATCTGACAGTGAACTTTCCGTTCAGGCGGCGTCAGTCCCCAGGGACAGACAATCGATTTTTCGTTTTGACAACGTGGATTCTAGGGACTAACAGCGAACTTCTTCTTCGGTCGACATCGATGCATCAGACCGGTACTGTAAAGGGTTAAATTAAAAATGACAATTAAAAAATTTATGCTAATATTTAATGAAGTTTATTAAAACATTTTAAACAAAGATGTGGCTGAGATTTGCACATTTTACAGTATGTAGTAACTTTCTTTGTCATTTTCCTCGCTAACTGGCGTCCGAATATTTTTGTGTTTGTGCTCTAACATTCAACACAATATTTTCGTACTTCACGCGCCTTTCCTTCCTTCTTATAAAATTTGTGAATTCGTCTACTGGTATAGGCCCTAATTGGGGTTTCCTCGTATGAATGTTGTGTGAGAGCATTTACCAATTCTTTTCGGAATGTTGTAATTGACATCTTTCTTCCTTTTTGAAACATTTTGGAACATATGTAACGCATTCACGACGACAATATTCAAAAGAAGGTCGAATGCCAGTTTTCTATATCATTTTAGTGACCTTTTAAGTGGACTGCTGTAAGCCCAATTGATAAGACCGATCAAACGCTGTTTTACCTTTATTATAATCAATAATAATTTTTGATTTGCAGGATACCCCTGTTCTTGTTATTACAGATTTCATTTCGTCAGAATGCTTGATCGAAAGAACTAAAACATCCCTCTTGTCTTTCCATTTCATTATTGTAATTCCTCTACTGTTCCTCCGCGTCGCAGTTTGGTTGTCATAACTTTACTTGGATTGCCTCTTCGATTTGGTCGAGGAGTACCAACCAAATGTGTGTTTTTTGTTATGAGTTTGTTTACTAAATACACACTCGTATAACAATTATAAGTGTATAAAGTATGGCCTTTGTGAAACACATTTTCACATAAATGCATGACAACATCTCTGGGTGGTGTATTTTTTTTATCCAATGATTTGCCGGTGTAAATGCAATGATTATATGTGTAATGATTATCACAGCACAATTTAAGCATTTTTATGCCATATTTATGCTTTTTTTGCTTCATGCACTGTCTAAATATGATCCGTCTACGGAATGGTCTTACCGTCTCGTCGACGCATAACATTTCAACGGGATCATAATATTTTTTAAAATTTATATTTAATTCTTTTATTAATAATTCAACCGTTGAAAGACGGTTGGAAGCATCCACTTTTGTAATGTCGGCAAAATGCAACATTCTCAACAGAATTTGAAATCTGTCTCTACTCATAATTTTCCGCGGGAATGTTTGAATAAACAATGTATCCTTACACCAATACAGATACAAAGATGGGAGCTTTTCCAATCCCATCCACAAAACCACTCCAGAAAACCTCTTTATTTCGTCCTTATCTGTTGGCACCCACATTTCATCACGTTTGGAAGCGATTGTTCTTTGTGTCGCATAAATATTTGTTTGTTCGCTTATATGTTAAAATAATTTATCCTTCACATAAAGGCCGTAAAAATCTTCCACTGTGCAACAATTTTGCATTTCTTCATGAGCGAGTTTAGCACTATGGAGACTTGAGGAAGGTATAATGTTTGGCTGGTTGTCTCCCGGATCAAACCAATCATTTGGATCATTTGTTTCAGTATTCCTTAGTGAACTACTAGATGAATTGTCACTATCTGAAGATGATAGTTGTATTACACGCCGACATTTGGTACAAATGTCCTCTCAACATTTTTAGTTGATGGATACCAAAACTTTTTCAAAATAGTCACTATAAAACTGAATTCTCTCTGCTGCAATAGGTCTTTATACTTCTGTGGCTTTTTCAGAATGACACTCGACTTGTATTTGCTCTTTCGCCTCTCTGGCATTCCCATCCCATTATTTTATGTTCACACATTGTATACAAATGCATTGCTTGTACCATTTCGACAGTCCAAACGAAACGGATACAGTGTATTAAACTTATCGTTTGTTTATACCCATTAGACAAGCATTCGGCATCAAGTGCTCACGCGCTGCCGCCTGAGCGAGAAGTGCAGCAAGATCGGCGTTGCACTGAACGTAATAATAGTATTTTCGAAAGTGTAAAGAATTGCGTTAACAACAATTCTAAGTTTATACAAACGATCCTCAGTCCTAGCAGTGGAAATAATGGTGAAATGAAAAGTATCGATATAAACCGATTGCGCTTCACCGCGTTTTTTATTCGATCATTTGTATACATTTCCTTTTAAAACCAATATAATCTGATTTCAGGAAAGGGCGCTACAGCCAATATAAGCAGGACACGAATAAAAATGTTCAGTTCGTTCTCTGTCAGAGGCTTCCTGACCACTTGGTGTTTAGAAGAAAAGAAAATTTCAAAGTATACAATTAGATAAGCATAATGCTATACATGGCATTGTATGGAACTGTAGAATTCACATTCCTTTGAAGTGTAGAAATATATAAGCATAATACTATGCTTAGAAGATTACAACTTACTTGCTTTGGAATATTGGAATGAAATGTGTCATCGCGATATATGAAGCGTTAGAACTCTATTTCTTCGATACTTACGTATCCTATGAATCCTACGGTTGCATGCATTGTGAAGACGTGTCGTAGTGTCTGCGTGCCAATGCATGAGAGTTCTAATGCTTCATGCAACGCAAGAGCCCATCTTATTTCAACGTTACAAGGTAAGTTATTTGTAATTTTCTATGCATTGCATTATACTTATCTGCTTCTGCTCTTGAAAGGAATGTAAGTTCCACAAATTCATGCAACGGGATAGCATCTCTAAGTGTAACGTCGTGCGTAGCCCCTGCCACTCATTCCACACATGAGCCTTCTCGCACTTCCATTATCAACCCCTGACTTCAGGCAACCTACCGCGCTCTCCTACAGCACCGGCAACCGGCAGCGTACAAAGTAAAGGAGAGAGAGAGAGTGAGAGAGAGAGAGAGAGAGAGACAGAGAGAGAGAGAGAGAGAGAGAGAGAGAGAATCAGCATTCAGGAGCCTGGAAAGGAGAGCGTGAGTCCATATACGCTAAACCGTCCAGTTTTTCCTGCCGCATTTTTGATATTATGTATTGTATCTTATATCGTATAACGGGTGTTGATCCCAGGTCATTCGCAGCGTACCGCGTAACAGTTAGTAGTCCTTATTAGTAATTCCGCGTCGGGGCAATATAAAAAGAAGCGGTGAGTTCAGTATCCCGCGAACCAAATTTGCGCATTTGGCTAGACGTAGTCGAAAGAAGGAGCATTTCGAAGTTTCGAGGGTTGTTCTGCCCCGGGTTTCCCCGGGTTGTGTAGTCCATTAGTTTTTGCTACTTCCTGAGTAGCTGGCGCCCAAAAAGTCCCAGCCTCGCAGCTTCGAAATACCCCCTGGTTAGGCAATTATCTTGTTCTTTTACTTTGCGTAGGCGAATCCGCGGAAAGTGTAAGCACGCGCATATTTTGTACACCTACCTAACACCGGATTAAAACTGTTCTACATCCCTTATTACTGGTATAATTACTCCTTCTTGCGAATCGTAACGGGAACACCGTCACAATATTAAACATCGTAATATTAAATTTAACTTTGTTCATCATTGCTGAGATAAAATTGCACAGTACAAAGGGCCCATCCGTTGATGAAAATAGTTTTTTTGTAAGTGTAGGTATGTTGGTCATTTGATGGTTACCTTCATTTTTAAAAATGAATTGGTATGTTCATTTTTCCGTAATACGATAGAGAATTTTAAATGCATTTTCACTGTGAATAAACACTGTTCGAAGGGCATTTTAATGGTTTGCAGGATAAGTTAAACATAATAAGATTAGTATTGAAAAATCGGTTCGATTACGTTTGGTTAGGCTGTTCTTTATGTCGTCCGTTTCAAAGTAAGTTCTCAGATTCTCAGTTCTACGTTTAAAGCTATGTGTGTTCCATATATCTATGTAAAGTGATGGTCTCTATCAGTTGTGACGCAAACCTATCTACAGTATGTCAGGGAAGCTCGAAGGGGTTAATTATCCAAATGCTTTAAGATGTAAAACGTACTTTAATCTAAAGCGATCTATCGTTACAAGGTATCCGCTAACGTACAACTTTTCACGAGCTCGCGAACGCAAAAATAATCACCGAAACGGGGGGTATTTCGAAACTGCGAGTACTAGTTTCTTGGGCGTCAGCTGCGCAGAAAGCAGCAAAGAAATAGTCTACACGGCCTCAGAAAATCCGGAGCGGAACAACCCTCGAAACTTCGAAATGCTCCTCCTTTCGACTACGCCTAGCTGAGTACACACACTCGGGTCGTGGGATACTGAAGTCACGGCTTCTTTATTTATACACGCCGCGAATCACCGGGGATCGCCGCCCGCTTCGCGATATAAGTTACAATATACAATATGCGATACACAAAATGCGGCATGAAAATGGGACGCTTTAGCGAATAAGATCTCGCCATCGCGTTGCATGGATAAGTAGAATCCACATTCTTTTGAAATGCAGAATCACCTAGGTATAATGGTACGCATAGAAGAATACAGCATACTTACTATGAAACGTTGAAATTGGTTGCGCCATCGCATTGCATGCAGCATTGGAACTCTATTGCATTGACAAGTGGACCCATTAAAGGGTAATCCTAATGCATGGAACTGTAGACTTCACATTCTAATGAAGTATAATATCAGATAAGCATAGTGCTATGCATAGAGGATACCATATTACTTACTTTCAGACGCTGAAATGAGATATACCATTGCATTGCATGGAACACTAGAAAACAACTGCTTTGATGAGCAGACACTATAAAGCGCCATCTAGTTGCATAGAATTGTGGAATTCACATTCTTTCAAATCGTAGAAGCAGACAGGCATAACTCCATGTATAGAAGTATACAACTTACTTACTTTGGAACGCTGGTGTGAGATGAGTCATCGCATTGCATCAAGCATTAGAACTCCATTGCTTTGATACGTAGAACCTTTAAAGCCCCACCCTGTTGCATGGAACTGTAGAATTCACATACTTTTGAAGTATAGAAGCAGATGAAAATCACGCGTTGCGATGAATATTACATCTTATCATGAAACTTTGAATTCGGATTCGACATCACGATGAATAGAGTATTATAACTCTATTGCTTCGGCCCATAAACATCTAGAAACGCTATCCCATTACAAGAACGTTTGAGATTCACATTCGTTCGAGGTGCAGAAGCAAACAAGCATAATGCGATGCATAAAGCTCCACAACATACTAACTTCCTTTGAACTGTTGATATGAAAAGCGATATCGCGATGCATGAAGCATGAGGAAGGCTATACCTAAGCAAGAAAGTGTAGCACACACACTCTTTTGAAATGTAGAAGCAGACAAACAAAATGCGTTGCTTTGAATATTACATCTTAACATGCATCATTGAAATGAGATGCGATATCGCGTTGAATGAAGAATTGAAACCCTATTGCTACGACATGCAGACACCTAGGGACATTATCCCAAAGCATGGAAGTGAAGGATTCGCATTCTTGTGAAGGGTGCAAGCACGTAAGCATAATGCGTTGCATTCAATATTACACCCTATCATAAGACATAGAAATGGGATGCTACATCGCGTTTTACGAAGAATTAGAACTGTATTGCTTCGATGCGTAGACATTTAAAAACGCTATTCGGCAGCAAGGAAGTGTGGTTTTTACATTCTTTTGAAGTTTATACGATATATACCTAACGCTCTGCATGGAATATTACATCCTATCATGAGAGATAGAAAGATGCAATATCGCGTTTTATGAAGTATAAGAACTCCACTTCTTCGAAACGTAGACATCTAGGAACTCTATTTTGCACCAAGGATGTGTGGCGTTTACGTTTTGTTGATGTGCAGACAAGATATGCACAACGCGTTGCGTTGATATCTCATCATATCATGAGACATAGAAATGATTTGCGATATCGCGATTTATGAAGCATCAGAATTCTATTGCTTCCATATGTAGACATCTAGAAGCGCTATTCCACCGCAAGGAAGTTTGGGATTTACATTCTCTTGATGTATTGACGAGATGTAACGCGTTGTACTGATTTTAATGTTATCATGGAACACAGAAATGAGATGCGATATCCCGTTTTATGAAGCATTAGAACTCTAGTGCTTCGATACGTACACATTTAGAAACGCAGTTCCGCAGCAAGGAAATGTGGGATTTACTTTACTTTGAAGTGTTGACGAGATATGCATAACGCGTTGCATTGATATTACATCTCACCACGAGTCATAGAAATGAGATGCGATATCGCATTTTATGAATAATTAGATCTCCATTGCTTCGATATTAAGACATCTAGATACGCTGTTCCGCAGCAAGAAAGTGTGGGCTTTGCATTCTTTTCAAGTGCTTTCGAGACATACATAACGCGTTGCATTGATATTACATCTAATCGTGAAACATAGAAGCGAGATGCCATATCGTGTTTTGTGAAGCATTAGAACTACATTGCTTCGGTACGTGCACATTTAGAAACGCTATTCCGTAGTAAGGAAGTGTGGCATTTACATCCTTTTGACGTGTAGTCGAGACAAATATAACGTGTTGCGGGGAATATTACAGCTTATCACAAGACATTGAATTGAGATGCGATATCGCGTTTTATGAAGTATTAGGACACTATTACTTCGATTCCTAGGCATCTTGAATCGCTATCCTGTAGAAAGGAAGTATGGGATTTAAATCCTTTAGTTGTGTGGACGAGAGAAAAATAACGAGTTGCATTTAATGATACATATTGTCATGAAACATAGAAATGTGATGTATTATCGCGTTTTATTTTATGAAGTAATAGAAATCTATTGCTGAGATACGCAGACACCTAGAAACGCTCTTCCGTAGCAAGGATGTACAGGATTTACATTCTTTTGAAGTGTAGATGCAGATACAAAGAGCGCGTTACATAGAGTATTACATCTTATTACGAAACATTGAAATGAAATGCGACATCGCCACAAATGAAGTATTAGAACTCTATTGCTTCGACACCTAGAAACGCTATCTCGTAGCATGGAAGTGTGGGATTTACATTCTCTCGATGTGTAGGATTGTACGGAATAAACTTAACACGTCGCATTGAAAATTACATCTTATCATGAAACATTGAAGTGAGATGCGATATCGCGTTGAATGAACTATTAAAAATCTATTGCTTGGACCCGTACGCATATAGAAACGCTATATCTTTGCAAGGAAATGCAGGATTTACATTCTTTTGAAGTGTAGAAGCAGAAAAGCATAACTTTTTGCATTGAATATTACATGATATTTTGTATGTCTGAAATGAGATGCGACATTCCGTTGAATGAAGTACTAGTACTCTATTGCTTCTACACGTAGATATCAAGAAACGCGATTCCTTTGCAAGAAAGAACATTATTCATATTCTTTTGAAGCGATTTATTCATTTTATAAGTGATTTATTTTGAAGTGAAGTTAATCATATTCTTTGAAGCTAGTAATCATAAGGCATTCTTCAGGCGTCGTAATATTACAATTTATTTCAACAGTTCAAAGTAAGTAACTAGGTTGTAATGCTCTATGCATCGCATTATGCTTATCTGCTCCTACACTGCAAAAGAATGTGAATCCTACGCTTCCTTAAAACGGATTTACGTTTCTAAGTATCTACGTGTCGACGCAATAGAGTTCTAATACATCATTGAACGCGATGTGGCATCTCATTACAATGTTTCATAATAAGTTGTAATATTCAATGCAACGCGTTATGCTTATCTGCATCTACACTTCACAAGAATGTAAATTCTGCATTTCCATGCAACAGGATGACCCCTCATAGTGTCTGCTTGTCGTCGCAATGGCGTTCTAATGCACCATTCATTACGATGGTGCATCTCACTTGAACGTTTCAAGGGATGTAGTCTGTAGACTGCTATGCATAGCAAAATGCTTATCTGTTTCTGCTTTAAAATAACGTGAAATTTACAGTTCCATGCAACGACATGGCGCATCTCCTTTCAGCGTATCAAAGTCTATAAAAACGCTGATCGAACGATGAAATGAGATCTGCCACCAGATAGCATGGAGCATTAGAACTCTGCTGCCTTGAGACGCAGGTACTATGAAGCGCCATCCCGTTGCATGGCTCTGTAGAATTTACATTTATTTGAATTGTAAAAGCAGATGAGCATAATGCATTGCATAGTAGATTAAAGCTAATGGAGCATTTATAGGGGCGGTAGTATTTAGAATTAGAGATAATATATGAATATTGTAAGTATATATACTGATTAAATATCTTTATTTAAAACGTCATAAAGTGCTATAAAATTAGATAGAATTTTGGGTGGTGTAATGTATTTAGTGGGGATATTCTATTCCCAAACAGCTGAGATATATTATATGTGTAAATATATATACCAAATTGAAATGTTTATGTAAAATATCATGAAATGATATATAATTAGGTAAGTAGGGTGTTAAATGTAATATAGTATTTGGAGGGGACATTTTATTTACGTTTATAGAAAGTTCTTGATGTGTTTAAATATATACACTAACCTGAAATGTTTACTTATACCTTTCGCTACGGCAGTCCTTTCCGTGCCAGTAGCGCCACTGAACGGGGCACCGCGCCATGCAGTGTGCATATTACGCATCTGTAGGTTTCGGTGTTCGCACTTACGTCTTTCATTGGCACCTTGGAATTCTCTTGTGTATATACTTTTTTGAGAGCTATGTAACAACTGTTTCGTCATATTATATGAAAAACATAAAAATGAGTATATTTTGAGTATTCAGAAATATACATATTAAAAAATTTTACTGCTATTATAACTAAAAATACAGTTGAGTTAGTGAGATATCAAATTATACGTTAATTCTTAGTAATGCAACTCGGTATGGTAAATTCTAAAGCAAGGTTCCACGCAAAGTCCAACATTACAATATTTACATTCATATCGAGACACGCGTCTCTTGTTTGTCGTAATGACGATGCATCTTCTATTTCGGTTTCTTTTCGTGGTTCATACAGCGAAGGAAAATGCCGTTCTGTTGACCGTAATGGATTGTTGTTGTCTCTTTGATGATATTAAGAAATGTTCATATGATAATTTTTCAGCATTTTTCGGATAAAATTCAAGTGTAATTTAGCCATAGATTTCGGTTTTCTTGTGTTATCCTTATAAAGACAATATGCATTCCATACTCATATGTCCAGCAAATGAAAAAATATTGACGTTACCATTTTACAGATTTCCGTGTCGAATTTAAAGTGCTTATCACTTTGTCGGCTTTGTCGACACAACCCATACAATTATTATAGTTAACGACGCATAGGCGTTTTTGAATAATTTCGTTTCCTTCATGTCTAACAACCGTTGCACACTCTGAAGTATGCATAGTGGATAGCATATATATTTCTTTCTTATCCAGCCATTTCACAACTAATAAATTTTTAGTTGGCCGGGAAGATGCCCCTCCTTTTCTCAGTGTATCAGTAATCTTTGGTATTCCTTGTCGCTTTTTTGCTACGGTCTCTCACGCATTTGTATGATTATTATATAGTAAATTAAGCAAGGCTGGACTTAAATACCAATTATCTAGGTAAACTGTATGTCCCTTTCCTAGATAGGGCGCCATTAAGGCTTCTGCTATCGTTCTCGATTTTCTAATTTTCTTATTTTGGCTGTTGACTACAGTCGATGACCCAGCTTAAAAAATAAGGTCTTGTACAAAACCAGTTCGACAATCACATAGAATACATGATTTTATCCCAAATCTACTTCTTTGCAAAGGAATGTATTGTTCGAATGAAAGCCGCACTTTATATAGAAGTATACTTTCATCGATGCATAATTTTTGGTAATAATAAAATGACTGGCAGAAATTTTTTCGGAGCATATCAACCACGTTCCTTATTTTATATAATTTACCATTGGTATACGTGATATCTTGACTGAAATGTAGCAACGATAACAATTTAAAATAGCTGTCTCTATGCATAATCTCAGCAAAAATGTCACTACGCTTGTCTACCCTCCAGTATTCCTCTAAGGACAACTTCTTATTGCCTGTCATTAGCAATGACACAGCAAAAAAGCAGTATATTTCGGACAGAATTGTCGCTTCACCATCTTTCATATTATAGTTATTTTTTTCCAATAGGCATTTGCTTCATTTAAAATAAATTGCACGAACTCGTCTGAAGCAAAGAGTTGAATGTAATCAATTGCTTTTTCTGATCTGCTAATATTTGGTATAATTCCTGTCTTTTGGGGGGTAAATGGATGTAACTTAGGGATGAATGTGTTTGGCGTCCAGGAATCGCAATCGTCCATATTGTCTGGCTCATTGTTCTCTACTTCTGAGTCTAAGGTACTACATGTATACCTTCTTCTTTTGTGCTCGGCGAAATTATCTTCGTTTTTACTCACGGTATCATTTTCGTAATCAGTTAATCCAATCAAAAATTGAATTCCTTTTGAACTCCGTCCAGAAATTGTAACGAGGGTGCAATTAAAAATTAAAAAACAAATTTTACGCAAACATAAAACTAAAATTTTTAGATAATCATTTATAATCTTAGAATTTACCTCAACTGTAAAAGTCGACAATAATCTATTCAACTTACGTGTTGTCCGACTTATATTGGTACAAGAAAGACTTTATATTATAATCCCTGTTTTTTATTATAGTTTTGTGGCTTACAAATACTTCGTACGTCGAATATGTGTTTGGCAGGCTTTAGTACAGTACGAGCCACTAGATTCAAAAGATATTCTACCGATACGGTAGATTCTATTTTACCAAATGAGTCAGCGTAGGTGATCACGCGGCACCGACTATAGTCGGGACCCGTACACATAGCAGGTCTCGCGAACATCGACTATAGCCGGCATCAGTACTCACAGCGCTTCGCGTGGCCGCCGACTATAGTCGGTGTCCGTAGTGAAAGGGTTAGAACATCACGAAATTATATAAAATTAGATGAGATTTTAAATGTAATTGGTATTTAGGGGAATATTCTATTTGCAGTCAATTAAAATATATGATAAGTGTAAGTATATGTACCAATTTGATGTAACTAATTAAAACAGTATGGAATGATATAAAACTAGATAGAACTTAGGTGTAATGAAGCATTTAAAGGGGATATTATATATACACTTCAATAAAATTTATGATAAGTGTGAACATATACACTAATTTGAAATACTTATTTAACACATCATAAAAATGTATAAAATTACATAGGAATATGGATGTATTAGAGTATTTAGAGGGGATATTCTCTTTGAATTTAACTGAAATACATGGTAAGTGTAAGCTTGTACATTAGTTTGAAATATTTACTTCCAACATAGTCAAATTATATAGTATTAGGTAGGAATGCAGATCTAATGGAATATTTAGTGGGGATATTCTATTTAGAATCGACTATCATATATGATAAGTGTAAATATATGTACTACTTTGAAATATATATTTAAAATGTCAAGAAATAATACAAAATTAGATAAGATTTTAGATACAATTGTAGTATTTAGAGGATATTCCATTTAGGATTAACTAAAATATATGTTAAGTTGAAGCATATATAATAATTTGAAGTAATTATTTAAAGCGTCATGAAATTATATATAATGGGGCACAATTTTAGGTTTAATCTAACGTTTCGAGGGGAAATCCTTTTTACAATTAAAATAAATGTTTCCAAATATTTGTGCCAATTTGAAATATTTATTTAAAAAATCGTGAAATAGTACGAAATTAGATGGGATTTTAGATGTAATGGACTATTTAGAGGGAGTATTCTACTAGCAATCAATTAAAATATCTGATAAGAATAAATATATATACTAATATGGAATATTTATTATTAAAAAGTCATGAAATAATGTAAAATTAATTAGGATTTTGGATGTAATAGGGTATTTAGTAATGGTAATCTATTGACAATCAACTGTAATACACGATAAGATTAAACATATATAATAACTTGAAACATGCACTTAGAACATCATAAAGTGCTATTTCTACAGACGCGTTTAGATGAGGAACTTTGAATTGTAAAACTGAGATTCGCCATCGCGTTGCATTGAACTTCCGAAGTCAATTACTTTGACAAGCTGATACTTAGAAGTGCAGAATAGTCATACGGAACTGTAGATATTGCACATTTTGTAACGTAGCACCAGGTAAACGTAACTGCGTTGTGTAGATACCTACAACTCGCTTACTTTGAAACGTAGAACTAAGAAGCTGTATGGACCATTGAAAGTCAATTACTATGTCAATTTGACAGTTAGAAGAGCCAACAATTACATGGATCTGTAGGAATTGCATACATTGTTATGAAGTACCTAGTAAGTAAAATTGGTATGTATAGAAACTTAGAACTAACATACACTGAAACGCTGAACTGAGAAACAAAATCGCGTTACATGGACATTTGCAAGTAAATTATTTAGACAATTTGATACTTAGAAGCGCTATTCTGTTACATGTACCTGTAGAAATTACATACTTTGTATCAAACAACCTGGTAATTATAGCTGCTTTGAATAGAACTATACATTTTACTTAAATTGAATGGTTGAACTGAGAAACGCCATTGCATTGAATCGAGCATTATAACTCTATTACTCTAACACGTAGACACAATGAAGCGCCTACACACTGCGTGGACCTGTAGACTCCACATCCTTT
Organism: Xylocopa sonorina; assembly: GCF_050948175.1. Classification (NCBI taxonomy): domain Eukaryota; kingdom Metazoa; phylum Arthropoda; class Insecta; order Hymenoptera; family Apidae; genus Xylocopa; species Xylocopa sonorina. The sequence goes on along the minus strand of NW_027490190.1, from coordinate 439,622 downwards.
AGAAGTGTAAACGGAGTTAAGCATATTGGAATGCTTAGAAGATTGTACCCTACTAACTTAGAAACGCTGAAATTGAACGCGACCATTGCGATATATAAAGCATTAGATCCCTATTGCTTTGAAACGCAGACACTATGAAACGACAGCTCTTTACATTCAGCAGGAGGATTCACTATCATTTAAAGCGTACAAGCAGATATGTTTTATGCGATACATAGGAAATTTAAACCTACTTCCATTGAAACGTTAAAATGACAATCGCCACAGAAATGAATTAAGCATTAGTACTCCATTGCTTTGAAACGCAAATACTATGAAGCGTCATCCAGTTGCATGCAACATTAGAATAGATTCCTTTTAGGCTTTTCTTATCAATAGGGAAAATTTTGGGACCTAGCTCACTCGTAAAATCTGATGTGGTAGGAATTTTATCGACATCTGATCATTCTTCGCTGTAACTATACAATCCTGTGAACATTACACAATGACTGGAATCATCGGAATCGCTTGAATGCTGTAGTGGAATGGCTGTTGATCTTATTCTTGGACCCACATCAATATAGCAGTCCTCGACATTTATATCAGAATCTTCTGAATGTACCGAATAATCCGATAGAAAGTCAGCAATATACTCATCAATAGTATCACTCATATTATGTGAGTAAAAAGTTACAAAATAATAAACCTTGTTATACTGGTAAACTAGAAGCGTAAGCCTACGAAACAGAAGATGACTATGCAATGCATTGTTCAAGAATAATTCTTGCTTTGATTGTTTCTAAACTATCGCATAAGTTTTATGTCTTGGGCATATGAAATGAAGATCGACATAACCATGGCAAGTACATACAAATTGATGTACAAGATATTCAAACCAGCAAAAAAATTGCATATCATGGTGGGATCAGCACACAAGCGTCAGACTCAGAAAGCGTCTTCACGTTTTCACGGGAGCGTTTTCACGGGACCGGCGCTCAAGTGACATACTCAAAAACCTGCGTTATCGCGGGGACGGCTGTCAATGTGTTAACAGCTTCAGGTCTTCAAAAGAATGTGAATTGTACAGTTCCATGCAATGGAATGGAGCTTCATGGTGTCTGTGTGTCAAAGCGGAAGAGTACTAATGCGATGGCACATAGCATTTCATCGCTTCGAGGTAAGTAAACGGTATACTTCGATGCATGGCATTATGCTTATCTGCTTCTACATTTCAAGAGAAAGTAAATGCTAGAGCTCCTTACACCTGGATTGCGCTTCATAGTGTTTGCGTGGCAAGTCAATGGTATTCTAAAAAACACCATGCATTCCAATGGCCCACCTCATTTCAGCGATTCGAAGTTAGTGAGCTGTAATCTTCTATGAATAGCATTATCCTTTTCTGCTTTTGCATTACAACAGAAAGTGTTCTAATGCTCCATTCAATGGTGTCGCGCATCTTATTTCAAAGTTTAAAAGTAAGTAAGTTGCAATCCTCCATACATAGCATTTTGTTTTTCTATTTCTACATTTCTAAAAAATGTGAAATCTACAGTTCCAAGCAACTGGATGGCGTTCCACAGTGTCTCGGTGTCGATACAGTAGAGTCCTAATGCTCCATGCAATGCGATGGCGCAACTCATTTCAACGTTCTGAGTAAGTAATTTGTAATTCTCTATGTATAGCATTATGCTTATTTGCTTCTACACTTAAAAATTTTTTTTCTTCTAGACACCAACTGGCCTGGCAGCCTATGACAGAAAACGAAATGAACATTTTTATTGGTGTCCTGCTTATATTGGTTGTAGCGCCACTGCTAGAAATTAGATTATATTGATCTCAAAAAAAGGATATGTATACAAACGCGGATATGAAAAGCGCGACCGGTTTACATCGATACATAGATATTTACACTTATCCTACATTTTCACGGCTTGGACTGAGGACCGTTTGAATAAACTTAGAAATATTGTTACCGAAATTGTCGACACTTTCACAATTACTGTTAAGACTTGTAAAAATATTGTAACCGACGAAACCATGGTTTCGTGGCGAGGACGCCTCAGTTCTTGCCAATATATCCCAGGAAAGCGGCATAAATATGGTATAAGACTTTGTTAACTGTGCCTTCCTGAAGGATGCACTCACAACATTCTTATTTACGTCGGAAAAAATGCAACTATAATAGTTAAAGTACATGCGCATGCTGTTGTTATGACGTTGGAAGTTGAATTATTATTTGGAAGCCGCGTATTATACGCAGATGGTTTTGACAATAGTGTCCCATTGGCCGAGGAACTTCTGCAAAAGGGCACATTTATTTGTGGTCCAGTAAAAATTAATAAAAAATTTCCCCAGCTGCAGGCCATGCGAAAACAGCAACGGGGTGGTTTTATGTATTTTCAAAATCGGAGTGGCTTTAAATTATTAAAGTGGACGGATAAGAGGTCGGTATGCATGCTAGCCACTTCTGAAAACCACAAATGTGTCATTGTTCAGGGTGGTAACAATAAGTTAAAACCGGACATTGTGTTTCTTTATAACAAAGCTAAGAAAGGGTTTGACCATCCGACCAGATGTCTTCTTATCACAGTTGATTACGCAGAACAGTAAAGTGGTATAGAAAAATAGTTATCGAATTAGTATGCGGGGCTTCTCTAGTTAATGCCTGCTATATATATAGAAAATGGAGTACTAAAGGTATGAAAATATTAAACTTCCGCGAAAAAGTTATTGATTATCTCTTCAGTACAGTGGATCATCACGGTGAACAAACGTCATCTGAAACTTAAGCAGTGCCCAAGAAACGTACACATTTTCTGCGGTCGTTCCAAGGCCGCGCGAGAAAAACAAGGCAGGGCTGTAAAGAATATTATAAACGGATGTCTAGAATAAATGGCGGGTAGTATGCCGCGAATAAGGCGATAAAAATAAAAACCTGTTGTAACCGATGTAAGGGCCAACCAAAACTCTACCCAACATGTTTTGAAAAATTACATAAAAAGATTAAATAATTATGTTAGGTTTATAATATTGATTTGTTATATTTTAAGTATTGAATGTTTGTTTACAATGCGGAGAATTAGATCACTACAGCTTTGACAAGCAGACAATAAGAATTCCCAGCCCGGTGCAAGGTACAGTCTAATTTACATTCGTTTGAAGTGTAGAAATAGGTAAGGGTAATGCGATACATAGAACATTACAACATTCTTGCTTTCGAACGTTGAAATGGGATACTCCACCGCACCGCATACAGCATTGGAACTCCATTGTTTTTACACGAAGACACTATGAAACGCCGTCCCGATGCATATGACTGTAGAATTCAGATTCTTCTGAAGTATAGATACAAATAAGCATAATGCTATGCATAGAAGATTACAGCTCACTTAATTTGAAACGTTGCAATGATATGCGGCATAGCAATGCATGGAGCATTAAAACTCCATTAAAACTCCATTAAAACTCCATTTGATACGTAGACATTATGAAGTCACTTCCTCTTGCATGAACCTATAGAATTCACATACAGGATCCTTACTTTGAAACTTTGAAATGACAAGAGCCATTCGCACTGCATGGAACACTGCAACTCCATTGCTTTGACATGCAGACACACTGAAGCGCCATCCCGTTGCACGGAACTGTAGAATTCATGTTTATAGGGAGTGTAGATGCCGATAAGCATAATGTTATTAATTGAAGATTGCAGCTTACTTACTTTGAAACGTTTAAATGGGATGCGCTGTCGCATTGCATGGTACTTTAGAACTCTACCGCTTTGACACGCAGACACTATGAAGCGCTATTCCGTTCCATGGAAATGTATAATTCACAATCTTTGGAAATGTAAAGACAGATAAGCATATTGCTTTGTTTAGAAGTTTTAGCTCACTTACTTTGAAAATTTGCAATGAGGTACGCCTTTGAATTGGATGAAGTACTAGACCTCTTCCGTTTCCACAAGCAGACTCAGAACAGCGCCATCCCGTTGCATGTAACAGTAGAAATCACAATCATTAGGCATAATATTATCTATTGGCCATGATTTCCATTGCCTTTCCAAGATTTTTCATCAAACATGGTTTTTCGAGTCTTATCATGAATATAAGCTGTGGAACCGAAAATTCGTAAATACTTTACTTTAGGCTTTTTATCAAGCCACATTTCAAATGGCGTTTTGCTTTGTTTTAAAGCCTTTGTTGGGCTTAAGATTATTAAATACGTCACAGTTAAAGCTGCTTCCATCAAAAACAGTTTATTTAAAGTGGCACCACTTATCATCGTGCGTGCCTTTTCTGTTACGTTTCTGACCATTCTCTCAGAAACACCAATTGGGGAGTTCGCGGAACTGTTAGATGGTAACTAGTACTCTTTTCTACACAATAATCTTTCATCTCATTTGACAGATATTCTCTGCCATTATCGCTATACAACTGAGCAACTTTTAAATTAAAATGGGCCTCGCATCTAGTTGCAAAATCTTTAAGTGCAGAAAATACTGTTGATTTATATGTAATCAGGTATGTTGCACGGTAAAGTGTATATTCGACCACAAACAGGAGAAAATAATTCTTTCCGTTAATAGTTAAAGGAATAATAAAACAACATACATCTGTATAAATAATAAACAATGGTCGCTTTACATGCTTCATATTCTTTATCTTTTCGAATGATAACCGTGCTTGCTTAGCTTTAATGCAAGCCTCACATAAATTATCATTCGGCACTATCATTTCAATATGATTTACATCATTGACCATTTTTTTATTCATCAAGTCTACGAATTTTGATCTTCCAATGTGGCCCAAACGCTGATGCGACAGTTCATAGTCATTATTTATTGTACTATGAATCTGGTGATTAATCAACTTTTCACCATTTTTCATGTGAAAATCAGTAATAGACAAGCTATTTTATTCCTTACCTTTGATTATTTTCTCACCAGTTTTCATTACTTGAACGTTTCCATCTGTTACATATACGATGTCCATTCCTGCTTCTTGCATCCCTCTATCGGACAGCACCTTTCTGCCACCGAAATCTTCAAGGGTGGACTCAAGTTGTCGAATGTCGGAAAGACATTATCACATTTGACAATGTGATCCGACGCTCCGGAATCCAACAGAAACTTTAATTTGTTTTTATCGTCTTCCCCATTTTCATTGTACCCCGTCATAAAGGCAAACGAGGATGACCAAATCTTTGCAATATCCAATTCTTCTGTTACTGGAGCTGCTTGGGCGATCACCTTTTTCTTTTCCGCATGTTGGACCGTTCTTTTATAATAGAAACGTTCTTCTATTTTATGCCCTTTCGCCCACAATCATGGCATTTTATATTTATCGTTTCTTTGGCCATTTAAATTATCTCTATCTGTATGTATCTTCTCAGTATGTAATACTTTCGCGCTTGTCGAGCAGCCTGTTCGTAATTTTACTTCATGGACCAATAAACCAGTTTTTAGAAATGCTAATGTTGGATTGTCTTCGGGAAATGTTCTATTGCCGTAATTACTCGCCATAGTACGTTGGAAGGATTAGTAGTAAATGGAAAGCTTTATCCGTTTCTTCTAATTTTGCACACGCTACTAAGAGTTCCGTGATTATGTCGTTGAGTGGTGTAAAATGTTTTATCAAGGGCTGCTCTCCCTGTAGTTTTAAATTTAATAGTTTTTTTCTAACAGCCAATTGCGTGGCTAAACTATCTCTTTCATATATGCCATCCAATTTCTGCAAAATTTCAGCAACAGTTTTCGCATTATTTGCGAAGCTCAAAATGGAATCTGCTAAATATTCAGCATCCTCTCTGCTTTCCTCCAATTTTCAGTTATTTTTACTGGAATGGATTCATCAATAATTATCCAATTCGCTTAACAGAGTATCAATTCTTAATTGCAACATACTGTAGCGATCACCCTCAAATTGTTTAATGTTTCTCTTGGTTTTTGTACTTTCCATATTTCTCTTTTCTTTCATAAGGAAAGGTTTATATTCACTAATAATGTTCCTTTAATAGTACAATCACTTATTTATACTTCTGATATTACACTTATAATCACATAATCACGTACACAAAAGTTATCACTAAAAAGAATATCTACTAAAGTGTTAATACTATTAAAATACGTAAACTGCGCCCACAACCTATTGAATTATGGGTAAATATAAACGAAAAGCTGTCCAAAGTTCTTTATAGTCTGTAACTTTATTCTTAAGGATTGATGGTACGTCTTTACGTTTAAACGCTCTAATAATTGTGAGGACACCGCATAGGAAATATAGGGTCCTCCCTCCTAAAGAAATAGACGGCGCAAAGTCTGCACGTGTTTTCCTTTCAGGCCACGAGGTATAAACAGTCGTGAACCCTACTCGAACCGACAGAACTATTTCACAGTTTATATACTGGATTCCATTTCCTAACTCAAGATTCATTTTTGTTTCTCCGTTGACATTTGAAATAATGCAATAGCAGTAAGCTGTTATGTATAGCATTACAAATATCTGCCACAACACTTCAAAAGAACGTTAATTCTATATGTCCATGCAACAAGATAGCCCTTCATACAGTCTGCCTGTTGGAGCAACAGGATCCTAATGCTTCATGACATGCAGTGGCGAATCTCACATCAATGTTTACAAGTAAGTAAGCTGAAACATTCTATGCATAGGATTACGCTTGTCAGCTTTTACACTTCAAAGATATGTGAATTCTGCAATTTCTTGAAACAGGATTTCGCATCGCATTATCTGCGTGTCGTAACAATAGAGCTCTAATGCTACATGCCGTGCAATAGGCCATTTCGTTTCAACATTACAAACTTTGTAACCTCTAACCTTCTGTGCATAGCATTATACTTATCTGCGTGTGCACTTCACAAGAATGTGAATTCTATAATTCAATGCAACGGGGTCCGTCTCCATAGTGTCTGCGTATCAAAGAAGTAGGGTTTTAATGCCCCATGCCATGCGATAGCGCATCTCATTTCAACGTATAGAAGTAAGTAGTCTGTAATCTACTATGCATGACATTATGCCGGCTGCTTCAACACTCAAAGAATGTAAGTTCTACAGTTCCATGCAACAGGAAGCAGCTTCATAATGTCTACGCGTCAAAGCAACGAAGTTCTAATACCCCATTCAATACTGGGGCAAATCTCATTCCAACGTTTCAATCAAAGTAAACTGCAATCCTCCATGCATAGTATTATGCTTAACTGTTTCTACACTTTAGAAGAAAGTGAATTCTACGATTCCATGCAATGGAATGGCGCTTCACAGTGTCTGCGTGTCAAATGAGGAGAGTCCTAATTCTCCATGCATTAGTGAGTGAGTTATTCTTCACTCGGCCGTCCTGCATGAACAATCGTTCCGAATGTCATGCCGTCATTCTTCATTCATGTCGTCTTCGATTTCAGATAAATATCATAGATTTCTTCGATCCACAATTTCATAGAATCTGCTGACATCGATGTTTATAGGGGTCCTTCTCCTTGCCCTACCTTTCAAACTACAAACCGTTGATTGTGTAAAACTCGTGCAACTACATACGGTTCAAAATATTTATGAGCTATATTTAGACCAGTACTCTGTTGCATACGTTTAATTGCTACTTGATCTCCTTCACGATAAATTCTAGCTTTTCGTGTACTTTTGTTAAAAGTTCGCCTATTCTCTTATTGGACCCTGGATATATTTTTACTTGCTTGAAGTCGTACTTCATCTCGATTATCTTGAAAAGGTGCGATCCATTCCTTATCAAGTATGTCTCGGATGTCAAGATAACCTTTAAGTCGAGGATGTGTCCCAAAGAGAAGACGAAACGGTGACGTGCCAATATTTCGATGTATTGTTGATTTCAAACATTGTTGATCTACTTCTAAATACTTATATCATTCACAGGGCTTAGGTTGTAGCTAATTTTGCTGACAACAGTATGAATGTTCTATTAAGATGTTCAACTTGACCACTAGCTCTAGGAATTCCTGTTGTAGTTGAAACACGTTTTATATTCTTTTCTTGACAATATTGCTTGAAACCATTTGCTGTGAAAGCCGTACCCCTATCAGAAATTATTCGACGCGGATTACAAAAAATATTCGCTAGCTTTTTTAGGCGTGACAAAACTTAAGCTGTAGTAGTAGGTTTTGTAGTATAAAGCCATGTAAATTTTGCAAAAGCATTTACCACTACAAATATGAACTGATACGTTTTCTTTGCTGATGGCAGCGGTCCAAGATAATCGATATGAAATGTATTAAAAGGAATACTCCCGTTTTCAATCAGATTTAAATGACACTCCTGCTTCCCCTGCATCTTTTCGGCTAAGATGCATGTAACACAATTCTTTACCACCTTTTCCACTTGCTGCCCAAGATTTGGAATCCAATAATCTTTACGTACGATAGCCTCAGTCTTGACTATAGACAAATGTCCACACTCATAAGCTTGCCTTATTTGTTGCTCTGTACAGAAAATTTCCCCGTAGATCATAATCATTCGTCTTGTTTTGAAGTACCTAATCTCGAAGTTTCATAACAGTCTCATCATCTTCCTGTGCTTTCTGCAAACGTTCTGTAAGGCTTGCATCAGATTCATCGATTAAGAAAATCGCAGGAGGTGCATTTCTACTAAGCGCAGCAACATGTATCATGTCCTTCTCTGGACGATGCTGTATCCGGTAATCAAATTCTTCTAACGATAATGTCCATCACGCAACTCACAAACAAAGATCTATCTTATTCATTGCAAGAGTAAAATTTCGGCAATAAGTAACAATAACAAACGAAATTCCTAGTAAATAAACTCCTAATTTCTTCAAAGCTTTTACTATTGCTAAAACCTCAAACTCATAGCTACTGCATTTAGATTCAAGAGAAGCTGTCTTACCACTAAAAAATAATATTCGTGGTGAAAAGGTTGATCTTTGTTATTTGTTTGAAATAAAAGTGCTCCGTACCCTAACGCAGAAGCATCTGTATGCAACTCCATCTCTACTTCTACTTGATACAAATTCACTATTCGGTTCTCACTCAGTAAAAATTTAAGTTGTATGAATGCTTCCTTTTTAGTCACTCTAAAACAAAATTTAGTATTCGCTCGCAGAAGGTTAGACAAATGTCGCGCAATTACTGGGTATTCACGTGTAAATTTACGAAAATTACCGATTAGTCTAAGAAAACTTTGTATGTGTTTAACATTGGAAGTCATCGGATTGCATCAGTTTTAGCGAGGGGCGAACATAACCATTGCTATATATATACATTATATATATAACCATACATGCCCGAGAAATTTGACAGAAGTTTGCACAAAACAATACTTTTCCCAACTGAATATTAAACCGGCTCCGCTTGCTATAATTCAAACTCTTTCAAGATTTTTGATCCTACTTTCAATATCATGTGATGAAGTAATCGAATAATCTATGTATGCTAAAACTATTCTCTCTCGAATAAGATCTCTAAATATAGTATTTATAAACCTTTGAAAAACTGCTGGTGAATTACATAGACCAAAAGGGATTCGTAAGACTTCATAATGACCATCTGACACAATAAATGCTGTATACTTTCGACCTGACTTATCCTGTCACATGTGAAAGAAACCGTTTCTCAAGTCAAGAGTAATAAAAATGCGCGTGCCTTGAAACAAATCTAATTGATCTTCGATCAATTGTAACGGATATCTATCTTTAATAATTTTCTTATTGATTTGTCGATAATCCACACATAATCCAAACGAAACATTTTTTTTCCGAACGAGGAAAACCGGAATCGCATAATCAGAAGTAGGCAACTAAGCGACTCCAGCCACAATCCACTGTTCTATCTGCGCATTAACAATCTCTTTTTGCAACGCTGACAATTGTCTCGCCGATTGATATACAGACTCTTCGCCTTTCAGTATTAATTTCAATGGAATTTCACGTTTAAAGGTTTTACTTGGCTTGTAACTACTAACAAGATTTTCTATCGTCACTCGCTAATTAGGATCTAATACACCAGACACATCAACTTGATTTTCTTCTAACACGTCACTCGTTGCATCTATTTAAAATATTTCCGGTACTATATTTTCTCTTTCAACAATTTCGCGCGTTACTTTCGAAAATGGACGAATGATTACTTTACCATCTCTAATGCTGACATCGGTTACATTTAAGAAATTCGTTCCTATTAACAGCTTGTGTCGCACAATGGTATCAGAGATTACTTGTATTCAAATCAATATGAGTGCCCATCTACGGAAATTTCTGCTTGAAACTCACCTAATGTTGTACTATTCCTTGAACCTTCGAAATGTAATTTATTGCGGAGAACCAAACTTAATGTACTCGTCTGTGCGAATTAAACTAAAATCAGTTCCTGAATCCATTAATGCTTTGATCTCGCATCCGTTAAGTAAAACATTTTTGAGATACTTTCGGTACGATACTCCTAATGTCGCGCAGCTCTCTTCACTCGCTTTAAATTTCTTGGAGCGTTTCGACGCAATATGTCCATGTTCTTCACATATAAAACATTTTACACCGCGATCTTTCGTTGGACAATTCACGCTAATATGATCGTGCTCACCACAATTATAACATCGTACAATATTACCGATAAATTCTTTTATCTCATCCACATTGACAATCTCTTTTCTTTCATTTCTAACGAAACTGTCATTACATATCTCAAACTTTGTTGACCTCTGCACACTCGACATACCTCGATCTCGAAGAATTACCTTTTCAAACGTTTTCGAAAGTTGATTGGTTGTTGTAAACTGTAGAATACGCGCGTGGTTCCGGAGCATTTCATCGGGAATGCCGTCAATCAGATATTCAAGTATTTCATGGTCGTTCATTGGTACTCGATTTCCAAGAATGTTCTTCTCGTGCAAATATTCATGAAACGTCTCGTTCCTGTTCCATAACCGCTCTTCAAATTTCTTCTTCGTTTCAATTTTGCTTTGCGGATGATAAAACAACTCATAATTCTTCCAGCAGTCGGTTGAATGCCATAGTTGTATATTCTGGTTTAGAAAGAAATCATTCAAGTGCTTTTCCCTTCAGTAGCATACCGATAAGTATTCGTGCAACGTCATCTTCCAATTTATATGTCGTCTTGAATAATTTGGTCTGCTTCTCCCAAATTTTATAATCACCAGATTTACTTTAGACTATTAAGAAATTGTCACCGCTACTAACAACATCAAATAGTTCGCCTTCAAAATTACGCATCGATCTTCGTTGCTCATTTTTCGAATTTTACTCAACCTGTAATTTTTGTCGCACCGGATCTAACTCAAGGCGCAACACGGCTAACTCACGTTCTGCTAATACACCAGCACACGACTCCTCATTATCTTCATGAACTTCACGTTCCGTCTGGGTCAACTTCCATCAAACGGGAAATTAATTCAGCTTTCGAACCAGCAGTAAGTAGTTTATGCTCTATTAATACCTCTCTTAGCGCTGTAACTGTAATTAATAAAAATAATTTTACTCAATTCGATCATTGTAAAAATTATTACTCGACACTTGCGTTTAAACTCGAATTGTCTCCACACGAATAATTAATTTTCGTTCCCGCACTATCTCTAAAAACTACACTCGCATCGCTTGAGTATCTTCTCGAACGTTCTAGACCGTCAAGGAATTATCTTGAACGCTCTGTCTTCAAATATTCGATAATACTTCAATCTTTAGAACGTATCCGATTTAATTCTTGAATGTCTTCTTGATAATTACTACGCCCGAGACCCCAAAATTGTAGGAAACTTATTAATAAAAGACAATTATAAGATTTTTTATATCATTAAATAGTTCTTTTCAACTGAGATATTACTCCAAAGACTGCTAACGAACAACTGCTTCATTATTTTAAAACACACACGAAAAACTCATTTGCTTCGCACATTCGCTCTCACTCGCATTCTAGAATATTCCACGTACGTAAGATTGACATTAAACCTGAGTTATTGATTAACATTTAAATTAAGATTATTTCATTATCCTTCAATAACATTATGCTTGCCTGCTACTACACATTAAAGGAATGTATACTCTGCAGTTCCTTGAAACGGGATGGTGCTTCACAGTATTTGCGTGTGAAAACCATGAAGTTATAATGTTCCACGCAACGCGATAATACATCTCATTTCAACTTTTCAAAGTAGGTAACCTGTAATCTTTTAAGCATATCATTATGCTGATCTGCTTATACACTTCTAACGAATGTGAATTCTATAGTTCCATTCATTGGGTTGCGGCATTATAGTGTTCACGTATTATAGCAGCAGAGTTCTACTGCTGCATGCAATGCGATGGCGCATCACATTTCATCATTTCGATGTAAGATGTAACTTTCTATGCTCACGATTATGTTTGCCTGCTCCTACGCTTTAAAAGAATGTAAATTCCACAGTTTCTTGCAAGGAGATGATACTTCATAGTGTCTGTGCATCAATGCAGTAGATTTCTAATGCTACATGCAATGCGATGGAGCATCTCATTTCAACGCTTCGATGTAATTAAGTTGTACTCCTCTATACATAGCGTTACGCCTTCCTGCTGCTTCCAGATCCATGCAATTTCATGGAGCATAAAAGAGTTTAAGTGTCAAAGCAGTAGAGCTCTATTAATCTATGCAATGTGATAGCACATCCCATTTCTACCTTTCAAAATAAATAAGCTGCAATTATCTGTACACATCGCTATACTTATTTGTTCCTACATTTCCGAAGAATGGAAATTCTTTAATTCCATGCAACGAAATGGCGCTTCATGATACTTGCGTGCCAATGCAATGCAGTTCTCATGCTCCATGCATCCTCATTTCACAAATTCTGCAAAATCCCTATTAAACACATAGTAGCAATAAACTCGTAAAGCAACAAGATGTCGTCTCATCGTAAATTTCAAAATCAAGCCTTCGTAGTGATTCTTCAAATTGTGTATACCATGCAGCTGGCCGTTTTATTGTCTTATTTCCCGCTTCTCACAATTGTCGCAACCAACCTACAACCGTTGGTCCCACTCTTCGCGCCTTCTTGTCTCCTCCCAGTTCCAGAGAAAGAAGCAAATCTACAGATTTTCCACCAATAACGTCTCATTGATTTGCCACACCCTTGACCACCCCTCCATACAAATTCACATTAAAACACTCTGACTTCATGACTGATGAGCTTAGTAGAAATTCAGATTCAAACATATCCGAGAACATGAAAAACACTAAAACCTTTTAATTCATTTTAAGTTAAGTATAATTGTTTGTTAAGGAATCGTATCAATTCCAATTATATCTATCTACTTCCCTATTACTGTAACAGGTATTAGAGCGCACGTTGCAACTGTGACGAAAAGATACGTAATGAAGATTTACGTCCTTCGTAGGCTTATCAACCGAAAATGAGCCTCGTCGACTGCGAGTTATAAAAACGAACAGTTAAAATCAGTGACGTGAGTGCCCGAACTACAGTGTCAATCAATCAACATTCAGTGATCGAAGAATCATGCCAGTGATCAAGCCAACGCTCCAGGACAAATTGAGATTCTCAGCAGCAACAAGTCGGACATACCAGGGAATCCAGACATCATGACAGAGCTTAACAAACCTGATATCTTCACATTGAAAAGGTAGACTCGTTTATTCGTCCATTCCTTTCTTATTCATGTTCCACGATGACAACCCGATCGCTCGAAAAAGCTCAGTCCATTCCCCATGAAATTATTCTCAGTTCACTGCGGCGTAAACGTGGTACCACATTCGGTCAAATCACTACCTTCACGTGACTCCTTAACACAGGCAAAACATCAGAACAACCGGATATACGTTTACTACAAACCCATCTTTACGCGTTAGCTGAAACGTGGAAACGATTCGATGGCATCCAATTTGACCTCGAAGAATAAAACGAAACAGAAACGTCACGTCTTTACAAAATTCAAAACGACTACTTCTCTATCACAACTCGCTCTGATTCGATATCATAACTCGACGCGATTGAGTTATTGAAAGGTAAATACGACTGTATAAGTCGGGCTGCCACTAAATATTGTGATGCAATCTGGAATATTCTTAAACCGCCAAGGAACACTGCAGAAACACTGGGCAATATCGTCGACACCGTCAACCAACTTCTGCGCGCACTGAAAAATTCCAAAGAAAACATCTCGCAATGGAACACTTCTGCTTTCCATCATTCGAGGAAAGATAAATGCTAATACGTTATTCCAATGGGACTCACAGTAAAGACAACAAGGTGCCGTCTTACACGGATCTTCTAGAGTTTTTGGAGAAACGGGCCAACTGTGTACCAGAGATGAACGCAAGGGCAAGCTCAACCGCAAGTCGGGTCGACGGGAGACTATCGGACCATTCACGTTCCACGAATCAACGTACTACGGAGAAATCAGGTGACATTCTGATGACGATTACACCGAAAGCAGAACAAGCAGGACAACCATAAGAACCCAAAAGTGTTCAGTATGCCACGGAGGGCACCGCATCTACACATGTGAAGATTTTCTCTAAGTCTCAACTTATCAAAGTAATTGACATCTAATGCTCCATGCAACATTTCTTTTCAACGATACAAAGTAAGTAAGTTGTAATGTTCCATGCATAGCATAATGCTTATCCACTTCTGCACTTCAGAAGAATATGAATTCCACAATTCCTTACAAGGGGATTGCGCTTCACAGTGTCTAGTTGTCAAGGCAATAAAGTTCTGCGGCTACTTGCAATGCGTTGGCGCATCTCCTTCTTACGTTTTAATGCATGTAAGCTGTAACGTTCTATACATTGCGTTATGCTTATCTGCTTCTGGACTTCAAAGTGATGTGAATTCTACAGTTCCTTGTAGCGTGATGGCTTCTCCTTTCAACGTAAGTAAGTAGTAAGCTTCAATACAAGCCACTATGCATACTTGGTTCTACAATACAATTACATGCAATTTCTACATATCCATGTTACTCTATAGCTCTCCTAAATACCAGCTTGTCAATGTAATTAACATCCAATGTTCCATGCAACGCGATGGAAATTCTTAGTTCTATGTATCAAAGTAAGTAAGTTGTAAGGTTCTACACAATACAATCGTGCTTACTAGTTTCTACACTACTATGTATGTTATTTCTATAGTTCCATGTTACTGTATAGAGCTTCATAATGTCTACTTGTCAAAGTAATTGAGTTCCAAACGTCCATGCAACGCGATAGTGTTTCTCAGTTCTACAATTAAATGTCTCTGTTGAATTCACACTTCATGATGTTCAAAGTAAAAATTTCAAATTAGTATATATATTCACACTTATCATATATTTTAGTCAAGAGTAAATAGGTAATCCGCCGTCCAATTGCTCCAGTACAATTAAATTCCATATAATTTTGTATCATTTCAGGATGTTTTAAATAAACATTTCTAATTAGTATATATACTTACACTCTCCGCTAAATCTAAGCAGAATAGACACTATAAAAACTCCAGTAGCTGTAATCTTCTATGCACTGCTTCATTCTTATCTGCTTCTACACATTAAACGAATCTGAGCTTCACAGTTCCTTCCAACTGGATTACGCATCATTATGCCTACGTGTCAAAGCAATAGAGTTCTAACACTCCATTCAATGCGGTGACACATCTCATTAAATGTTATAAAGTTAGTAAGTTCTAATGTTCTATACAATGTATTGATTTCATCTCCCTCTATACATCAAAAGTATATGAAGAACATAGTTACTTGCAACGGGATAGCGCATCATAGTGTCTGCGTGTAAAAGCAATAAAGATGTAATGCTCCTTGCAATGCGGAAGCGCATCCCGTTGCAACGGTTCGAAGAAAGTAAGTTGCAATCTTCTACTCGCAGAAATATTGTTTTCTGCTTCTATACTTCAAAAGAATGTGAATTCTTCAGTTCCATGCAACGGAATGGCACTTCGTAGTATCTACCTTCCAGAGCAATAAAGTTCTCTCTCTCGTTTCACGGAACTGTATAATTCACATTCCTTTGGAATGTAGAAGCAAATAAGCATGATATGATGCATAGAATGTTACTGCTCACTTTGTAACGTCGAGAGCCATCGCATTATATGGAGCAATAGAACACTACCGCGTTGCATCGAAGACACTGCAAGGCGCCATCTGGTTGCAGGGTACTGTACATTACACATACTTTTGAAGCGCTGTAACAGGTAAGCATAATGCGACGCATGGAGCATTACTACCTACTTATCTAGATACGTTGAAAAGATATGGGCCATCGCGATGCATGAAGCATTAGAAATATATTCCTCTGATACAACGACATTATAAAAAACCACTCCGTTGCAATGAAGTGATCAGGGATTCACATTATTTTGAAGCATAGAAGCAAATGAGAAGATTTCGATGCGTAGAACATTACAACCTACTTACTTTGAAGCGCTGAAATGATATGCGCCCTCGCGATGCACAAAGTAATCTATTGGTTTGAAAAGTAGATACTATGAATTGCCATCCCGATGCAAGCGACTGTAAGAGTCACATTCTTTTGAAGCGTAGTAGAAGTTAGGCATAATGTGATACATAAGACATTACAACCTAATTACCTTGAAGCGTTGAAATTATATGCGTCATCGCAATGCATAGTGCATTAGAACTCTATTCGTTCAAAACGCAGACACTGAAACACCATCCCGTTGCAAGGAACTGTAGATTTCACTTTCTTTTGAAATATAGTTATACTTATTTCGGAACATTGAAATGAGATGCGCCATTGCATTCCATGGAGCATTAGAATTCTATTGCCTTAAAATGCAGACATTATGAAGCACCATCTCGTTGCTTGAAACTGTAAATTTCACAATCGTTTGGAATGTAGGAGCAAATAAGCATAATGCAATGCATAGAATGTTACTGCTTACTTACTTTGTAACGTTGAAATAAGATGCGCCATGGCATTGCATGGGGCATAGGAACTCTATTGTTCTGAAACGTAGACACTATGAAGGGCCATTCCGTTGGAGGGAATTGTAGCATTCACATTATTCTGAAATGTAGAAGCAGGTAAGCACAATGCGATGCATAGAACATTACATACTTGCTTTGAAGTGTGAAACTGAGAAGCACCATCTTGTACCACAGAATATTTTTTTATTGCTTACGACGAATTATAGTATTGAGATGCTCCATCTTGTTGCAAGGAATCTTCAAAGCTGCTCATACTGACATGTAGACACTCAGATGCGACATCCCTTATCGAGGAACTTTGGGAATTACTTTGAAACGCAGGACTGTGAAGCTGCATCGCGTTGTATGAAGATATAGGAAGTGCTTACTATGAAACGTAGAAATAAGAAGCGAAATCATGTTGCATAGAACTTTGCATCTTACGTACTCTGAAACGTATAAACTGATAGGGACAATCACTTTACATAGATATATAGAACACACAAAATTTTAAGCGTTGAACTTGGAATTTGTGAACTTGCTTTGAAACGTTGATAGTGAGGAGCTCCATCGGTTTTCGTAGAACTTCAGAACTCACTTGCTATGTAACGTAGACAGATAAGGGCCATCGCGTTGCTTGAAACTTTAGAACTTGCTTACTTCAACAAAGATTTCTATTGGCTTCGTCCGTTCTTTTAGAAGAGTTCTTGATAAACCACTTAATTTTCACGTTTGCAATATTTTTATATATATGCCAGGTGTAATCGTTTAAGTTTAAAGATGATTATTTAGTGTTGATTATTATTTAGTAACTCGGTTATAAACGTGTCTGCATAAGACTTAATCAGTATGTTCATAAGCCTGAAATTTATGCAGTTATTTGTTAGTCAGTTATTGTTCAAACGGCAAAGATTCTGATCATTTGAAGATGGTTGACTTTCATCAATTTCATCAAAAATTGAAATACTGTCCAACTGCTTGTATTAAAGACTATAATTAAAGTTTTCAAAATATTTTTCCTTTCATAGATGTATCACGTCTGGGGTCGCGGAAAATTAACCGTATGGCGGAGCAGCACGCAGTCTCGAATGGTTCGACTCGCACAATTGGATGGAAGAGCGGGTTCTTTTTGGATCGCGAAACACTGCGCGAAAGTCACGGACGCGAGTATATAAAAAAGGGGACTTACCTTTCGAAGTCTTGGAAGCCGCTAATTACTAACGTCGTTCCAGGTATCGTCCTCGGCGAGGATCATCCTCTGGTATGGTTCCTGCATACGGGCTGTGAGGCGGAATCGACAATGGAACGAGTACCCAGGCAGGCTTGTCTCTGGTGCGGATCGGCGACGGGGGCGGCGATACGGAATGGCTGTCCGGTCGGCAGACAGCAGGAGATGAGACGGTGAAGTGGTGGACGATGGAATAGCTACTTGTACCCAAGTATTCACGCACTAGAGAACGCAGGAAGTTCTTTCTTCCCACGCGTCGAATTCGTTTATTCGTAGCCGAACGGCGCATTCAAATCAGATTCCAAAACTCCAGCTACGGGTCCACTAGCGGAGGGGGTCGCTCTAGTTTGCCGATCCAGAGATATGGAAAACGATGTATATCTTCTCCTTAGTCGAACTGTGGCACAATGCAGCTAAGCGGAGGGCCGCTCTAAATTGTCGGTAACCAAGCGTAACTAAGGGTCAGAACTCCTTGAATGATTTTGGAAGACGCGTGAACTCGTGGAATACGTCGTACCGTAATGAATTTAATGTAATATAAGACAAGGAATACATTGAGAATAATGAGAGTTTGTAAATACTGGTAAAAATAAGATATATTCTAAGTAAAATCTAAGCCTACGCTTTACTGCTCCATGCTAAGAATGACTAAGTACTAGAATCGTTTATTTAGAATAAAGTTAAAGTTAGAATTGGAAATAGCACCTTGAATTCTGAGTTAGAATAGTAACGAAATAGCAAACAACTTCAACTGAGGTGGAGTAAGGCCCGGAGCCATGATAGGTACGGTCGCGATGAGCGCTTGGATCGATCTGTACTCGTCGAGCGCTGGGCTTGATCTCTCCGTTGACTCGCGGAACCGCGACCTCCTCGGATCGCACGGGAACGGGAGTCGTTAGGCTCTGGAGTGGGACGGACGCTCGACACTCGCGGTGTTGCGGACGGTCGTGGTGAGGCGTGCGCAGCCGGCGTGAGCTGGCGCGGCTCTAATTATGAATAATACGCTTTCTAAAATTATGATTACACATGAAATGACTTATGCTATACTTGTGTGTTGCGTCCTGTTTGTACATAGAGTGCCGTATGCATAAATACTAGAATTCGCTTGGTTATAGACATGAGTATAATACGAATATGTGTGCGTAACTGCGGGCGACCCTCGTGGTGCGTGAAATGGTCCTCGTGCGAAGGCTGTGGCTGGTGTCTGCTCCAACTGTTTGACGTATGCGCATCGAGGCGCGATCGTGTGGTTCAACTCCTTGGTGCGAGGGTGGCTGCCATAGCTCGGTGATCAGACTGTCTTACCGTGTGTCGGTTTGCTCGTCTCTGCAATGGCGGCAGGCGCTGTATGCGGCTTTGCCGGGGGTGTAGGAGGTACCGGGAGGTTCGGCGAGCATCACAGTTGTATTCTTCTAGAATATCAATGCAACGCGTTACATATACCTCGTCTACACGTCAAAAGAATGTAAATGCCACACTTCCTTATGACGGTGTAGCGTTTGTAGATATCTCCATATCGCAGCTATAGAGCTCTAATGCTTCATTAAACGCGATATCGCATATCATTTCTATGTCTCACGATAGGATGTAATACCAAACGCAACGCGTTATGTTTATCTCGTTTACACTTCAAAAGAATGTAAATACCACACATTCTTGCTACGGACAAGCGTTTCTAGATGTCTACGTATCGAAGCAATACAGTTACATACATTTGATATACTAACGCGATGCACTGAATTACATCTTATCAAATAACATAGAAAGGAGATGAGATATCGCGTTTTATGATGATATAGAACTCTACTTCTTCGATGCGTAGACATCTGGAAACGCAATTTCCTAGCGAGGAAGTGTCGCATTTACATTCTTTTTAAGTGTAGACGAGATATACATAACCCTTCGTAATGAATATTATATCCTATCATGAAACATAAAAATGAGATACGATATCGCGTTTTTAGATGGATTAGAACTCTATTGCCTCGATACGTAAACATCTGCAAACGCCAATTCCTAGCAAGGAAGGGTCGCGTTTACATTCATTTGAAGTGTATGCGAGGTATACATGACACGTCACAATGAATATCATATCTTATCATGAAACATAGAAATGAGATGCGATATGGCGATTTAAGAAGCATTAGAACACTATTGCTCCGATACGTAGACATCTGGAAACGCTATTTAGAAGCATGGAAGTGTGACATTTACATTCTTTTGGAGGGTAGACGAGGAATACATAACACCCCACAATGAATATTATATCTTATCATGAAACATAGAAATGAGATGCGACATCGCGTTTTAAGAAGCATTAGAACCCTATTGCCTCGATACGTAGACACCTGAAAACGCTATTTCCTAGCAAGGAAGTGTCGCATTTACATTCTTTTGAAGCGTATAAGAGGTATACATGACACTTCGCAATAAATATTATATCTTATCACGAAACATAGAAATGAGATGCGATATCGCGTTTTTAGATGGATTAGAACTCTATTGCCTCGATACGTAAACATCTGCAAACGCCAGTTCCTAGCAAGGAAGGGTCGCGTTTACATTCTTTTGAAGTGAATGTGAGGTATACATGTCACTTCGCAATGAATATTATATCTTATCATGAAAGATAGAAATGAGACGCGATATCGCGTTTTAAGAAGCATTAGAACCCTATTGCCTCGATACGTAGACACCTGAAAACGCTATTTCCTAGCAAGGAAGTGTAGCATTTACATTCTTTTTGGCGAATACGAGGTATACATGACACTTCTTAATGAATATTATATCATATCACGAAACATAAGAATGAGATGCGATATCGCGTTTTTAGATGCATTAGAACTCTATTGCCTCGATACGTAAACATCTGCAAACGCCAATTCCTAGCAAGGAGGGGTCGCGCTTACATTCTTTTGAAGTGAATGTGAGGTATACATGTCACTTCGCAATGAATATTATATCTTATCATGAAACGTAGATATGTGATGCGATATCGCGTTTTAAGAAGCATTAGAAATCTATTGCCTCGATACGTAGACACCTGAAAACGCTATTTCCTAGCAAGGAAGTGTCGCATTTACATTCTTTTTAGCGAATACGAGGTATACATGACACTTTGTAATGAATTTTATATCTTGTCACGAAACATAGAATTGAGATGCGATATCGCGTTTTTAGATGGATTAGAACTCTATTGCCTCGATACGTAAACATCTGCAAACGCCAATTCCTAGCAAGGAAGGGTCGCGTTTACATTCTTTTGAAGTGAATGTGAGGTATACATGTCACTTCGCAATGAATATTATATCTTATCATGAAACATAGAAATGAGACGCGATATCGCGTTTTAAGAAGCATTAGAACTATATTGCTACGATACGTAGACATTTGCAAACGCTACATCCTAGCAAGGAAGTGTCGCATTTACATTCATTTGAAGTGTATGCGAGGTATACATGACACGTCACAATGAATATCATATCTTATCATGAAACATAGAAATGAGATGCGATATGGCGATTTAAGAAGCATTAGAACACTATTGCTCCGATACGTAGACATCTGGAAACGCTATTTAGAAGCATGGAAGTGTGACATTTACATTCTTTTGGAGGGTAGACGAGGAATACATAACACCCCACAATGAATATTATATCTTATCACGAAACATAGAAATGAGACGCGATATCGCGTTTTAAGAAGCATTAGAACTCTATTGCCTCGATACGTAGACATCTGCAAACGCTATTTCCTAGCAAGGAAGTGTCGCATTTACATTCTTTTGAAGCGTATAAGAGGTATACATGACACTTCGCAATGAATATTATATCTTATCATGAAACGTAGATATGTGATGCGATATCGCGCTTTAAGAAGCATTAGAAATCTATTGCCTCGATACGTAGACACCTGAAAACGCTATTTCCTAGAAGGGATAAGTTGCAGTTACATTCATTTGAAGTGTAGACGAGGAATACATAACACTTCGCAATGAGTATTATATCTTATCATGAATAATAGAAATGGGATGCCATATCCCGTTTTAAGAAGCATTAGAACTCTATTGCTTCGATACGTAGACATCCGGAAACGCTACTTCCTAGCAGGGAAGCGTCGCATTTACATTCATTTGAAGTGTAGACGAGGAATACATAACACTTCGCAATGAATATTATATCTTATCATGAAAAATAGAAATGATATGCGATATCGAGTTTTAAGAAGCATTAGTAACCTACTGCTACGATACGTAGACATCTGCAAACGCTATTACCTAGCTAGGAAGTGTCGCATCTACAATCTTCTGAAGTCAATACGAGGTATACATGACACTTCGCAATTAATATTAAATGTTATCATTAAACTTAGAAATGAGATGCGGTATCCCGTCTTAAGAGGCATAAGAACTCTATTGCTTCGATACGTAGACATACGGAAACGCTATTTCCTAGAAGGGACGTGTAGCATTTACATTGAATTTGAAGTGTAGACGGGCAATATATAACACTTCGCAATGAATATTATATCTTATCATGAAACATTGAAATGAGAGGCGATATCTCGTTTTAAGAAGCATTAGAACACTATTGACTGGATACGTAGACACCTGCTATCGCTATTTCCTAGCAAGGAAGTGTCGCATTTACATTCATTTGATGTGAATATGTGGTCTACTTAACTATCCACAATCAATATTATATCCTATAACGAAGCACTGAAATGGGATGCGTTATCGCGACTTAAAAAAGCACTAGAACCCTATTGCTACGATACGTAGACATCTGCAAAAGCTATTTAGTAGCAAGGAAGTGTCGCATTCACATTCTTTTGAAGTGAGTACGAGGTACACATAACACTCCACAATGAATTTTATGTCTTATCACGAAACATAGAAATGAGATGCGATATCGCGACTTGAGAAGCATTAGAACTCTATTGCTTCGATAACGAGACATCTGCAAACGCTATTTCCTAGCAAGAAGGTGCGGCATTTACATTCTTTTGAAATGAATACGAGGTATACATAACACTCCACAATGAATATTATATCATATCATGAAACATAGAAATGGGATGCGGTATCACGATTTAAGAAGCATTAGAACTCAATTGCTTCGATTCGTAGACATCTGGGAACGCTATTTCCTAGAAGGGATGAGTCGCATTTACATTGAATTTGAAGTGCAGACGGGGAATACATATCACTTCGCAATGAATATTATATCTTATCATGAAGCATAGGAATGAGATGCGTTATCCCGATTTAAGAAGCATTAGAACTCTATTGTTTCGATACGTAGACATCTGGAAACTCTGTTTCCTACCAAGGAAGTGCCGCGTTTAGATTCATTTGAAGTGTATGCGAGGTATACATGACACTTCGCAATGAATATTAAATCTTTTCATGAGACATAGAAATGAGATGCCATATCGCGTTTTAAGAAGCATTTGATCTCTATTGCTTCGATACGTAGACAGCTGCAAACGCTATTTCCTAGCATAGAAGTTTCGCATTTACATTCTTCTGAAGTGAATACGAGGTATACATAACACACCAAAATGAAAATTATATCTTATCATGGAACATAGAAATGAGATGCGATATCGCGATTTAAGAAGCATTAGAACACTCTGGCTACGATACGTAGACATCCGCAAACGCCACTTCCTAGCAAGGAAGTGTCGCATTTACATTCCTCTGAAGTGAATGCGAGGTATACATGACGCATCGCAATGAATATTATATCTTATCATGAAACATAGAAATGAGATAAGATATTGCGTTTTAAGAAGTATTAGAACTCTTTGCTACGATACGTAGGCATATGGACACGTTATTTCCTAGAAAGGAAGTGTCGCATTTACGTTCATTTGAAGCGTAGACGAGGAATGCATAACACTTCGTTATGAATATTATATCTTATCATCAAACATAGAAATGAGATACGATGTTGCGTTTTAAGAGGTATTAGAACTCTTTGCTACGTTACTTAGGCATATGGAAACACTATTTCCTATAAAGGAAGTGTAGCATTTACGTTCATTTGAAGCGCAGACGAGGAATGCATAACACTTCGCAATGAATATTATATCTTATCATGAAACATAGAAATGAGATGCGATATCTCGTTTTAAGAAGCATTAGAACTCTAGTGCTTCGATACGTAGACAACTGGAAACGCTATTTCCTAGGAGGAATGTGTCGCATTCACATTGAATTTGAAGTGTAGACGACGAATACATAACACTTCGTAATGAATATTGTATCTTATCATGAGTAATAGAAATGAGATGCGATATCGCGTTTTAAGAAGCATTAGAACCCTATTGCTACGTTACGAAGACATCTGAGAACGCTATTACCTAGCAAGGAAGTGTCGCATTTACATTCATTTGAAGTGAATGCGCTGTAGACATAACACTCCATAATGAATATTATATCTTATCACGAAACAGAGAAATAGGATGCGATATCGCGATTTAAGAAGCATTAGAACCCTATTGCTTCGATACTTAGACATTTGCAAACGCTACATCCTAGCAAGGAAGTGTCGCATTTACATTCTTTTGAAGTGTATACGAGTTATACGTGACACTTCGCAATGAATATTATATCTTATCATGAAACATAGAAATGAAGTGCGATATCGCGATTAAAGAAGCATTAGAACCCTATTGCTTCGATACGTAGATATCTGCAGACGCTATTTCCTAGCAAGGAAGTGACGCAATTACATTCTTTTGAAGTGAATACGAGGCATACATGACACTCCGCAATGAATATTATATCTCATCATAAAACATAGAAATGAGATGCGATATCTCGTTTTGAGAAGCATTAGAACTCTGTTGCTTCCATACGTAGAAATCTGCCATGGCTATATGCTAGCAAGGAAGTGCCGCATTTACATTCATTTGAAGTGTATGCGAGGTATACATGACACTTCGCAATGAAAATTATATCTTATCATGAAACATAAAAATGAGATGCCATATCCCGTTTTAAGAAGCATTGGAACTCTATTCCTTCCATACGTAGACAACTGGAAACGTAATTTCCTAGAAAGGAAGTGTCGCATTTACATTCATTTGAAGTTTAGGCGAGGAATACATAACACTTCGCAATGAGTATTATATCTTATCACGAAACATAGAATTGAGATGCGATATCTCGTTTTAAGTAGCATTAGAACTCTATTGCTACGATACGTATATATCTGGAAACGCTGTTACCCAGCAAGGAAGTGTCACATTTACATTCTTTTGACGTGAATACGAGGTATACATGTCAGTTCGCAATGAATATTATAGCTTATCATGAATCATAGAAATGAGATGCTATATCTCGTTATAGGAAGCATTAGAACTCTATTGCTTCGATACGTAGACATCTACGAACGCTATTTCCTATCAAGGAAGTGTCGCATTTGAAATCATTTGAAGTGTAGACGAGGAATACAAAACACTTCGCAATGAATATTATATCTTATAATGAGACGTAGAAATGAGATGCGAAATCGCGTTTTAAGATGCATTAGAACTCTATTGCTTCGATACGTAGACATCTGGAAACGCTATTTCCTAGTAAGGTATTGTCGCATTTACATTCATTTGAAGTGAATGCGAGGTATACATGACATGTCGCAATGAATATTATATCATTTCATGAAACATAGAAATGAGATGCGATATCGCGTTTGAGAAACGTTAGAACTATATTGCTACGATACGTAGACATATGCAATCACTATTTCCTAGCAAGGGAGTGCGAACTTACATTCTTTTGGAGTTAATAAAAGCTATACATGACACTTCGCAATGAATATTATATCTTATCACGAAACATAGAAATGAGATGCGATTTCGCGCTTTAGGAAGCATTAGAACTCCATTTCTACGACACGTAGACATCTGCAAACGCTACTTCCTAACAATGAAGTGTCGCATTTACATTCTTTGAAGTGAATATGAGGTATACATGACACTTCGCAATTAATATTATATCTTATCGTGAAAC
The DNA here is from genome assembly GCF_050948175.1 of Xylocopa sonorina. Classification (NCBI taxonomy): domain Eukaryota; kingdom Metazoa; phylum Arthropoda; class Insecta; order Hymenoptera; family Apidae; genus Xylocopa; species Xylocopa sonorina. The sequence continues at coordinate 413,478 of NW_027490190.1, read as the reverse complement.
ATAGAAATGAGATACGATATCGCATTTGTGACGTCAGGCGTACCGCCTGCCACCCATCAACCTCCTCGCACCCCCCAACATCAACCCCTGGACGCATGCAACCAGCCAAACTCGTCTGCAGAACCAGCAACTGGAAGTGTTCGCGCGCGCATACCTGCACGCGCTCACCAAGTTCCGCTGCCTCACTCGCACCGCCGAGTATACCTGTCTCGCACGCACCAGGCACCATTGTCTCACTCGCACCGCCGGGTATATCTGTCTCGCCCGCACCAAGGACACGCAGCCCTATCCCCCTCGCACCGAGGATTCCGTCCTGCAGGAAGACGTAGCCGCAGCCCATCACCTGAATGGGGACTTTTCCAATTCCGGGAACAGGATCTGCTAGAACCTGTATATTACTTCTAAGCTAGTACATACATACTATATCATGTCGCATATATCTTTATATAAGAATTCCTAGATCTAAGTTATACACGAAACGAATGTAAGACACAAACAACACACACATAATTCTAAGTCTATACTGTATTAGCTCATAAGTCAAACGCGTAAGATGCGTCCGGCCAGCGGCATGCGCCGCTAGCCCCACCACGAGCCGCGAGTCCCCACTCGCTGGACCGCGCGCTCCCCGCCACGAGACGCGAGTCCCCCACTCGCGGGACCGCGATCTCCCTACCACGAGCGTCCGCGGCCGTAGCGCCTCGCGAACCAAGGAGGTCCGAGACGCGTCTCCAGAGCTCACTCTGACTCGAGATCTCCTACCGATTAGTCGAAACTTCTAGTTCTAGATCATTAGCCGCCTCAATGTGGGGTTCAGGCATCGCGTTTCTATTTCCATTTTAACTTAGTCTTAGTCTTAGAATAATTCCAATTCTTGTATACTTTAAACTTAGAATATATTTTATTTTTATTTTTACTATATCCAAGTACAAGTTCTTTTACCAAGTTTACTATTTCCATATCCTTTAATTTTATCAAGTGTTTATAATACTAGTTCTACTTTTAACATTACATTTAACTACGAATTCTTCCACGGGTTCTTCGATACAACTGGGGTTGCTCTTCATCACCTTGAAGGAGTATAGAAATCGGCTTGGTGACGTTGAGATAGAGCGGACCGCCGCTCATCCTTCAGATCTTAGTCGAAAGTACAGAAAAACCTGGTGAATGAGTCGTGCTTCCGGTTTGCGAAGAACGCGACGTGCGAGTAGGAAGAATTTCTTACGATCACTTGTGCGTGAATATTTGGAGGACGTTCCGTGAATCCTCGTATACCAGCGACCGACCTTCGCACCAGCCCAGCCGCCGCTTTCCGAAGCGACCGTCAACGTTTCCGATCCAGACACCACGACGCATCACGCCGATTCTGCCACTTTCGCAGCCGAAGCTGCTCCAATTACTGCTGGAGCCTCTGCATCACCGCTGAATTCCGATTGCCGTCCTCCTCTTCGCTGGCGACTGATCGAGATTTCCGTAGCAGCCAACCGACCGAGCTCCGCTACGATCCCAGCGAACGATCCTCGACACCGTTTGTACGTACAGATCGAGAGAGAAATCATCGAAAGGTAGGGTCATTCTCTTATTATCGCGAGTGTTTTCGCTAGTGTCGCGTCAGCCGAAATTGTCGGACCCGGTCTTAACGCGTTCCCGCGGACCGAATTACCGAAAAATAGGCTCGTGTCGTAAAGCCTCCGGAGCAACGGAAAATAGTTGCGCCGGACGTGACACATTTTAAGAAGCGTTGGAACTCTATTGGTGCGATACGTAGACATCTACAAACGCTATTTCCTTGCAAGGAAGTGTCGCATTTACTTTCTTTTGAAGTGAATACGAGGTATACATAACACTCCACAATGAATATTATATCTTATCATGAAACATAGAAATGAGATGCGATATCCCTTTTTAAGAAGCATTAGAACTCTAGTGCTTCGATACGTAGACATCTGCAAACGCTATTTCCTAGCAAGGAACTGCCGCATTTAGATTCACTTGAAGTGTATGCGAGTTGTAAGGGACACTTCGCAATGAATATTATATCTTATCGTGAAACATAGAAGTGATATGCGATATCGCGTTTTAAGAAGCATTAGAACTCTATTGCTACGATACGTAGACATCTGAAAACACTATTTCCTAGCATGGAAGTGTCGCATTTATATTCTTTTGATGTGAATACGAGGTATACATCACACTTCGCAATGAATATTATATCTTATCATGAAACATCGAAACGAGATGCGGTATCCCGGTTTAAGAAGCATCAGAACTCTAGTTTTTCGATACGTAGACATCTGGAAACGCTATTTCTTAGCAAGGAAGAGTCGCATTTACATTCTTTTGAAGTGAATACGAAGTATACATATCAATCCAGAATGAATATTGTATCTTATCATGAAACATAAAAATGAGATGCGATATCGCGAATTAATAAGCATTAGAAATATATTGCTACGATACATAGATTTCTGCAGACGCTATTTCCTAGCAAGGAAGAGTCGCATTTACATTCTTTTGAAGTGAATGCGAGGTATACATAACACTCCACAAAGAATACTATATCTTATCATGAAACATAGGAATAAGGTGCGATATCGCGATTTATGATGCACCAGAACACTATTGCTTCGATACGTAGGCATCTGCAAACGCTATTTCCTAGCAGGGACGTGTCCCATTTACATTCATCTGAAGTGAATACGATGTATACATGACACTTCACAATGAATAATATATCTTATCATGAAACATAGAAATGAGATGCGATATCTTGTTTTAAGAAGCATCAGAACTCTATGGCTTCGATAGGTAGACATCTGCCAACGCTATTTCCTAGCAATGAAGTGTCGCATTTGCATTCATTTGAAGTGCATGCGAGGTATACATAACACTCCACAATGAATATCATATCTTATCATGAAACATTGATATAGGGTGCGATATCGCGATTTAAGAAGCACCGGAACTCTATTGCTACGATACGTTGACATCTGCCAACGCTATTTCCTAGGAAGGAAGTGCCGCATTTACATTCTTTTGAAGTTAATACGAGGTATACATAACACTGCACAACGAATATTATATCTCATCATGAAACAGAAATGAGATGCGGTATCGCGATCTAAGAAGCATTAGAACGCTATTGCTTCGATACGTAGACACCTGCAATCGCTATTTCCTATCAAGGAAGTGTCGCATTTTCATTCATTTGAAGAGAAGACGGGACATACATAACACTGCACAATAAATATTATATCTTATCATGAAACATAGAAATGAGGAGCGATATCACGTTTTAAGTAGCACTAGACCACTATTGCTACGATATGTAGACAATTGCAAACGCCATTTCCTAGCAAGGAAGTGTAGCACTTACATTCATTTGAAGTGAATACTAGGTATGCATGTCACATCGCAACGAATATTCTATCTTATCATGAAACATAGAAATGAGATGCGATATCGCGTTTTGAGTAGCATTCGAAATCTATTGCTACGATACGTTGACATCTGCAAACGCTATTTCCTAGCAAGGAAGTGTCGCATTTACATTCTTTTGAAGTGAATGCGAGGTATACATAACGCTGCACAATGAATGTTATATCTTATCATGACACAAAGAAATGAGGTGCGATATCGCGATTTAAGAAGCATTAGAATTCTATTGCTTCGATACGTAGACATCTGCAAACGCAACTTCCTAGCAAGGATGTGTCGCATTTACATTCATTTGAAGTGAATACAAGGTATACATGACACTTCGCAATGAATATTATATCTTATCATGAAACGTCGATATGAGATGCGATAACTCGTTTTAAGAAGCACTAGAACACTATTGCTTCGATACGTAGACATCAGCAAACGCTATTTCCTAGCAAGGAAGTTTCGCATTTATATTCTTTTGAGGTGAATACGAGGTATACATGACACTTCGCAATGAATATTATATCTTATCATGAAACATAGAAGTGAGATGCGATATCGCGTTCTAAGAAGCATTAGAACTCTATTGCTTCCATACGTAACCATCTGGAAACGCTATTTCCTAGCAAGGGAGTGCGAATTTACATTCTTTTGGAGTGAATACGAGGCATACATAACACTTCGCAATGAATATTATAGCTTGTCATGAAACATAGATATGAGATGCGTTATCGCTATTTAAGAAGCATTAGAATACTATTGCTTCGATGCGTAGACATTTGCAAACGCTGCTTGCTAGCAAGGATGTGTAGCGTTTACTTTCTTTTGAAAGGAATAAGAGGTATACATGACACTACGCAATGAATATTATATCTTATCATGAAACACAGAAATGAGATGCGATATCGCGTTTTGAGAAGCATTAGAACTCTATTGCTTCGGTACGTAGACATCTGGAAACGCTACTTCCTGGAAAGGAAGTGTCGCATTAACAGTCATTTGAAGTGTAGACGAGGAATACATAACTCTTCCCAATGAATATTATATCTTATCATGAGACATAGAAATGAGATGCGATATCGCGTCTTAATAAGCATTAGAAATCAATTTCTACGATACGCAGACATCTGCAAACGCTATTTCCAAGCAAGGAAGTGTCACATTTACATTCTTATGAAGCGAATACGAGGTATACATAGCGCTGCACAATGAATACTATATCTTATCATGAAACACAGAAATAGGATGCGATATCACGATCTAAGAGGCATTGGAACCCTATTGCTTCGATACGGAGACATCTGCAAACGCTATTTCCTAGCAAGGAAGTGTAGCATTTACATTCATTTGAAGTGAATACGAGATATACATAACACTCCACAATGAATATTATATCTTATCATTAAGCATAGAAATGAGAAGCGATATCGCGATTTAAGAAGCATTAGATCTCTATTGCTTCGATACGTAGACATCTGCAAACTCTATATCCTAGCAAGGAAGTGTCGCATTTACATTCATTTCAAGTGTATGCGAAATATACATGACACTTCGCAATGAATATTATATATTATCATGAAACATAAAAATGAGACGCGATATCACGATTTAAAAATCATTAGAACAATATTGGTACGATACGTAGACATTTGCAAACGCTATTTCCTAGCAAGGAAGTGTCGCATTTACATTCTTTTGAAGTGAATACGAGGTATACATAACAATGCACAATGAATATTGTATCCTATTATGAAACATAGAAATGGGATGCGATATCGCGTCTTAATAAGCACTAGAAATCCATTTCTACGATACGTAGACATCTGCAAACGCTATTTCCTAGCGAGCAAGTGTCGCATTTACTTTCTTTTGAAGTGAATACGAGGTATACATAACACTGCACAATGAATATTATATCTTATCATGAGACGTAGAAATGAGATGCGATAGCGCGATTTAAGAAGCATTAGAACTCCATTGCTTCGATACGTAGACATCTGCAAACGCTATCTTCTAGCAAGGAAGTGTCACCTTTACAATCTTTTGAAGTGAATACGAGGTATACATAACACTCCACAATGAATATTATACCTTATCATGAAGCATAGAAATGAGATGCGATATGGAGATTTAAGAAGCATTAGAACTCTATTGCTTCGATACGTAGACATCTGCCAACGCTATTTCCTAGCAAGGAAGTGCCGCATTTACATACATTTGAAATGCCGACGAGATATACATAACACTGCACAATGAATATTATATCTTATCATGGAGCATAGAAATGGGATGCGATATCGCGCTTTAAGAAGCAGCAGAACTATTGCTTCGATACGTAGACATCTGCAACTTCAACTTCCTAGCAAGGAATTGACGCATTTACATTCTTTTGAAAGGAACACGAGGTATGCATGACACTTCGCAATGAATATTATATCTTATCATGAAACATAGAAATGAGATGCGATGTCGCATTTTGAGAAGATGTAAAACTCTATTCCTACGATACGTAGACATCTGCAAACGCTATTTTATAGCAAGGAAGTGTTGCATTTACATTCATGTGAAGTGAATACGAAGTATGCATGATACTTCGCAATGAATATTATATCCTATCATGAAGCACAGAAATGAGATGCAATATCCAGTTTTTAGAAGCATTAGAAATTTATTGCTTCGATACGTAGACATCTGAAAACGTTACTGCCTAGCAAGGAAGTGTCGCATTTGCATTCTTTTGAAAGGAATACGATGTATGCATGACACTTCGCAATGAATATTATATATTATCATAAAACATAGAATTGAGAAGCTTATATCTCGTTATAAAAAGCATTAGAACTCGATTGCTTCGGTACGCAGACATCTGTCATCGCTAATTCCTAGCAAGGAAGTGTCGCATTTACATTCCTTTGAAATGAGTACGAGGTATACATGACACGTCGCCATGAATATTATATCTTTTCATGAAACATAGAAATGAGATGCGATATCGCGTTTTAAGAAGCATTAGAGCTCCGTTGCTTCGATACGTAGATATCTGGAAACGTAATTTCCTAGGAAGGAAGTAACGAATCTACATTCTTTTGAAGCGAATACGAGGTATAGATAACTCGCCACTATCAATATTATATCTTATTATGAACATAGAATTGAGATGCGATATCGCGTATTAAGAAGCATTAGAACTCTATTGCATATACACTATTGCTTCGATACGTAGACATCTGGAAACGCTACTTCCTAGCAAGGAAGTGCGCACTTACATTCTTTTGAAGTGAATACGAGGTATACATAACACTCTACAATGAATATTACATCTTATCACGAAACATGGAAATGAGATCCGATTTCGCGATTTAAGAAGCATTAGAACCCTATAGCTACGATACGTAGACATCTGCAAACGCTATTTCCAAGGAAGGAAGTGTCGCATTTACATTGTTTTGAAGTGAATACGAGGTATACATAACACTCCACAATGAATATTGAGATGCGATATCGCGATTTAAAATGTATAAGAACGCTATTGCTTCGATACGTAGACATCTGGAAATGCTAATTCCTAGCAAGGAAGTGTCGCATTTACATTCTTTTGAAGCGAATACGAGGTATACATAACACTCCACAATGAATATTATATATTATCATGAAACATAGAAATGAGATGCGATATCGCGTTTTAAGAAGCATTAGAACTATATTGCTACGATACGTAGATATATGAAAACGCTATTTCCTAGCATGGAAGTGTCGCATTTACATACTTTTTAAGTGTAGACGAGATATACGTAACACATCGCAGCGAATATTATATCTTGTCACGAAACATGGAAATGAGATGCGATATCTCGTTTTGAGAAGCATTAGATCTCTATTGCTGCGATACGTAGGCATCTGCAAACGCTATTTAATAGCAAGGAAGTGTCGCATTTACATTCTTCTGAAATGAAAACGAGGTATACATGACACTACGCAATGAATATTATATCTTATCATGAAACATGGAAATGAAATGCGACATCGCGTTTTAAGAAGCGTTGGAACTCCATTGCTTCGATACGCAGACTGCTGCAAACGCTATTTCCTAGCAAGGGAGTGTCGCATTTGCATTCTTATGAAGCGGACACGCGGTATACATAACACTGCACAATGAATATTATATCTTATCATAAAACATAGCAACGAGATGCGATATCGCGATTTAAGAATTATTATTGCTACGATACGTAGACATCAGCAAACGTTACTTACTAGCAAGGAAATGTCGCATTTACATTCTTTTGATGTGAATACGAGGTATACATGACACTTCGCAATGAATACTATATCTTATCATGAAGCAGAGAAATGAGAAGCGATATCGCGATATAAGATGCATTAGAACACTATGGCTTCGATACGTAGACATCTGCCAACGCTATTTCCTAGCAAGGAAGTGTCGCATTTACACTCATTTGAAGTGTATCCGAGGTATACATGACACCTCCCAATGAATACTATATCTTATGGTGAAGTATAGAAATGAGAATCGATATCGCGATTTAAGAAGCATTAGAACTCTATTGCTTCGATACGTATACATCTGCCAACGCTATTTCCTAGCAAGGAAGTGTCGCGTTTACATTCTTTCGAAGTGAATACGAGGTATATATGACGCATCGCAATGAATATTATATCTTATCATGAAACATAGAAGTGAGATGCGATGTCGTGTTTTAAGAAGCATTAGAACTCTATTGCTACGATACGTAGACATTTGGAAACGCTACTTCCTGGAAAGGAAGTGTCGCATCTACATTTACTTGATGTGTAGAAAAGGAATACATAACACTTCCCAATGAATATTATATCTTATCATGAGACATAGTAATGAGATGCGTTATCGCGTTTTGAGAAACATTAAATATCTATTGCTACGATACGTAGACATCTGCAAACGCTATCTCCTAGCAAGGAAGTGACGCATTTACCTTCTTGTGGAGCGAATACGAGGTATACATAGCACTGCACAATGAATATTATATCTTATCATGAAACATAGAAATGAAATGCGATATCGCGATTTAAGAAGCATTAGGAATCTATTGCTACGATACGTAGACATCCGCAAACGCTATTTCCTAGCAAGGAAGTGTCACATTTACATTCTTTTGAAGTGAATATGAGGTGTACATAACACTCCACAATGCATATTATATCTTATCATGAAACATAGAAAGTAGATGTGATATCGCGTTTAGAGAAGCATTAGAACTCTATTGCTACGATACGTAGACATCTGCCGACGCTATTTCCTAGCAAGAAAGTGTCGCATTTACATTCTTTTGAAGCTAATACGAGGTATACATAACACTGCACAATGAATATTGTCACGTCCGGCGAAAGAATTTTTCGTTATCCGGAGGCTTCACGACACGAGCCTATTTATACGGTTTTCGTTCCGCGGGAACGCGTTACGACCGGGTCCGATATTTTTGGCTTACGCGAGGCGGTAAAAACACTCGCGGTATGATGGAAAAGCCTTACCTTTCGCTGGCTTCGGTCTCGATACGCAGGTAGAATGTGCGTCGAGGGTCGTTGGTAGTTATCGATGCAGCGATCGGTCGGTTGATGTTGACGGTGACTTTGATTAACTTCCAGCTAAACGGGAAACAGCGGTCTGGATGCAGAGTATATTCAGCGGAGACTGAGGATATTGCAGAGACGTTGGCTGCAGAGGCAGGCGGATCGGCGTTGATCGACGTTTCGGAAAAATGTGACTGAACCGGAACGATGACGACAGGTTGCTGCGGTACGAGGAATCGGGGTGTATCTCCTAGCTATTCACGAACAAGTGAACGCATAAAATTCTTACGACCCGCGCGTCGTGTTCTTCGCGAACCGGATCCACGTTTCATTCACCCAGTTTTTCTGTAGTTTCAGGCAATGTTCAGAAGGATAAGCGGTGGTCCGCTCTATCGCAACGTCGCAAAGCTGAGTTCTATACTCCTTCAAGGTGAACAAACGCAACCCAGTTGTTGGAAGAGACACGTCGTAGAATTTGTAGTTTAAGAATAATGTATTAACGTAAGAACTAGTATATTATGTAAAGGTTTAGTAATTATTGGAATAGGAACTAGTAGAACTGGTAAAAGAACTTGTAGATTGGATTTAGTAACTAAAGTAAAATATATTCTAAGTTAAAGTGTACAACAGTGAAATTATTCTAAGTTAAAATTAGTAAAATAGAAATATCAACGCGTAGCCTAGACCCCACATTGAGGCGGCTTGAGATTGAAGCTCCATGTTAATTCTAGGATACCGAGGACTCGAATGTATCTCTCGAGGCGCGTCTGGGACCTCCTAGGTTCGTGAGGCGCTACGGTCGCAGGCGCTCGTGGTAGGGAGCGCGCGGTCCAGCGAGTGGGGACTCGCGGCTCGTGGTGGGGCTGGCGGCACGTGCCGATAGCCCAGGCGCATCTTTTGCGTCTAATCTTAAGAATATGGACTTAGAATTACATGTGTGTTGTTGTGTGTTACAATTCGTGTCGAGTACTTATATCTATGAGTATTATAGACTTATTCTAGATATAGTATGTAGCTTCAGGCAACGTAGATTCCCTGAACTGGAAAAGACCCCGTTGCGGCGACGGACTGCAGCTTCTTCTCTCTGTTGGGCGGAATTCCTGATGAGAGGGCGATAGGATTGGTCGTAGGTGCGAGCGAGACAGCGGTCCTTCCAGGCACGACTAAGTGCGTGCGATCGTGCGCACGCGAACTCTGCTGGTTGCCGATACTTCAGGCGAGAATTGCAGGTTGCCTGTGTCCAGGGGTCGATGCTGGAGGTTACGAAGATGCTGACGTATGTAATGGGTGACAGGCGCTACGCCTGATGTCACAATATTACATCTCATCATGATTGCGATTTAAGAAGCATCAGAACACTCCGGCTTCGATACGTAGACATCTGCAAACGCTAAATCATAGCAAGGAAGTGTCACATCTACATTCTTTTGAAGTGAATACGAGGTATACATGATACATCGCAATGAAAATTATATCTTATCATGAAACATAGGAATGGGGGGCGACATTGCTTTATAAGAAGCATTAGAACTCTTCTGCTACGACACGTAGACATCTGCAAACGCTCTTTCCTAGCAAGGAAGAGTCGCATTTGCATTCATTTGAAGTGTATGCGAGGTATACATAACACTGCACAATGAATATTATATCTTATCATGAAACATAGAAATGTGATGCGATATCGCGATTTAGGAAGCATTAGAACTCTATTGCTTCGATACGTAGACATCTGCAAACGCAACTTCCTAGCAAGGAATTGTCGGATTTACATTCTTTTGAAAGGAATACGAGGTATGCATGACACTTCGCAATGAATATTATATCTTAACATAAAACGTGGAATTGAGATGCGATATCTCGTTATACGAAGCATTTGAACTCGATTGTTTCGATACGTAGACATCTGGAAACGCTATTTCCTAACAAAGAAGTTTCGCATTTTCATTCTTTAGAAGTGTATACGAGGTATACATGACACTTCGCAATGAATATTATATCATATCGTGAAACATAGAAATGAGATGCGATGTTGCGTTTTGAGAAGCATTAGAACTATTCCTACGATACGTAGACATCTGCAAACGCTATTTAATAGCAAGGAAGTGTTGCATTTACATTCATTTGAAGTGAATACGAGGTATACATGACACTTCGCAATGAATATATCTTATCATGAAACATAGAAATGGGACGCGATATCGCGATGTAAAACTCATTAGAACCCTATTGCTACGATAGGTAGACATTTGCAAACGATATTTAATAGCAAGGAAGTGTCGCATTTACATACAGTTGAAGTGAATACGAGATATACATAACACATCGCAATGAATATTATAGCTTATCAAGAAACATAGAAATGAGGTGCGATATCGCGTTTTAAGAAGCATTAGATGTCTATTACTACGATGCGAAGATATCTGGAAACGCTATTTCCCAGCAAGGAAGTGTCGCCCTTACATCATTTTGAAGTGAATACGAGGTATTCATGACACTTCGCAATGAATATTATAACTTATCATGAAACATAGAAATGAGTTGCGACATCCCGTTTTAAGAAGCATTGGAACTCTTTTGCTTCAATACGTTAACATTTGCAAACGCTATTTCCCAGCAAGGAATTGTCTCACTTACATTCATTTGAAGTGTATGCGATGTATACACGACACTTCGTAATGAATATTACATCTTATCATCAAACATAGAAATGGGATGCGACATCACGTTTTGAGAAGCATTAGAAATCTATTGCTACGATACGTAGACATTTGCAGACGCTATTTCCTACCGAGGAAGTATTGCATTTACATTCTTTTGAAGTGAATACGAGGTATACAGGACACTTCGCAATGAATGTCATATCTTATCATGAGATATAGAAATGAGATGCGATATCCCGTTTTAAGAAGCATTGGAACTCTATTGCTTCGATACGTAAACATTTGCAAACGCTATTTCGCAGCAAGGAATTGTCGCATTTACATACATTTGAAGTGCAGACGTGGAAAACATAACACTTCGAAAAGAATACTATACCTTATCATGATACATAGACAGGAGAGGCTATATCGCGCTTTAAGAAACATTAGACCTCTATTGCTTCGATAGGCAGACATCCGCAAACGCTACTTCCCTGTAAGGAAGTGTTGCACTTATATTCTTTTGAAGTGTATACGCGGTATACATAACACTCCACAATGTATATTATATCTTATCATGAAACATAGAAATGAAATGCGATATCTCGTTTTAAGAAGCATTAGAACTCTATTGCTTCGATACGTAGACATCTGCAAACGCCACTTCCTAGCAAGGAAGTGTCGCATTTACATTCATTTGAAGTGTACACGAGGAATACATAACACTTCGCAATGAATATTATATCTTATCATGAAACCTAGAAATGAGATGCGATGTCTCGTATTAAGAAGCATAATAACACGCTTGCTACGATACGTAGACATCTGCAAACGCTATTTCCTAGCAAGGAAGTGTCGCATTTGCGTTCATTTGGAGTGAATCCGAGGTATACATGACACTTCGCAATAAATATTATATCTTATTATGAGACATAGAAATGAGATGCGCAATCCCGTTTTAGGAATCATTAAAACTCTATTGCTTTGATACGGAGACATCTGCAAACGCTATTTCCTAGCAAGGAAGTATCGCATTTACATTCATTTGAAGTGAATACGAGGTATACATTATACTTCGCAATGACTATTATATCTTATCATGAAACGTAGAAATGACATGCGATATCGCGATTTAAGAAGCATTAGAACTCTATTGCTTCAATATGGAGACATCTGCAAACGCTATTTCCCAGCAATGAAGTATCGCATTTACATTCATTTGAAGTGTATGCGAGGTATAAGTGACACTTCGCAATGAATATTATATCTTATCATGATACATAGAAATGAGATGCGATATCGCGTCTTAAGTAGCATTAGAACTCTTTTTCTACGACACGTAGACGCCTGCAGGCGCTATTTCCTAGCAAGGAAGAGTCGCATATACATTCTTTTCAAGTGAATACGAGGTATACATAACACTTCGCAAAGAATATTACATCTTATCATGAGTCATAGTAATTAGATGCGATATCGCGTTTTGAGAAGCATTAGAACTCTATTGCTACGATACGTAGACATATGCCAACGCTTTATCCTAGGACGGAAGTGTCGCGTTTACATTCTTTCGAAGTGAATACGAGGTATACATGACACTTCGCAATGAATACTATATCTTATCATGAAGCATAGAAACGAGATGCGATATCGCGATTTAAGATGCATTAGAACTCTATTGCTACGATACGTAGACATCTGCAAACGCTATTTCCTAGCATGTAAGCGTCGCATTTACATACTTTTGATGTGTGTGCGAGGTATAAGTGACACTTCGCAATGAATACTATATCTTGTCACGAAGCATTGAAATGAGAAGCGATATTGCGATATTAGATGCATTAGAACTCTATTGCTCCGGTACGTAGAAATCTGGAAACGCTATTTTCTAGCAAGGAAATTTCGCATTTACATTCTTTAGAAGTGAATACGAGGTATACATGACACTTCGCAGAGAATATTATATCTTATCATGAAACATAGCAATGAGATGCGGTATCCCGTTTTAAGGAGCATTAGAACTCTATTACTCCGATACGTAGACATCTGCAAACGCTATTTCCTAGCAAGGAAGTGTCGCATTTGTATTCTTTTGAAGTGAATACGAGGTATGCATGACACTTCGCAATAAATATTATATCTTATCATAAAACATAGAAATGAGGTGCAGCATCCCGTTTTAAGAAGCTTTAGAACTCTATTGCTGCGATACGTAGACACGTGCAAACGCTATTTCATACCTAGGAAGTGCCGCATTTACTATCTTTTGAAGTGAATACGAGGTATACATGACACTTCGTAATGAATATTATATTTTATCATGAGACATAGAAATGAGATGCGATATCGCGTTTTAAGAAGCATTAGAACTCTCTTGCTTCGATACGTATACATCTGCAAACGCTATTTCCTAGTAAGGAAGTGTCACATGCACATTCATTTGAAGTGTATGCGAGATATACATGACACTTCGCAATGAATATTATATCTTATCATGAAACATAGAAATGAGATGCGGTATCGCGTTTTGAGAAGCATTAGAACTCTACTGCTAGGATACGTGGACATCTGCAAACGCTATTTCCTGGCGAGGAAGTGTCGCATTGACACTCTTTTGAAGTGAATACGAGGTATACATGTCTCTTCGCAATGAATATTATATCTTATCATGAAACGTAGAAATGAGAAGCGATTTCGCGTTTTGAGAAGCATTAGAACCCTACTGATACGATACGTGGAAATCTGCAAACGCTATTTCCTATGAAGGAAGTGTCGCATTTACATTCTTTTGAAGTGAATACGAGGTATACACAACACACCACAATGAATATTATATCTAATCATGATTCATAGGGATGAGATGCGATATCGCGGTTTAAATAGCATTAGAACTCTGTTGCTACGATACGTAGACATCTGCAAACGCTGTTTAATAGCAACGATGTGTCGCATTTAGATTCGTTTGTAGTGAATACGAGGTATACATAACACTTCGCGATGAATATTATTTCCTATCATGAGACATAGAAATGAGATGCGATATCGCGTTTTAGGAAGCATTAGAACACAATTGCTTCGATACGTAGACATCTGAAAACGCTATATCCCAGCAAGGAAGTGTCGCAATTACATACTTTTGAAGTGAATACGAGGTATATACAACACACCACAACGATTATTATATCTTATCAAGAGACATAGAAATGGGATGCGATATCGCGTTCTAAGAATCATTAGAACACTATTGCTTCGATACGTAGACATCTGCAAACGCTATTTCCTAGCAAGGAAGTGTCGCATTTACATTCATTTGAAGTGTATGCGAGGTATACATAACACTTCGCAATGAATATTATATTTTATCATGAAACGTAGAAATGAGATGCGATATCGCGTTTTAAGAAGCATTAAAACTCTGTTGCTTCGATACGTAGACATCTGCAAACGCTACTTCCTAGCAAGGAAGTGTCGGATTTACATTCATTTGAAGCGTGTGCGAGGTATGCACGAGACTTCGCAATGAATATTATATTTTATCATGAAACGTAGAAATGAGATGCGATATCGCGTTTTAAGAAGCATCAGAACTCTACTGCTTCGATACGTAGACATCTGAAAACGTAATTTCCAAGAAAGGAAGTGTCGCATTTACTTTCTTGTGAAGTGAATACGAGGTATACATGACACATCGCAATGAATATTATATTCTATCATGAAACGTAGAAATGGGATGCGATATCGCGTTTTAAGAAGCATTGGAACTATATTGCTACGATACGTAGACATCTGCAAACGCTATTTCCTAGCATGGAAGTGTCGCATTTACATTCTTTTGAAATGAAAACGAGGTATACACAACACATCACATTGAACATTACATCTTATCATGAGACACAGAAATGAGATGTGGTATCGCGTTTTAAGAAGCATTAGAACTCTATTGCTACGATACGTAGACATCTGCAAACGCTACTTCCTAGCAAGGAAGTTTCGCATTTACATTCATTTGAAGTGTATGCGAGGTATACATAACACTTCCCAATGAATATTATATCTTTTCATGAAACATAGAAATGTGATGCGATATCCCGTTTTAAGAAGCGTTAGAACCCTATTGCTTCGATACGCACACATCTGCAAACGCCGTTTCCTAACAAGGAAGTGTCGCATTTACCTTCATTTGAAGTGTATGCGAGGTATAAGTGACACTTCGCAATGAATATTGTATCTTATCATGAAACATGGAATTGATATGCTATATCACGTTTTAAGAAGCATTAGAACTCCACTGCTTCGATATGTAGACATCTGCAAACGATATTTCCTAGCAAGGAAGTGTCGCATTTACATTACTTTGAAGTGAATACGGGGTATACATAACGCTCCACAATGAATATTATTTCTTATCATGAAACGTAGAAATGAGATGCGATATCGTGTTTTAAGAGGCATTAGAACTCTATTGCTACGATACGTAGGCATCTGCAAACGCTATTTCCTAGCAAGGAACTGCCGCGTTTACATTCATTTGAAGTGTATGCGATGTATAAGTGACACTTCGCTATGAATATTATATCTTATCATGAAACATAGAAATGAGATTCGATATCATGTTTTAAGAAGCACTAGAACCCTATTGCTACGATACGTAGGCATCTGCAAACGTTGTTTCCTAGCAAGGAAGTGACGAATATTATATCTTATCATGGAACATAGAAATGAGATGCGATATCGCGATTTGAGAAGCATTAGAACACTATTGCTTCGATACGGAGACATCTGTAAACGCTATTTCCTAGCAAGGAAGTGTCGCATTTACATTATTTTGAAGTGAATACGGCGTGCACATAACACTACACAATGAATACTACATCTTATCATGAAACGTAGAAATGAGATGCGTTATGTTGTTCTAAGAAACATAGAGCTCTATTGCTACGATACGTAGACATCTGCAAACGCTATTTCCTAGCAATGAAGTGTTGCGATTTATATTCATTTGAAGTGTGTGCGAGGTGTACATGACACTTCGCGACGAATACTATATCTTATCATGAAACATAGAAAAGAGATGCGATATCTCGTTTTAAGAATCATTAGAATTCTATTGCTACGATACGTAGACATATGCAAACTCTATTTCCTAGCATGGAAGTGTCGGATTTACATTCCTTGGAAGTGAATACAAGGTATACATGACACTTCGCAATTAATAATATATCTTATCATGAATCATAGAAATGTGATGCGATATCTCGTTTTAAGAAGCACTATAACTCTATTGCTTCGATACACAGACATCTGCAAACGCTACTTCCTAGCAAGGAAGTGTCGCATTTACATTCTTTTGTAGTGAATACGAGGTATACATAGCACTCCACAAGGAATATTATATCTTATCATGGAACATAGAATTGAGATGCGATATCGCGATTTAAGAAGCATTAGAACTCTATTGCTTCGATACGGAGACACCTGCAAACGCTATTTCCTAGCAAGGATGTGTCGCATTTACATTATTTTGAAGTGAATACGAGGTACACATAACACTACACAATGAATATTATATCTTATCATGAAACGTAGAAATGTGTTGCGTTATATCGTTCTAAGAAGCATAGAGCTCTATTGCTACGATACGTAGACATCTGCAAACTCTATTTCCTAGCATCAAAGTGTCGGATTTACATTCCTTGGAAGTGAATACAAGGTACACATGACACTTCGCAATTAATATTATATCTTATCATGAATCATAGAAATGTGATGCGATATCTCGTTTTAAATAGCATTAGAACTCTATTGCTTCGATACGTAGATTTCTGCAAACGCTACTGCTTAGCAAGGAAGTGTCGCATTTACATTCTTTTGAAAGGAATACGAGGTATGCACGACACTTCGCAATGAATATTATATCTTATCATGAAACATAGCAATGATATGCGATATCGCGTTTTGAGAAGCATTAGAACTCTATTCCTACGATACGTAGACATATGGAAACTATTTTCTAGCACGGAAGTTTCGCATTTACATTCTTTAGAAGTGAATACGAGGTATACATGACACTTCGCAATGCATATTATATCGTATCATGAACATAGAAATGGGATGCGATATCATGCTTTAAGAAGCTTTAGAACACTATTGCTTCGATACGTGGACATCTGCAAACGCTATTTCCCAGCAAGGATGTGTCGCATTTACATTCTTTTGAAGTGAATACGAGGTATACATGATACGTCGCAATCAATATTATATCTTTTCATGAAACATAGATATGAGATGCGATATCGCGTTTGAGAAGCGTCGGAAATATACTGCTACGATACGTAGACATCTACAAACGCTATTTCCTAGCAAGGAAGTACATTCGCATGTACATTCATTTGAAGTGTATGCGAGGTGTAAGTGACACTTCGCAATGAATATTATATCTTATCCTCAACCATAGAAATGAGATGCGGTATCGCGTTTTAAGAAGCATTAGAATTCTATTGTTACGATACGTAGAAATCTGGAAATGCTATTTTCTAGCAAGGAAGTTTCGCATTTACATTCTTTAGAAGTAAATACGAGGTATACATGACACTCCGCAATGCATAGTATATCTTATCATGAAACATAGAAATGAGGTACGAAATCGCATTTTAAGAAGCGTTAGAACACTATTGGTACGATACGTAGGCATCTACAAACGCTATTTCCTAGCAAGGAAGTATCGCATTTACATTCTTTTGAAGTGAATACGAGGTACACATGACATTTCACAATGAATATTATATCTTATCATGAAACATAGAAATGAGATGCGACATCTCGTTTTAAGAAGCTACGATACGTAGACATTCGCAAACGCTATTTCCTAGCAAGGAAGTGTCGCATTTACATTCTTTTGAAGTGAATGCGAGGTATACATGACACATCGCAATTAATATTATATCTTACCATGAAACATAGCAATGACATGCGATATCTCGTTTTAAGAAGTATTAGAACACTATTGCTTCGATACGTAGACATCTGCAAACGGTACGTCCTAGCAAGGAAGTGTTGCATTTACATTCTTTTGAAGTGAATACGAGGTATACACAACCCTCCACAATGTATATTATACCTTATCACGAAACATAGATATGAGATGCGATATCGCGATATAAGAAGCTGAAGCGGCATGCTTCAGGTAGCTATAGAATAAAGGAGGAAGAAAGAAGGGAAGGAAAAGAGAGGGGAAGAACGTTTCGTCCTGGGCCCGCTAGTGGACTCATCAGTACGGCTTCCTAGCAGACCCTGCCTTAGACGCTGGGATATTAGGGACAGTTCAGAACTTCTATATATTGGAAAGGAGAGGCTAGCGAGTACTTTCAGGAAATTGTAGGCTGTGCTGTCCCTCTAGTGGCGATAGTCGAAAGGCCGCCACAAAGCATTGGAAATCTATGGCTTCGATACGGAGACATCTGCAATCGCTATTTCCTAGCGAGGAAGTGTTGCATTTACATGCTTTTGAAGTGAATACGAGGTATACATAACGCTTCGCATTGAATATTATATCTTATCATGAGACATAGAAATGAGATGGGATATCGCGTTTTAAGGTGCATTAGATCCCTATCGCTTCGATACGTAGACATCTGCCAACGCTATTTCCTAGAAGGAAGAGTCGCATTTACATTCATTTGAAGTTTATGCGAGGTATACATGACTCTTCGCAATGAATATTATATCTCATCAAGAATTATAGAACTGAGATGCGATATCGCGTTTTAGGAAGCATTAGAACTCTATTGCTTCGATACGTAGACATCTGCAAGCGCTATTTCCTGGCGAGGAAGTGTCGCATATACACTCTTTTGAAGTGAATACGAGGTATACATGTCACTTCGCAATGAATATTATATCATATCATGTAACATGGAAATGAGATGCGATATCGCGTTTTAAGAAGCATTAGAACTATATTGTTTCCATACGTAGACAACTGGAAACTCTATTTCCTAGCAAGGATGTGTCGCATTTACATTCTTTTGAGGTGAATAACAGGTATACATGACATTCCACAATGAATGTTATATCTTATCATGAAACATAGAAATGAGGAGCGATTTCGCGTTTTAAGAAGCATCAGAACTCCATTGCTACGATACCTAGATATCTGCAAACGCCACTTCCTAGCAATTAAGTGTCGCATTTACATTCATTTGAAGTGTATGCAAGGTATACATGACACTTCGCAATGAATATCATATCTTATCAGGAAACATAGAAATGGTATGCGATATCGCGATTTAGGAAGCATTAGAACTCTATTGCTTCGATACGTAGACATCTGCAAACGCTATTTCCTGGCGAGGAAGTGTCGCATATACACTCTTTTGAAGTGAATACGAGGTATACATGTCACTTCGCAATGAATATTATATCATATCATGAAACATGGAAATGAGATGCGATATCGCGTTTTAAGAAGCATTAGAACTATATTGTTTCCATACGTAGACAACTGGAAACTCTATTTCCTAGCAAGGATGTGTCGCATTTACATTCTTTTGAGGTGAATAACAGGTATACATGACACTCCACAATGAATATTATATCTTATCACGAAACATAGAAATGAGATGCGATATTGCGATTTAAGAAGCATTGGAACTCAATTGCTACGATACGTAGACATGTGCAAACGCTATTTAATAGCATGGAAGTGTCGCAATTACATTTTTTAGAAGTGTATACGAGGTATACATGACATTTCGCAATGAATATTATATCTTATCATGAAACAGAAATGAGATGCGATATCGCGTTTTAAGAAGCATTGGAACGCTATTGCTTCGATACGTAGACATCTACAAACGCTACTTCCTAGCAAGGAAGTGTCGCATTTACATTCATTTGGAGCGAATGCGAGGTATACATGACACTTAGCAATGAATATTATATTGTGACGTCAGGCGTGCCGCCTGCCACCCTCTCAACGCACCACAGCAACCAACCTCACGCGCCTGCAGCACAGGCAACACCCAGGCGCAACTCGCCGTCTCACTCAGGCCAAGGGCTACGACCATCGACTCGCTCGCACCCGCAGATGTGCTCACCGTCTCTCTAACTCCAAGGGACATACCCTCCGTCTCACTCTCACCCACAGAGGAGCTCGCAGTCTCTCTCACTCCAAGGGACCTACCCTCCGTCTCACTCGCACCCGCAGAGGTGTTCGCCTTCTCTCTCGCTCCAAGGGCAACACACTCTGTCTCACTCGCACCGAGGACCTCGTGCGCCATCTCGCTCGCACCAAGGACCATGCGCGCTGTCTCGCTCCCACTCAAGGAGCCATCCACCGTCTCACTCTTACCTGCAGGGAAACTCGCCCTCTCGCTCACTCCAGGGACGTACCATGAGAATCAACCTCTACGAGATCCGACGACGGGAACCCTCACCGTACAAAGGACTCTACGATTTCACCATCCCAGATCTGCCATGCCCAAAACACTATTTCTAAGATTATTAATTAACATTATATATATACTCCTACATTCTAAGCTCTGTATTCCTAGCTCATAGAATTTACACGACACTACTTTATAACGACACAAACAACACACATTTTACGTTTAAGGCGTAATTTCTAATTTCATACTTGTATCTCTATATTCATAAGTTGCGCTAATTAAGTAAGCCGCGACGCGCGAGATCGCGATTGCCTCAGCGGCACGCGCCGCTAACCCCACCACGCAACGCCGAGACCCCACTCGGGCGTCCACATACTCCCACCTACGTTCGCACGCGACCGAAGCGCTCCGAGAGTCGAGGAGGTCGCAGACGCATCTTGGGAGATACAGTGAGTTATTTACAGACAGACAGACACAGTCAGTCAGTACCGTCAGTACGGTACAGTTCTATCTCGCCTTCGGGCACTTCTAATTCCAAGTCTCTTCCACGTCGCGCCTTAGGGCCGTCGCGCAGCCTCGATGAGGTTCCTAATTCTAAAGTCTTTGTTCTAATTCCTAATTCATAGTTAACCTAGTCTTAATACTTAGAAATAATTGTTCTTGTACTCTTTGATTTAGAATATACCTTATTATTTTTCTACCACATCAAGTTCTAGTTCATTCCAACTCCATTTCTAAATTCAATTATATTTTAATACAAATTCTTCCAAGTTCGTAACAACTTGAGTGTTTATAAACGAACTCTTCGCGCCGGGAGGAAGAATTTAATCCATTATCTCGTGCGGAATACGTTGGTGAAACGCCAGAATTCATCGTTCATCGACGGACGGCGACATTCATCGTAGCTTCCACGGTCACAACGCCGATTCCAGCCAGCCGTACGCCGACTCCTCCCCCGAGAACGACCCTTGACGATCGCCACATCTGAAAGCAGAAGAGGGAAAACAGCGGAAAGGTAAGTAAAATCCCTCCTTACACGCGTTCGCGATTGTTTACGGTGCCCGCGTCTTGCCAGAATCGACGGACCCGGTCATACGCGTTTTATACCGGACCGAATTCTCGACTAAAAGGCTTGTGTCATTCAGCCTCCTGGGATACGAATAATTTGTTCGCCAGGACGTGACAATATCCTATTATGAAAATTAGAAATGTGATGCGATATCGCGTTTTAAGAAGCATTGGAATACAATTGCTACGATACGTAGACATCTGCAAACGCTATTTAATAGCAAGGAAGTGGCGCATTTACATACTTTTGAAGTGAATACGAGGTATACATAACACTTCGCAATGAATATTATATCCTATCATGAACGATAGAAACGAGATGCGATATCGCGTTTTAAGAAGCATTAGAACTCTACTGCTACGATACGTAGACATGTGCAAACGCCATTTCTCAGCAACCAAGTGTCGCATTTACATTCTTTTGAAGTGAATACGAGGTATAGATGACACTTCGCAATGAATATTATATCTTATCATGAAACATAGAAATGAGATGCGATATCGCGTCTTGAGAAGCATTAGAACACAACTGCTTCGATACGTAGAGATATGCAAACGCTATTTCCTAGCAAGGAAGTGGCGCATTTACATACTTTTGAAGTGAATACGAGGAATACATAACACTTCGCAATGAATATTATATCATATCATGAAGCATAGAAATGAGATGCGATATCGCGATATAAAAAGCATTAGAACTCAATTGCTACACCACGTAGACATCTGCAAACGCTATCTAATAGCAAGGAAATGTAGCATTTACATTCTCTTGAAGTGAATACGAGGTATACATGACACTTCGCAATGTATAATATATCTTATCATGAACATAGAAGTGAGATGGTATACCGCGATTTAAAAAGCATTAGAACTCTATTGCTACGATACGTTGACATCTGCAAAATATTTATCCTAGCAAGAAAGTGTCGCATTTACATTCTTTTGAAGTGAATACGAGGTATTCATGACACTCCACAATGAATATTATATTTACCATAAAACATAGAAATGTGATGCGATATCTCGATTTAAGAAGCATTAGAACTCTATTGCTTCGATACGTAGACATCTGCAAACACTATTTCCTTGGAAGGAAGTGTCGCATTTACATTCACTTGAAGTGTATCCGAGGTATACATGACACATCGCAGTGAACATTATATCTTATCATGAAACATAGAAATGAGGAGCGATATCGCGTTTTGAGAAGCATTAGAACTCTATTGCTACGATACGTAGAAATATGCAAACGTTATTCCTAGCAAGGAAGTGTCGCATTTACATTCCTTTGATGTGAATACTAGGTATACATAACACTGTACAATGAATATTGTATCTTATCATGATACATAGTAATGAGATGCGATATCGCGTTTTGAGAAGCATTAGAACTCTATTGCTTCGATAAGCAGACATCTGCAAACGATATTTCCTAGCAAGGAAGTTTGGCATTTTCATTCATTTAAAGCGTAGACGAGTTATACATAACATTGCACAATGAATATTATATCCTATAATGTAACATAAAAATGAGGTAAGATATCGCGTTTTAAGATGCATTAGAACTCTATTGCTACGATCCGTATAAATCTGCAAACGATATTTCCTTGCATGGAAGTGTAGCATTTACATTGATTTGAAGTGTATGCGAGGCATACATGACTCTTCGCAATGAATATTATATTTTATCATGAAACGTAGAAATGAGATGCGATATCGCGTTTTAAGAAGCATTAGAACTCTGTTGCTTCGATACGTAGACATCTGCAAACGCTACTTCCTAGCAAGGAAGTGTCGGATTTACATTCATTTAAAGCGTAGACGAGTTATACATAACATTGCACAATGAATATTATATCCTATAATGTAACATAAAAATGAGGTAAGATATCGCGTTTTAAGATGCATTAGAACTCTATTGCTACGATCCGTATAAATCTGCAAACGATATTTCCTTGCATGGAAGTGTAGCATTTACATTGATTTGAAGTGTATGCGAGGCATACATGACTCTTCGCAATGAATATTATATTTTATCATGAAACGTAGAAATGAGATGCGATATCGCGTTTTAAGAAGCATTAGAACTCTGTTGCTTCGATACGTAGACATCTGCAAACGCTACTTCCTAGCAAGGAAGTGTCGGATTTACATTCATTTGAAGCGAGTGCGAGGTATACACGAGACTTCGCAATGAATATTATATTTTATTATGAAACGTAGAAATGAGATACGATATCGCGTTTTAAGAAGCATCAGAATTCTATTGCTTCGATACGTAGACATCTGAAAACGCCACTTCCTAGCAAGGAAGTGTCGCATTTACATTCATTTGAAGTGTATGCGGGGTACACATAACACTTCGCAATGAATATTATATCTTATCATGAAACATAGAAATAAGATGCGTTATCGCGATTTAAAAAGCATTAGAAATCTATTGGTACGATACGTAGACATCTGCAAACGCTATTTAATACCAAAGCAGTGTCGCATTTTCATTCTTTTGAAGTGAATACGAGGTATACATAGCACTTCACACTGAATATTATATCTTATCATGAGACATAGAAATGAGATGCGATATCGCGATTTAAAAAGCATTAGATCTCTTTTGCTACGATACGTAGACATCTGCAATCGCTATCTAATAGCAAGGAAGTATCGCACTTACATTCTTTTGTAGTGAATACGAGGTATACAAAACAGTCCACAATGAATATTACATCATGTCATGAAACACAGAAATGAGATGCGATATTGCGATTTAAGAAGCATTAGAACTCAATTGCTTCGGTACGTAGAGATCTACAAACGCTATTTCCTAGCAAGGAAGTGTCGCATTTACATTCTTTTGAAGTGAATAGGAGGTATATATAACACACCACAATGAATATTATAACTTATCATGAAACATGGAAATGAGATGCGATATCGCGTTTTAAGAAGCATTAGAACTCTAATCCTACGATACGTAGACATCT
This sequence comes from Xylocopa sonorina, assembly GCF_050948175.1. Lineage (NCBI taxonomy): Eukaryota > Metazoa > Arthropoda > Insecta > Hymenoptera > Apidae > Xylocopa > Xylocopa sonorina. The sequence continues at coordinate 388,410 of NW_027490190.1, read as the reverse complement.
GCAAACCTTATTTCCTAGCACGGGAGTGTCGCATTTACATTCTTTTCAAGTGAATACAAGGTATACATAACACTTCGCAAAGAATATTATACCTTATCATGAAACATAGAAATGAGATGCGATAATGAGTTTTAAGAAGCATTAGAACCGCATTGCTTCGCTACGTAGACATTTGGAAACGCTATTTCCTAGAGAGAAAGTGTCGCATATACATTCATTTGATGTGTAGTCGAGGTATTCATGACACTTCGCAATTAATATTATATCTTATCATGAATCATAGGAATGAGATGCGATATCATGTTTTAAGGAGCATTAGAACACTATTGCTTCCATACGTAGACATCTGCTAACGCTACTTCCTAGCAAGCAAGAGCCGAATTTACATTCATTTGATGTGTATCAGAGGTACACATGACACTACGCAATGAATATTATATCTTATCATGAGTCATAGGAATGAGATGCGATATCGTGTTTTAAGAAGCATTAGAAATCTACTGCTTCGATACGTAGACATCTGCAAACACTACTTCCTACCAAGGAACTGTTGCATTTACATTCTTTTCAAGTGAATAGCAGGTATATATAACACTCCGCAATGAATGTTACATCTTATCACGAATCATAGAAATGAGATGCGATGTCGCAGATTAAGAAGCATTCTAACTCTATTGCTTCGATATGTAGACATCTGGAAACGTTATTTCCTAGAAAGGAAGTGTAGCATTTACATTCATTTGAAGTGTAGACGAGGAATACATAACACTTCGCAATTAATATTATATTTTATCATGAAACATAGAAATGTGATGCGATATCCCGTTTCAAGAAGCATTAGAACTCTATTGCTTCTATACGTAGACATCTGCAAACGCTATTTCCTAGCAAGGAAGTGTCGCATTTACATTCACCTGAAGTGTATGCGAGGTATACATGACACTTCGCAATGAATATCATATCTTATCATGAAACAATAAAATGAGATGCGATATCACGATTTAAGAAGCATTAGAACTCTATTGTTTCGGTACGTAGACATCTGGAAACCCTACTTCCTAGCATGGAAGTGTCGCACTTACATTTATTTGTAGTGAATACGAGGTATACATGACTCTGCACAATGAGTATTATATCTTATCATGAAATATAGAAATGAGATGCGATATCGCGTTTTGAGAAGCACTAGAACTTTATTGCTACGATACGTAGACATCTACAAACGCTACATCCTAGCAAGGAAGTGTAGCATTTACATTCATTTGAAGTATAGACGATGAATACATAACACTTCGCAATGAATATTATATCTTATCATGAAACATAGAAATGAGGTGCGTTATCGCGTTTTAAGAAGCATTAGAACACAATTGCTTCGATACGTAGAGATCTGCAAACGCAATTTGCTAGCAAGGGAGTGACGCATTTACATTCATTTGAAGTGTATGCGAGGTATAAGTGACACTTCGCAATGAATATTATAACGTATCATGAAACATAGTAATGAAATGCGATATCTCGTTTTAAGAAGCATTAGAAATCTATTTCTTCGGTACGTACATATCTGCAAACGTTATTTCCTAGCATGGAAGTGTCGCATTTCCATTCATTTGGAGTGAATACGAGGTATACATGACACTTCGCAATGAATATTATATCTCATCATGAAAGATAGAAATGTGATGCGATGTCGCGTTTTAAGAAGCATTAGATCTCTACTTCTACGATATGTAGACATCTGCAAACGCTATTCCCTAGCATGGAAGTGTTGCATTTACATTCATTTGAAGCGTATGCGAGGTATGCATGACACTTCGCAATGAATATTATATCTTATCATGAAACATAGAAGTGAGATGCAATATCGCGATATAAGAAGCATTGGAACTCTATTGCTTCGATACGGAGACATCTGCAATCGCTATTTCCTAGCAAGGAAGAGTCGCATTTGCATTCATTTGAAGTGTAGACGAGGAATACATAACACTTCGCAAGGAATATTATAACTTATCATGAGACATAGAAATGGTATGCGATATCTCGTTTTAAGAAGCACTAGACATCTATTGTTCCGATACGTAGACATCTGGAAACGCTAATTCCTAGGAAGGAAGTGTCGCATTTACATTCCTTTGAAGTGAATACGTGGTATACATGACACTTCGCAGTGAATATTATATCTTATCATGAAACATAGAAATGAGATGCGATGTCGCGTTTTAAGAAGCATTAGAACTCTATTGCTACGATACGTAGACATCTGGAAACGCTACTTCCTGGAAAGGAAGTGTCGCATCTACATTCACTTGAAGTGTAGAAAAGGAATACATAACACTTCGCAATGAATATTATATCATATCATGAAGCATAGAAATGAGATGCAATTTCGCGATTTAAGAAGCATTTGAACTCTATTGCTTCACTACGTAGACATCTAGAAACGCTGTTTCCTAGAGAGGCAGTGTCGCATTAACATTCATTTGAAGTGTAGACGAGGAATACATAACACTTCCCAACGAATATTATATCTTATCATGAGACATAGTAATGAGATGCGTTATCGCGTTTTGAGAAACATTAGATATCTATTGCTTCGATACGTAGACATCTGCCAACTCTGTTTCGTAGGAAGGAAGTGTCGCATTTACATTCATTTGAAGTGTATGCGAGGTATACATGACACTTCGCAATGAATATTATATCTTATCATGATACATAGAAATGAGATGCGATTTCGCGTCTTAATAAGCATTAGAAATCTATTTCTACGATACGTAGACATCCTCAAACGCTAGTTCCTAGCAAGGAAGTTTCGCATTTACATTCTTATGAGGCGAATACGAGGTATACATAACATTGCACAATGAATATTATATCTTATCATGAAACATAGAAATGAGGTGCGAGATTTTGTTTTAAGATGCATTAGAACCCTATTGCATCGTTACGTAGACATCTGGAAACGTTATTTCCTAGAAAGGAAGTGTCGCATTTACTTTCATTGGAAGTGTAGACGAGGAATACATAACAGTTCGCAATGAATATTATATCTTATCATGAAACATAGAAATGGGATGCGATATCGCGTTTTAAGAAGCATTCGAACTCTATTGCTTCGATACGTAGACATTTGCAAACGCTACTTCCTAGCAAGGTAGTTGCGCATTTGCATTCTTTTGAAAGGAATACGAGGTTTACATGACACTTTGCAATGAATATTATATCTTATCATGAAACATAGAAGTGAGATGCAATATCGCGATATAAGAAGCATTGGAACTCTATTGCTTCGATACGTAGACATCTGCAAACGCTATTTCCAAGCAAGGAAGTGTCACATTTACATTCTTTTGATGTGAATACGAGGTGTACATAACACTCCACAATGCATATTATATCTTATCATGAAACATAGAAAGTAGATGTGATATCGCGTTTTGAGAAGCATTAGAACTCTATTGCTACGATACGTAGACATCTGCCGACGCTATTTCTTAGCAAGATAGTGTCGCATTTACATTCTTTTGTAGCTAATACGAGGTATACATAACACTGCACAATGAATATTGTCACGTCCGGCGAAAGAATTTGTCGTTATCCGGAGGCTTCACGACACGAGCCTATTTATACGGTTTTCGGTCCGCGGGAACGCGTTACGACCGGGTCCGATATTTTTGGCTTACGCGACGCGGTAAAAACACTCGCGGTATGATGGAAAAGCCTTACCTTTCGCTAGCTTCGGTTTCGATACGCAGGTAAAATGTGCGTCGAGGGTCGTTGGTAGTTATCGATGCAGCGATCGGTCGGTTGATGTTGACGGTGACTTTGATTAACTTCCAGCAAAACGGGGAACAGCGGTCTGGATGCAGAGTAGATTCAGCGTAGACTGTGGATATTGCAGAGACGTTGGCTGCAGAGGCAGGCGGATCGGCGCTGATCGACGTTTCGGAAAACTGTGACTGAACCGGAACGATGACGACAGGTTGCTGCGGTACGAGGAATCGGGGTGTATCTCCTAGCTATTCACGAACAAGTGAACGCATAAAATTCTTACGACCCGCGCGTCGTGTTCTTCGCGAACCGGATCCACGTTTCATTCACCCAGTTTTTCTGTAGCTTCAGGCAATGTTCAGAAGGATAAGCGGTGGTCCGCTCTATCGCAACGTCGCAAAGCTGAGTTCTATACTCCTTCAAGGTGAACAAACGCAACCCAGTTGTTGGAAGAAACACGTCGTAGAATTTGGACTTTAAGAATAATGTATTAACGTAAGAACTAGTATATTATGTTTAGGTTTAGTAATTATTGGAATAGGAACTAGTAGAACTGGTAAAAGAACTTGTAGATTGGATTTAGTAACTAAAGTAAAATATATTCTAAGTTAAAGTGTACAACAGTGAAATTATTCTAAGTTAAAATTAGTAAAATAGAAATATCAATGCGTAGCCTAGACCCCACATTGAGGCGGCTTGAGATTGAAGCTCGATGTTAATTCTAGGAGACCGAGGACTCGAATGTATCTCTCGAGGCGCGTCTGGGACCTCCTAGGTTCGTGAGGCGCTACGGTCGCAGGCGCTCGTGGTAGGGAGCGCGCGGTCCAGCGAGTGGGGACTCGCGGCTCGTGGTGGGGCTGGCGGCACGTGCCGATAGCCCAGGCGCATCTTCAGCGTCTAATCTTAAGAATAAGGACTTAGAATTACATGTGTGTTGTGGTGTGTTACAATTCGTGTCGAGTACTTATATCTATGAGTATCATAGACTTATTCTAGAAATAGTATGTAGGTTCAGGCAACGTAGATTCCCTGAACTGGAAAAGTCCCCATTGCGGCGACGGACTGCGGCTTCTTCTCTCTGTTGGGCGGAATTCCTGATGAGAGGGCGATAGGGTTGCTCGTAGGTGCGAGCGAGACAGCGGTCCTTGCAGGCACGTCTGAGTGCGTGCGGCCGTGCGCGCGCGAACTCTGCTGGTTGCCGATACTTCAGGCGAGTATTGCAGGTTGCCTGTGTCCAGGGGTCGATGCTGGAGGTTACGAAGATGCTGACGTATGTAATGGGTGGCAGGCGCTACGCCTGACGTCACAATATTACATCATATCATGATTGCGATTTAAGAAGCATCAGAACACTCTGGCTTCGATACGTAGACATCTGCAAACGCTACTCCCTAGCAAGGAAGTGCCGCATTTACATTCTTCTGAAGTGAATGCGAGGTATACATGACACATCGCAATGAATATTATATCTTATCATGAAACATAGCAATGAGATGCGATATCTCGGTTTAAGAAGCATTAGAAATCTATTGCTTCGATACATAGATATCTGCAAACGCTATTTAATAGCAAGGAAGTGTCGCATTTACGTTCTTTTGAAGTGAATACGAGGTATACATAACACTCTACAATGAATATTATACCTTATCATGATACATAGAAGTGAGATGCGATATCGCGTTTTATGAAGCACTAGAACTGTATTGCTTCGATACGTAGTCATCGGGAAACGCTATTTCCTAGCAAGGAGGTGTCGCAGTTACATTCAATTGAAGTGAATACGAGGAATACATAACACTTCGCAATATTATATCTTATCCTGAAACATAGAAATGAGATGCGATATCGCGATTTAAGAAGCATTTGACATCTATTGCTTTGATTCGTAGACATCTGGAAACGCTATTTCCTAGAAAGGTAGTGTCGCATATACATTCGTTTGAAGTGTAGACCAGGAATACATAACACTTCGCAATGAATATTATATCTTATCATGAAACATAGAAGTGAGATGCGATATCGCGATTTAAGAAGCATAACAACTCTATTGCTTCGATACGTAGACATCTTCAAACAATACTTCCTAGCAAGGAAGTACCGCATTTACATTCTATTGAAGTTAATACGAGGTATACGTGACTCTTCGCAATGAATATTATATCTTATCATGAAACATAGATGTGAGATACGATATCGTGATTTAAGAAGCATTAGAACTCTATTGCTTCGATACGTAGATATTAGCAGTCAATAATTCCTAGCTAGGAAGTGCCGCATTTACATTCTTTTGAAGTGAATACACTTCGCAATGAATATCATATCTTATCATGAAACATAGATGTGAGATACGATATCGTGATTTAAGAAGCACTAGATCTCTATTGCTTCGATACGTAGATATCAGCAGTCAATACTTCCTAGCTAGGAAGTGCCGCATTTACATTCTTTTGAAGTGAATACGAGGTATACATAACACATCGCAATGAATATTATATCTTATCATGAAGCATAGAAATGAGAAGCGACATCGCGTTCTAAGAGGCGTTAGAACTCCATTGCTTCGATACGTAGACTGCTGCCAACGCTATTTCCTAGCAAGGAAGTGTCCCATTTACATTCTTTTGAAGTGTATGAGAGTTATAAGTGACACTTCGCAATGAATACTATATTTCATCATGAAGCATAGAAATGAGAAGCGATACCGCGATATAAGATGCATTAGAACTCTATTGCTACGTTACGTAGACATCGGCAAACGCTATTTAATAGCATGCAAGTGTCGCAGCTACATTCTTTTGAGGTGAATACGAGGTATACATAACGCTCCACAATGAATATTATACCTCATTACTAAAAATAAAAATGAGATGCGATATCGCGTTTTAAGAAGCATTAGAACTCTATTGCTACGATACGTAGACATCTGCAGACACTATTTCTTAGCAAGGAGGAGTCGCATTTACATTCTTTTGAAGTGATTACGGTGTATACATAACACTGCACAATGAATATTATATCTTATCACGAAACATAGAAATGAGATGCGATATCGCGATTTAAGAAGCATTTGACATCTATTGCTTCGATACGTAGACATCTGGAAACGCTATTTCCTAGAAAGGTAGTGTCGCATTTACATTCTTTTGAAGTGAATACGAGGTATACATGACATTTCGCAATGAATATTATACCTTATCATGAAACATAGAAATGTGATGCGACATCTCGGTTTAAGAAGCATTAGAATTCTATTGCTACGGTACGTACACATCTGCAAACGCTATTTCCTAGCAAGGAAGTGTCGCATTTACATTCTTTTGAAGTGAATACGAGGTATAAATGACAATTCGCAGTGAATATTATATCTTATCGTGAAACATAAAAATGAGATGCGGTATCGCGTCTTAGGAAGCATTAGAGCTCAATTGTTACGATGCGTAAAGATCTGCAAAAGGCTATTTCCTAGCAAGGAAGTGTCGCATTACATTCATTTGAAGTGTAGACGGGGAATACATAACACTTCGCAAATAATATTATATCGTATCATGAAACATAGAAATGAGATGCGATATCCCGTTTTAAGAAACATTAGAACTCTACTGCTTCGATACGTAGAGATCTGCAAACGCTATTTCCTAGGAAGGAAGTGACGCATTTACATTCATGTGAAGTGTGTGCGAGGTATAAGTGACATTTCGCAATTAATATTTTATCTGATCATGAAACATAGAAATGAGATGCGATATCGCATTTTACGAAGCATTAGAACTCTATTGCTACGATACGTAGGCATCTGCAAACGCTATTTCCTAGCACTGAAGTGTCGCATTTACGTTCTTTCGAAGTAGTTACGAGGTATACATGATACTTCGCAATGAATATTATATCTTATCATAAAACGTAGAAATGAGATGCGATATCGCGATTTAAGAAGCATTAGAACTCTATTGCTACGATACGTAGACATCTACAAAAGCTATTTAATAGCTCTAGGAACTATCGCATTTACAATCTATTGATGTGAATACGGGGTATACATAACACTCCACAATGAATATTATACCTTATCACATAACATAGCAATGCGATGCGATAACGCGATTTAAGTAGCATTAGATCCCTATTGCTTGGATACGGAGACATCTGCAAACGATATTTCCTAGCAAGGAAGTGTCGCATTTACATTCATTTGAAGTGTATGCGAGGCATACATAACACTTCGCAATGAATATTATAGCTTGTCGTGAAACATAGAAATGAGATGCGATATCGCTATTTAAGAAGCATTAAAATACTATTGCTTCGATGCGTAGACATTTGCAAACGCTGCTTGCTAGCAAGGATGTGTAGCGTTTACTTTCTTTTGAAAGGAATAAGAGGTATACATGACACTACGCAATGAATATTATATCTTATCATGAAACACAGAAATGAGATGCGATATCGCGTTTTGAGAAGCATTAGAACTCTATTGCTTCGGTACGTAGACATCTGCAAACTTTATTTCCTAGCAAGGAAATGTCGCAGTTACATTCCTTTGAAGTGAATACGAGGTATACATGACTCTTTGCAACGAAAATTATATCTTATCATGAAACATAGAAATGAGATGCGATATCGCGATTTAAGGAGCATTAGAACTCTATTGCTTGCATAAGTAGCAATCAGCAAACGCTACTTCCTAGCAAGGAAGTGTCGCATTTACATTCTTTTGAAGTGTAGACGAGATATACATAACACTGCACAAAGAATATTATATCTTATCATGAAACATAGAAATGAGATGCGATATCGCTATTTAAGAAGCATTAGAATACTATTGCTTCGATGCGTAGACATTTGCAAACGCTGCTTGCTAGAAAGGATGTGTAGCGTTTACTTTCTTTTGAAAGGAATAAGAGGTATACATGACATTACGCAAAGAATATTTTATCTTATCATGAAACACAGAAATGAGATGCGATATCGCGATTTAAGAAGCATTAGAACTCTATTGCTTCGATATATAGACATCTGCAAGCGCTATTTCCTAGCAAGGAAGTGTCGCATTTACATACATAAAGTGTATGCGAGGTATACATAACACTTCGCGATGAATATTATATCTTATCATGATACATAGAATTGAGGTGCGATATCTAATTTTAAGATGCAATAGAACTCCATTGCTTCGATACGCAGATATCTGCAAACGCTGCTTCCTAGCAATGAAATGTCGCATTACATTCACTTGAAGTGTATGCGAGGTATACATAACACTTCGCAATGAATATTATATCTTATCATGAAACATACAAATGAGATGCGATATCGCAATTCAAGAAGCATTAGAACTGTATTGCTACGATACGTAGACATCTGCAAACGCAGTTTCCTAGAGAGGAAGTGTCGCATTTACATTCATATGAAGTGTATGCGAGGTGTACATGACACTTCGCAATGAATATTATATCTTATCATGAAACATAGTAATGATATGCGATATCGCGTTTTGAGAATCATAAGAAATCTATTGCTACGATACGTAGAAATCTGAAAACGCTACATCCTAGCAAGGAAATGTCGCAATTACATTCTTTTGATGTGAATACAAGGTATACATAACACATCGTTATGAATATTATAACCTATCATGAAACATATAAATGAAATGCGATATGGCGTTTTAAGAAGCAATAGAACTCTATTGCTTCGATATATAGACATCTGCAAACGCTATTTCCTAGCGAGGAAGTGTCGCATTTATATTCATTTGAAGTGTAGACGAGGAGTACATAACAGTTCGCAATGAATATTATATTTTATCATGAGACATAAAAATGAGATTTGATATCGCGTTTTAAGAAGGATTAGAACTCTATTGCTTCGAAACGTAGACATCTGCAAACGATATTTTCTAGCAAGGAAGTGTCGCATTTACATTCTTTTCAAGTGAATGAGAGGTATGCATGACATTTCGCAATGAATATTATATCTTATCATGAAACATAGAAACGAGATGCGACATCTCGTTTTAAGATGCATTAGAACTCTATTGTTTCGATACTCAGACATCTGCAAACGCTATTTCCTAGCAAGGAAGTGTCGCAGTTACATTCTTTTGAAGTGAATACGAGGTATACATAGCAGTGCACAATGAATATTATATCCTATCATGAAACATAGAAGTGAGTTGCGATATCGCGTTTTAGGAAGCACTAGAACACTATGGCTACGACACGTAGACATCTGGAAACGCAATTTCCTAGCATGGAAGTGTCGCATTTCCATTCATTTGGAGTGAATACGAGGTATACATGACACTTCGTAATGAGTACTATATCTTATCATGAAGCATAGAAATGAGATGCGACGTCGCGTTTTAAGAAGCGTTAGAACTCCATTGCTTCGATACGCAGACTGCTGCCAACTCTATTTCCTAGCAAGGAAGTGTTGCATTTACATTCTTTTGAAGTGAATACGAGGAATGCATGACACTTCGCAATAAATATTATATCTTATCATGAAACACAGAAATGGGATGCGATATCGCGTTTTGAGAAGCGTTACAACTCCATTGCTACGGTACGTAGACATCTGCAAACGCTATTTCCTAGCAAGGAACTGCCGCATTTACATTCTTTTGATGTGAGTACGAGGTATGCATGATAGTTCGCAATAAATATTATATCCTATCATGAAACATAGAAATGGGATGCGATATCGCGATTTAAAGGCCATTAGAACACTATTGCTGCGACACTTAGACATCTGCAAACGTTATTTCCTAGCAAGGAATTGTCGCATTTACGTTCATTTGAATTGTATGCGAGGTATACGAGACACTTCGCAATGAATATTATATATTATCATGAAACATAGAAATGAGATGCGATATTGCGATTTAAGTGGCATTAGAACACTATCTTTTGAAGTGAAAGCGAGGTATACATAACACTCCACAATGAATATTATATCTTATCATGAAACATAGAAATGAGATGCGATATGGCGATTTAAAGAGCATTAGAACACTATTGCTTCGGCACGTAGACATCTGCCAACGCTATTTCCTAGCAAGAAAGTGCGGCATTTACATTCTTTTGAAGTGAATACGATATACACAAGACATAGAAATGAGATTCGATATCTCTATTTAAGAAGCATTAGAACTCTGTTGCTTCGTTACGTAGACATCTGCAAACGCTACTTGCTATCAAGGAAGTACCGCATTTACATTCTTTTCCAGTGAATACGAGGCATACAAGACAATTCGCTATGTATATTATATCTTATCATGAAACAAAGAAATGAGATGCGATATCGCGATTTAAGAAGCATTAGAATTCTATTGCTTCGATACGTGGACTTCTGCAAACGCTACCTCCGAGCAAGGAAGTGTCGCATTTACATTCTTTTGAAGTGAATACGAGTTATACATGACACTTCGCAATGAATATTATTCCTCATCATGAAACATGGAAATGAGGTGCGATATCGCTATTTAAGAAGCATTAGAACACTGTTGCTACGATACGTAGACATCTGCAAACACTATTTCCTAGCAAGGAAGTGTCGCATTTACATTCATTTGTAGTGTATGCGAGGTATACATGCCACTTCCCAATGAATATTATTTCTTCTCATGAAACATAGAAATGAGATGCGATATCCCGTCTTAAGAAGCATTGGAACTCTATTGCTTCGATACGGTAACATTTGCAAACGCTATTTCGCAGCAAGGAATTGTCGCATTTACATACATTTGAAGTGTAGACGTGGAAAACATAACACTTCGTAAAGAATACTATATCTTATCATGAGACATAGACAGGAGAGGCGATATCGCGTTTTAAGAAGCATTAGACCTCTATTGCTTCGATAGGCAGACATCTGCAAACGCTACTTCCCTGGAAGGAAGTGTCGCACTTATATTCTTTTGAAGTGTATACGCGGTATACATAACACTCCACAATGTATATTATATCTTACCATGAAACACAGAAATGAGATGCGGTATCCCGTTTTAAGAAGCATTAGATCTCTACTGCTTCGATACGTAGACATCTGCAAACCTTATTTCCTAGCAAGGAAGTGTCGCGTTTACATTCTTTTGAAGTGAATACGAGGTATACATGACAATTCGCAATGAATATTATAGCTTATCATGAAGCATAGAAATGAGAAGCGATATCGCGGTATAAGATGCATTAGAACCCTATTGCTACGATACGTAGACATCTGCAAACGCTATTTTCTAGCATGGAAGTGTCGCATTTACATTCCTTTGAAGTGAAGACGAGGTATACATAACACACCACAATGAATATTATATCTTATCATGAAGCATAGAAATGAGATGCGAATATCGTGTTTTAAGAAGCATTAGAACTCTATTGATTTGATACGTAGACAACTGAAAACGCTATTTCCTAGCAAGGAAGTATCGGGTTTACATTCTTTTGAAGCCAATACGATGTATACATGACACTTCGCAATGAATATTATATCTTATCATGAAAAATAGATATGAGATGCGATATCGCGATTTGAGAGGCATTAGAACACCATTGCTACGATACGTAGGTATTTGCAAACGCTATTTCCTAGCAAGGAAGTGTCGCATTTACATTCATTTGAAGTTAATACTAGGTATACATGACACTTCGCAATGAATATTATATCTTATCATGAAACATAGAAATGAGTTGCGATATAGCGTTTTAAAAATCGTTAGAACTCTATTGCTTGGATACGTAGACATCTGCAAACGCTATTTCCCAGCAAGGAAGTGTCGCATTTACATTCATTTGAAGTGTATGCGTGGTTATACAAAACACTCCACAATGAATATTATACCTTATCATGAAACATAGAAGTGACATGCGATATCCCGTTGTAAGAAACATTAGAACTCTATTGCTTCGATACGTAGACATCTGGAAACGCTATTTCTTAGCAAGGATGTGTCGCATTTACATTCATTTAAAGTGTATGCGATGTATACATGACACTTCGCAGTGAATATTATATCTTATCACGAAACATAGAAATGAGATGCGATATCGCATTTTAAGAAGCATTAGAACTCTATTGCTTCGATACATAGACATCTGCGAACGCTATTTAATAGCATGTAAGTGTCGCATTTACATTCTTTTGAGGTGAATACGAGGTATACATAACGCTCTACAATGAATATTATACCTCATCGCTAAAAATAGAAATGAGATGCGATATCGCGTTTTAAGAAGCATTAGAACTCTAATGCTTCGATACGCAGACATCTGAAAACGCTATTTCCTAGCAAGGGAGCGTCGCATTTACATTCCTATGAAGTGAATACGAGGTAAACATAACACTCCACAATGATTACTATATCTTATCATGAAACATAGAAATGAGGTGCGATATCGCGATTTAAGAAGCATTAGAACTCTATTGCTTCGAAACGTAGACATCTGCAAGCGCTATTTCCTAGAGAGGAAGTGCCGCATTCACATTCTCTTGAAGTAAATACGAGGTATAATAACACTCCACAATGAATATTGTATCTTATCATGAAACACAGAAATGAGATGCGATATCGCGGTTTAAAAAGCATTAGAACTCTATTGCTACGATACGTAGACATCTGCGAACGCTATTTCCTAGAAGGGATGTGTCGCATTTTCATTCATTTTAAGTGTAGACGAGGAATACATAACAATTCGCAATGAATATTATATCTTACCATGAAAAATAGAAATGATATGCGATTCCGCGTTTTAAGAAGCACTAGAACTCTATAGCTACGATACGTAGACATTTGCAAGCGCTATTTCCTAGAAAGGAAGGGTCGCATTCACATTCTTTTGAAGTGAATACGATGTATACATAACACTCCCCAATGAATATTACATCTTATGACGAATCATGGAAATGAGATGCGATATCGAGATTCAAGAAGCATTAGAACTCCATTGCTACGATACGTAGACATCTGCAAACGCTATTTCCTAGCAAGGAAGTGTCGCATTTACATTCATTGGAAGTGTAGACGAGGAATACATAACAATTCGCAATGAATATTATATCTTATCATGAAAAATAGAAATGGGATGCGATTCCGCGTTTTAAGAAGCACTAGAACTCTATATCTTCGACACGTAGACACGTGCAACGCTATTTCATACCAAGGATGTGTCGCATTTACAATCTTTTGAAGTGAATACGAGGTATACATGACACTTCGTAATGAATATTATATCTTATCATGAGACATAGAAATGAGATGCGATATCACGTTTGAGAAGCGTTAGAACTATATTGCTACGATACGTAGACATCGGCAAACACAATTTCCTAGCAAGGGAGTGTTGCATTTACATTCTTTAGAAGTGAATAGGAGGTATACATGACACTTCGCAATGAATATTATATCTTATCATGAAACACAGAAATGAGATGCGATATCGCGTTTCAAGAAGCGTTAGAACTCTGTCGCTACGATACGTAGACATCTGGGAACGCTATTTACTAGGAAGGAAGAGTCATATTTACATTCTTTTGAGGTGAATGCGAGGTATACATGACACTTCGCAATGAATATTATATCTTATCATGAAACACAGAAATGAGATGCGATATCGCTATTTAAGAAGCATTAAAATACTATTGCTTGCATAAGTAGCAATCAGCAAACGCTACTTCCTAGCAAGGAAGTGTCGCATTTACATTCTTTTGAAGTGTAGACGAGATATACATAACACTGCACAAAGAATATTATATCTTATCATGAAACATAGAAATGAGATGCGATATCGCTATTTAAGAAGCATTAGAATACTATTGCTTCGATGCGTAGACATTTGCAAACGCTGCTTGCTAGAAAGGATGTGTAGCGTTTACTTTCTTTTGAAAGGAATAAGAGGTATACATGACATTACGCAAAGAATATTTTATCTTATCATGAAACACAGAAATGAGATGCGATATCGCGATTTAAGAAGCATTAGAACTCTATTGCTTCGATATATAGACATCTGCAAGCGCTATTTCCTAGCAAGGAAGTGTCGCATTTACATACATAAAGTGTATGCGAGGTATACATAACACTTCGCGATGAATATTATATCTTATCATGATACATAGAATTGAGGTGCGATATCTAATTTTAAGATGCAATAGAACTCCATTGCTTCGATACGCAGATATCTGCAAACGCTGCTTCCTAGCAATGAAATGTCGCATTACATTCACTTGAAGTGTATGCGAGGTATACATAACACTTCGCAATGAATATTATATCTTATCATGAAACATACAAATGAGATGCGATATCGCAATTCAAGAAGCATTAGAACTGTATTGCTACGATACGTAGACATCTGCAAACGCAGTTTCCTAGAGAGGAAGTGTCGCATTTACATTCATATGAAGTGTATGCGAGGTGTACATGACACTTCGCAATGAATATTATATCTTATCATGAAACATAGTAATGATATGCGATATCGCGTTTTGAGAATCATAAGAAATCTATTGCTACGATACGTAGAAATCTGAAAACGCTACATCCTAGCAAGGAAATGTCGCAATTACATTCTTTTGATGTGAATACAAGGTATACATAACACATCGTTATGAATATTATAACCTATCATGAAACATATAAATGAAATGCGATATGGCGTTTTAAGAAGCAATAGAACTCTATTGCTTCGATATATAGACATCTGCAAACGCTATTTCCTAGCGAGGAAGTGTCGCATTTATATTCATTTGAAGTGTAGACGAGGAGTACATAACAGTTCGCAATGAATATTATATTTTATCATGAGACATAAAAATGAGATTTGATATCGCGTTTTAAGAAGGATTAGAACTCTATTGCTTCGAAACGTAGACATCTGCAAACGATATTTTCTAGCAAGGAAGTGTCGCATTTACATTCTTTTCAAGTGAATGAGAGGTATGCATGACATTTCGCAATGAATATTATATCTTATCATGAAACATAGAAACGAGATGCGACATCTCGTTTTAAGATGCATTAGAACTCTATTGTTTCGATACTCAGACATCTGCAAACGCTATTTCCTAGCAAGGAAGTGTCGCAGTTACATTCTTTTGAAGTGAATACGAGGTATACATAGCAGTGCACAATGAATATTATATCCTATCATGAAACATAGAAGTGAGTTGCGATATCGCGTTTTAGGAAGCACTAGAACACTATGGCTACGACACGTAGACATCTGGAAACGCAATTTCCTAGCATGGAAGTGTCGCATTTCCATTCATTTGGAGTGAATACGAGGTATACATGACACTTCGTAATGAGTACTATATCTTATCATGAAGCATAGAAATGAGATGCGACGTCGCGTTTTAAGAAGCGTTAGAACTCCATTGCTTCGATACGCAGACTGCTGCCAACTCTATTTCCTAGCAAGGAAGTGTTGCATTTACATTCTTTTGAAGTGAATACGAGGAATGCATGACACTTCGCAATAAATATTATATCTTATCATGAAACACAGAAATGGGATGCGATATCGCGTTTTGAGAAGCGTTACAACTCCATTGCTACGGTACGTAGACATCTGCAAACGCTATTTCCTAGCAAGGAACTGCCGCATTTACATTCTTTTGATGTGAGTACGAGGTATGCATGATAGTTCGCAATAAATATTATATCCTATCATGAAACATAGAAATGGGATGCGATATCGCGATTTAAAGGCCATTAGAACACTATTGCTGCGACACTTAGACATCTGCAAACGTTATTTCCTAGCAAGGAATTGTCGCATTTACGTTCATTTGAAGTGTATGCGAGGTATACGAGACACTTCGCAATGAATATTATATATTATCATGAAACATAGAAATGAGATGCGATATTGCGATTTAAGTGGCATTAGAACACTATCTTTTGAAGTGAAAGCGAGGTATACATAACACTCCACAATGAATATTATATCTTATCATGAAACATAGAAATGAGATGCGATATGGCGATTTAAAGAGCATTAGAACACTATTGCTTCGGCACGTAGACATCTGCCAACGCTATTTCCTAGCAAGAAAGTGCGGCATTTACATTCTTTTGAAGTGAATACGATATACACAAGACATAGAAATGAGATTCGATATCTCTATTTAAGAAGCATTAGAACTCTGTTGCTTCGTTACGTAGACATCTGCAAACGCTACTTGCTATCAAGGAAGTACCGCATTTACATTCTTTTCCAGTGAATACGAGGCATACAAGACAATTCGCTATGTATATTATATCTTATCATGAAACAAAGAAATGAGATGCGATATCGCGATTTAAGAAGCATTAGAATTCTATTGCTTCGATACGTGGACTTCTGCAAACGCTACCTCCGAGCAAGGAAGTGTCGCATTTACATTCTTTTGAAGTGAATACGAGTTATACATGACACTTCGCAATGAATATTATTCCTCATCATGAAACAAGGAAATGAGGTGCGATATCGCTATTTAAGAAGCATTAGAACACTGTTGCTACGATACGTAGACATCTGCAAACACTATTTCCTAGCAAGGAAGTGTCGCATTTACATTCATTTGTAGTGTATGCGAGGTATACATGCCACTTCCCAATGAATATTATTTCTTCTCATGAAACATAGAAATGAGATGCGATATCCCGTCTTAAGAAGCATTGGAACTCTATTGCTTCGATACGGTAACATTTGCAAACGCTATTTCGCAGCAAGGAATTGTCGCATTTACATACATTTGAAGTGTAGACGTGGAAAACATAACACTTCGTAAAGAATACTATATCTTATCATGAGACATAGACAGGAGAGGCGATATCGCGTTTTAAGAAGCATTAGACCTCTATTGCTTCGATAGGCAGACATCCGCAAACGCTACTTCCCTGGAAGGAAGTGTCGCACTTATATTCTTTTGAAGTGTATACGCGGTATACATAACACTCCACAATGTATATTATATCTTACCATGAAACACAGAAATGAGATGCGGTATCCCGTTTTAAGAAGCATTAGATCTCTACTGCTTCGATACGTAGACATCTGCAAACCTTATTTCCTAGCAAGGAAGTGTCGCGTTTACATTCTTTTGAAGTGAATACGAGGTATACATGACAATTCGCAATGAATATTATAGCTTATCATGAAGCATAGAAATGAGAAGCGATATCGCGGTATAAGATGCATTAGAACCCTATTGCTACGATACGTAGACATCTGCAAACGCTATTTTCTAGCATGGAAGTGTCGCATTTACATTCCTTTGAAGTGAAGACGAGGTATACATAACACACCACAATGAATATTATATCTTATCATGAAGCATAGAAATGAGATGCGAATATCGTGTTTTAAGAAGCATTAGAACTCTATTGATTTGATACGTAGACAACTGAAAACGCTATTTCCTAGCAAGGAAGTATCGGGTTTACATTCTTTTGAAGCCAATACGATGTATACATGACACTTCGCAATGAATATTATATCTTATCATGAAAAATAGATATGAGATGCGATATCGCGATTTGAGAGGCATTAGAACACCATTGCTACGATACGTAGGTATTTGCAAACGCTATTTCCTAGCAAGGAAGTGTCGCATTTACATTCATTTGAAGTTAATACTAGGTATACATGACACTTCGCAATGAATATTATATCTTATCATGAAACATAGAAATGAGTTGCGATATAGCGTTTTAAAAATCGTTAGAACTCTATTGCTTGGATACGTAGACATCTGCAAACGCTATTTCCCAGCAAGGAAGTGTCGCATTTACATTCATTTGAAGTGTATGCGTGGTTATACAAAACACTCCACAATGAATATTATACCTTATCATGAAACATAGAAGTGACATGCGATATCCCGTTGTAAGAAACATTAGAACTCTATTGCTTCGATACGTAGACATCTGGAAACGCTATTTCTTAGCAAGGATGTGTCGCATTTACATTCATTTAAAGTGTATGCGATGTATACATGACACTTCGCAGTGAATATTATATCTTATCACGAAACATAGAAATGAGATGCGATATCGCATTTTAAGAAGCATTAGAACTCTATTGCTTCGATACATAGACATCTGCGAACGCTATTTAATAGCATGTAAGTGTCGCATTTACATTCTTTTGAGGTGAATACGAGGTATACATAACGCTCCACAATGAATATTATACCTCATCGCTAAAAATAGAAATGAGATGCGATATCGCGTTTTAAGAAGCATTAGAACTCTAATGCTTCGATACGCAGACATCTGAAAACGCTATTTCCTAGCAAGGGAGCGTCGCATTTACATTCCTATGAAGTGAATACGAGGTAAACATAACACTCCACAATGATTACTATATCTTATCATGAAACATAGAAATGAGGTGCGATATCGCGATTTAAGAAGCATTAGAACTCTATTGCTTCGAAACGTAGACATCTGCAAGCGCTATTTCCTAGAGAGGAAGTGCCGCATTCACATTCTCTTGAAGTAAATACGAGGTATAATAACACTCCACAATGAATATTGTATCTTATCATGAAACACAGAAATGAGATGCGATATCGCGGTTTAAAAAGCATTAGAACTCTATTGCTACGATACGTAGACATCTGCGAACGCTATTTCCTAGAAGGGATGTGTCGCATTTTGATTCATTTTAAGTGTAGACGAGGAATACATAACAATTCGCAATGAATATTATATCTTACCATGAAAAATAGAAATGATATGCGATTCCGCGTTTTAAGAAGCACTAGAACTCTATAGCTACGATACGTAGACATTTGCAAGCGCTATTTCCTAGAAAGGAAGGGTCGCATTCACATTCTTTTGAAGTGAATACGATGTATACATAACACTCCCCAATGAATATTACATCTTATGACGAATCATGGAAATGAGATGCGATATCGAGATTCAAGAAGCATTAGAACTCCATTGCTACGATACGTAGACATCTGCAAACGCTATTTCCTAGCAAGGAAGTGTCGCATTTACATTCATTGGAAGTGTAGACGAGGAATACATAACAATTCGCAATGAATATTATATCTTATCATGAAAAATAGAAATGGGATGCGATTCCGCGTTTTAAGAAGCACTAGAACTCTATATCTTCGACACGTAGACACGTGCAACGCTATTTCATACCAAGGATGTGTCGCATTTACAATCTTTTGAAGTGAATACGAGGTATACATGACACTTCGTAATGAATATTATATCTTATCATGAGACATAGAAATGAGATGCGATATCACGTTTGAGAAGCGTTAGAACTATATTGCTACGATACGTAGACATCGGCAAACACAATTTCCTAGCAAGGGAGTGTTGCATTTACATTCTTTAGAAGTGAATAGGAGGTATACATGACACTTCGCAATGAATATTATATCTTATCATGAAACACAGAAATGAGATGCGATATCGCGTTTTAAGAAGCGTTAGAACTCTGTCGCTACGATACGTAGACATCTGGGAACGCTATTTACTAGGAAGGAAGAGTCATATTTACATTCTTTTGAGGTGAATGCGAGGTATACATGACACTTCGCAATGAATATTATATCTTATCATGAAACACAGAAATGAGATGCGATATCGCGTTTTAAGAAGCGTTAGAACTCTGTCGCTACGATACGTAGACATCTGGGAACGCTATTT
The DNA here is from genome assembly GCF_050948175.1 of Xylocopa sonorina. NCBI lineage: Eukaryota > Metazoa > Arthropoda > Insecta > Hymenoptera > Apidae > Xylocopa > Xylocopa sonorina. The sequence goes on along the minus strand of NW_027490190.1, from coordinate 367,979 downwards.
ACTAGGAAGGAAGAGTCATATTTACATTCTTTTGAGGTGAATGCGAGGTATACATGACACTTCGCAATGAATATTATATCTTATCATGAAACATAGAAGTGAGATGCGATATCGCGTTTTATGAAGCACTAGAACTCTATTTCTACGATACGTACACATCTGCAGATGCTATCTCCTAGCAAGGACGTGTCGCATTTACATTCATTTGAAGTGAATACGAGGTATACATAACACTTCACAATGAATATCATATCTTATCATGAAACATTGTAATGAGGAGCGATGTCGCGATTAAAGAAGCGTTAGAACTCTATTACTTCGATACGTAGAGATCTGGGAACGCTATTTCTTAGAAAGGAAATGTCGGACTTACATTCATTTGTATTGGATGCGAGGAATACATGACACACCAGAATGAATATTGTATCTTATAATGAAACATAGAAATGAGATGCGATATCGCGTTTTAGGAAGCATTAGAACTCTACTGTTTCGATACGTAGACATCTGCAAACACTATTTCCTAGCAAAGAAGTGTCGCATTTACATTCATTTAACGTGAATACGAGGTATACATGACACTTCGCAATGAATATTATATCTTATCATGAAACATAGAAATGAGATGCGATATCTCGTTTTAAGAAGCATTATAACACGCTTGCTACGATACGTAGACATCTGGAAGCGCTATTTCCTAGCAAGGAAGTGTCGTATTTACATTCCTTTGAAGTGTAGAAGAGGAATACATAACACTTTGCAATGAATATTATATCTTATCATGAAACATAGCAATGATATGCGATATCGCGTTTTCAGAAGCATTAGAACTCTATTCCTACGATACGTAGACATCTGGAAACGCTATTTTCTAGCACGGAAGTTTCGCATTTACATTCTTTAGAAGTGAATATGAGGTATACATGACAGTTCGCAATGCATATTATATCGTATCATGAACATAGAAATGGGATGCGATGTCATGCTTTAAGAAGCTTTAGAACACTATTGCTTCGATACGTAGATATCTGCAAACGCTATTTCCTAGCAAGGAAGTGTCGCATTTACATTCATTTGAAGTGTATGCGAGGTACACATAACACATCGCAATGAATATTATATCTTATCATGAATCATAGAGGTGAGATGCCATATCGCGTTTTAAGAAGCATTATAACACACTTGCTACGATACGTAGATATCTACAAAAGCTATTTCCTCTGCAAGGAAGTGTCGCATTTGCATTCATTTGAAGTGTATGCGAAGTATACATGACAAATCGCAATGAATATTATATTTTATCATAAAACATAGGAACGAGATGCGACATCGCGATTTAAGAAGCATTAGAACACGTTTGCTACGATACGTAGACATCTGCAACCGCAATTCCCTAGCGAGGAATGTTCGCATTTACAATCTTTTGATGTGAATACGAGGTATACATAACAGTGCACAATGAATATTATATCTTATCATGAATCATAGAAATGAGATGCGATATCTTGTTTGAAGAAGCATTAGAAATCTATTGCTTCGATACGTAGACATCTACAAACGCTACTTCCTAGCATGGAAGTGTCGCATTTACATTCATTTGAATTGTAGACGAGGAATACATAACACTTGGCAATGTATATTATATCTTATCATGAGACATAGAAATGAGAAGCGATGTCGCGTTTTGGGAAGCATTAGAACTCTATTGCCTCGATACGTAGACATCTGCAAACGCTATTACCTAGCAAGGCGGTGTCGCCTTTACATTCATTTGAAGTGAATACGAGGTATTCATGACACTTCGCAATGAATATTATATCTTATCATGAAACATAGAAATGAGATGCTACATTTCGTTCTAAGAAGCACTAGAACACTATTGCTTCTATACGTAGACATCTGCAAACTCTATTACTTAGCAAGGAAGTGTCGCATTTACATTCAATTGAAGTGAATACGAGGAATGCATAACACTTCGCAAAGAATATTATATCTTATCATGAAACATAGAAATGAGTTGCGGTATCTCGTTTTAAGAAGCAATAGAACTCTATTGCTACGATACGTAGACATATGCAAACTCTATTTCCTAGCAAGTAAGTGTCGCATTTACATTCATTTGAAGTGTATGCGAGGTGTAAGTGGCACTTCGCAATGAATATTATATCCTATCATGAAGCATAGAAATGTGATGCGATATCGCGTTTTAAGACGCATTAGAACTCCATTGCTGCGATACGTAGACATCTGCAAACGATATTTCCTAGCAATGAGGTGTCGCATTTACATTCTTTAGAAGTGAATACGAGGTATACATGACACTTCGCAATGAATATTATATCTTACCATGAAACATAGAAATGAGATGCGATGTCGTGTTTTGAGAAGCATTAGAACTCTATTCCTACGATACGTAGATATCTGCAAACGCTATTTAATAGGAAGGAAGTGTCGCATTTACATTCTTTTCAAAGGAATACGGGGTATGCATGACACTTCGCAATGAATATTATATCTTATCATAAAACATAGAATTGAGATGCGATATCTCGTCATAAAAAGCATTAGAACTCTATTGCTTCGATACGTAGACATCTGCAAACGCTACTGCCTAGCATGGAAGTGTCGCATTTACATTCTTTTGAAAGGAATACGAGGTATGCATGACACATCGCAATGAATATTATATCTTATCATGAAACATAGCAATGATATGCGATATCGCGTTTTCAGAAGCATTAGAACTATATTCCTACGATACGTAGACATCTGGAAACGCTATTTTCTAGCACGGAAGTTTCGCATTTACATTCTTTAGAAGTGAATACGAGGTATACATGACAGTTCGCAATGCATATTATATCGTATCATGAACATAGAAATGGGATGCGATGTCATGCTTTAAGAAGCTTTAGAACACTATTGCTTCGATACGTAGATATCTGCAAACGCTATTTCCTAGCAAGGAAGTGTCGCATTCACATTCTTTAGAAGTGAATACGAGGTATACATGACATTTCGCAATGAATATTATATCTTATCATGAAACATAGAAATGAGATGCGATGTCGTGTTTTGAGAAGCATTAGAACTCTATTCCTACGATACGTAGACATCTGCAAACGCTATCTAATAGGAAGGAAGTGTCGCATTTACATTCTTCTCAAAGGAATACGGGGTATGCATGACACTTCGCAATGAATATTATATCTTATCATAAAACATAGGATTGAGATGCGATATCTCGTTATAAAAAGCATTAGAACTCTATTGCTTCGATACGTAGACATCTGCGAACGCTACTGCCTAGCAAGGAAGTGTCGCATTTACATTCTTTTGAAAGGAATACGAGGTATGCATGACACTTCGCAATGAATATTATATCTTATCATGAAACATAGCAATGATATGCGATATCGCGTTTTGAGAAGCATTAGAACTCTATTCCTACGATACGTAGACATATGGAAACGCTATTTTCTAGCACGGAAGTTTCGCATTTACATTCTTTAGAAGTGAATACGAGGTATACATGACACTTCGCAATGCATATTATATCTTATCATGAAACATAGAAATGAGGTGCGATATCGCGTTTTAAAAAGCGTTAGAACTCTATTGGTACGATACGTAGACATCTACAAACGCTATTTCCTAGCAAGAAACTATCGCATTTACACTCTTTTGAAGTGAATAGGAGGTGTACATGACACTTCGCAATGAATATTATATCTTATCATGAAACACAGAAATGAGTTGCGATATCGCGTTTTAAGAAGCGTTAGTACTCTGTTGCTACGATACGTAGACATCTGCAAACGCTATTTCCTAGCACGGAAGCGTCGCATTTACATTCATTTGAAGTGAATACTAGGTGCACATGACACTTCGCAATGAATATTGTATCTTATAATGAAACATAGACTTGAGATGCGATATCACGATTTAAGAAGCATTAGAACCCTATTGCTTCGATTCATAGACATCTGCAAACACTAATTCATAGCGAAGAAGTGTCGCATTTACATTCTTTTGAAGTTAATACACGGTATACATAACACTGCACAATGAATATCATATTTCATCATGAAACATAGAAATGAGATGCGATTTCGCGTTTTAAGGAGCATTAGAACTCTATTGCCACGATACGTACATATCTGCAGATGCTATTTCCTGGCAAGGAAGTGTCGCACTTACATTCATTTGAAGTGTATGCGACGTATACATGGAACTTCGCAATGAATATTGTATCTTATCATGACGCATAGAAATGTGATGCAATAACGCGATCTAAGAAGCAATAGAACTCTATTGCTTCGATACGTAGACATCTGCAAACGCTATTCCCTAGCAAGGAAGTGTCGCATTTACTTTCTTTCCAAGCGAATACAAAGTATGCATGACACTCCGCAATGAATTTTATATCTTATCATGAAACATAGGAATGAGATGTGATATGGCGATTTAAGATGCATTGGAACTCTGCTGCTTCGACACGTAGACATCTGCCATCGCTATATCCTAGCAACGAAATGTCCCATTTACATTCTTATGAAGTGAATACAAAGTATACATGACACTCCGCAATGAATATTATGTCTTATACTAAAACATGGACATGAGATGCGATATCTCGTTTTAAGAAGCATTAGAATTCTGTTGCTTCGATACGTAGACATCTGCCGTCACTATATCCTAGCTACGAAGTGTCGCATTTACATTCATTTGAAGTGTATGCGAGGTACACATGAAACTTCGCAATGAATATTATATCTTATCATGAGACATAGAAATGAGATGCGGTATCGCGTTTTAAGAAGCATTAGAACACTATTGCTTCAATACGCAGACATCTGGAAACGCTATTTCCTAGAAAGGAAGTGTCGCATTTACATTCATTTATAGTGTAGACGAGGAATACATAACACTTCGCAATGAATATTATATCTTATCATGATGCGTAGAAATGAGATGCGATATCGCGTTTTCAGAAGCATTAGAACTCCATTGCTTCAATACGTAGACATCTGGAAACGCTATTTCCTAGAAAGGAAGTATCGCATTTACATTCATTTATAGTGTAGTCGAGGAATGCATAACACTTCGCAATGAATATTATATCTTATCATGATGCGTAGAAGTGAGATGCGATATCGCGTTTTAAGAAGCACTAGAAATCCATTGCTTCGATATGTAGGCACCTGTAAAAGCTACTTCCTTGCTACAAAGTGTCGTATTTACACTCTTTTGATGTGAGTACGAGGTATACATGACACTCCGCAATGAATATTTTATCTTTTCATGAAACATAGAAATGAAATGCGATGTCTCGTTTTAAGAAGCATTAGAACTCTATTGCTTCGATAGGTAGATATCTGCAAACTCTATTTCCTAGCAAGGAAGTGTCGCATTTACATTCCTTTGAAGTGAATGCGAGGTATACATAGCACTCCACAATGAATATTATATCTTATAACGAAACATATAAATGAGATCCGATATCGCGTTTTGAGAAGCATTAGAACTCTGTTGCTTCGATACGTAGACATCTGCGAACGCTATTTCCTAGCAAGGACGTGTCGCATTTACATTTTTTTGATGTGAATACGAGGTATACATAACGCTGCACAATGAATATTGTATGTTATCATGAAACATGGAAATGTGATGCTATATCGCGATTTAGGAATCATTTGAAATCTATTGCTTCGATACGTAGACATCTGCAAACGCTATTGCCTAGCAAGGAAGAGTCGCATTTACATGCATTTGATGTGTATCCGAGGTATACATGACGCTTCGCAATGAATATTATATCTTATCATGAAACACAAAAATGAAATGCGATATGGCATTTTGAGAAGCACTAGAACTCCATTGCATCGATACGCAGACATCTGCAAACGCCATTTCCTCGCAAGGAAGTGTCGCATTTGCAGTCATTTGAAGAGTATGCGAGGTATAAGTGACATTTCGCAATGAATATTATATCCTGTCATGAAACATGGAAATGAGATGCGGTGTGGCGTTTTAAGAAGCATTGGAACTCTATTGCTTCAATACGTAGACATCTGTAAACGGTTCTTCCTAGCAAGGAAGAGCCGCATATACATTAATTTGAAGTGAACACGAGGTATACATGACTCTTCGCAATGAATATTATATCTTATCATGAAACATAGAAATGGGATGCGATATCTTGCTTTAAGAAGCATTAGAACTCTATTGCTCCGATACGTAGACATCTGCAAACGCTATTTCCTAGCAAGGAAGTGTCGCATTTACATTCTTTTGAAGTGAATACGAGGTATACATAACACTCCACAATGACCATTTTATCTTATCATGAAACATAGAAATGAGAAGCGATATTGTGATATAAGAAGCATTAGAACTCTATTGCTACGATGCATGGACATCTGCAAACGCTATTTCCTAGCAAGGAAGTGTAGTATTTACATTCTTTTGAAGTGAATACGAGGTATACATAACACTCCACAATGAACATTTTATCTTATCATGAAACATAGAAATGAGAAGCGATATTGTGATATAAGAAGCATTAGAACTCTATTGCTACGATTCATGGACATCTGCAAACGCTATTTCCTAGCAAGGAAGTGTCGCATTTACATTCTTTTGAAGTGAATACGAGGTAAACATGACACGTCGCAATGAATATTATATCTTATCATGAAACATAGAAATGAGATGCGATATCGCATTTTAAGAAGCGTTAGAACTCTATTGGTATGATACGTAGACATCTACAAACGCTATTTCCTAGCAAGGAAGTGTCACATTTACATTCATTTGAAGTGTAGACGAGGAATACGTAACACTTCGCAATGAATATTATACCTTATAATGAAACATAGAAATGAGATGCGATATCCCGATTTAGGGAACATTAGAACCCTATTTCTTCGATACGTAAACATCTGCAAACGAAACTTCCAAGCAAGGAAGTGTCGCATTAACATTCCTTTGAAGTGAGTACGAGGTAAACATGACACTTCGCAATAAATATTGTAGCTTATCATGAAACATAGAAATGACATCCTACATCGCGTTTTGGGAAGCATTGGAAATCTATTGCTACGATACGTAGATATTAGGAATCGCTATTTCTGAGCAAGTAAGTGTCGCATTAACATTCCTTTGAAGTGAGTACCAGGTATACATGACATTTCGCAATAAATATTATAGCTTATCATGAAGCAAAGAAATGAGATCCTATATCGCGTTTTAGGAAGCATTGGAAATCTATTGCTACGATACATAGATATCAGGAATCGCTATTTCTGAGCAAGGAAGTGTCGCATTTACATTCTTTTGGAGTGAGTACGAGGTAGACATGACACTTCGCAATGAATATTATATCATATCATAAAACATAGAAGTGAGACGTGATATCGCGATTTAAAACTCATTAGAACTCTATTGCTATGATACGTAGACATTTGCAAACGCTATTTAGTGTCAAGTAAGTGTCGCACTTACATTCATTTGAAGTGTATGCGAGGTATACATGACACTTCGCAATGAATATTATATGATATCATGAAACATAGAAATGGGATGCGATATCTCGTTTTAAGAAGCACTATAACACGCTTGCTACGATAAGTAGACATCTGCAAACGCTATTTCCTAGTAAGGAAGTGCCGCATTTACATTCATTTGAAGTGCATGCGAGGTATTCATGACACTTCGCAATGAATATTTTATCGTATCCTGAAACATAGAAATGAGATGCGATATTGCGTTTTAAGAAGCATTAGAACTCTATTGCTACGATGCATGGACATCTGCAAACGCTATTTCCTAGCAAGGAAGTGTAGCATTTACATTCTTTTGAAGTGAATACGAGGTATACATAACACTCCACAATGAACATTATATCTTATCATGAAACGTAGAAATGAGCTGCGATATCGCGATATAAGAAGCCTTAGAACCCTATTGGTTCGATACGTAGACATCCGCAAACGCAACTTCCTAGCAAGGAAGTGTCGCGTTTACATTATTTTGAAGTGAGTACGAAGTATTCATGACACTTCGCAATGAATATTATATCTCATCATGAAACATAGAAATGCGATGCGATATCTCGTTTTAAGAAGCGTTAGAACTCTATTGCTTCGATACGTAGACATCTGCAAACGCTCCTTCCTAGCAAGGAAGTGTCGCATTTACATTCTTTGGTCGTGAATACGAGGTATACATAACATAGGACAATGAATATTATATCTTATCATGAAACGTAGAAATGACCTGCGATATCGCGTTTGAAGAAGCATTAGAAATCTATTACTACGATACGTAGATATCTGGAAACGCTATTTCACAGCAAGGAAGTGTAGCACTTACATTATTTTGAAGTGAATACGAGATATACATAACACTCCACAATGAATATTGTATGTTATCATGAAACATAGAAATGTGATGCGATACCGAGATTTGAGAAGCATTAGAACTCTATTGCTTCGATACGTAAACATCTGCCAACGCTACTTCCTAGCAAGGCAGTGTCGCATTTAGATTGATTTGAAGTCTATGCGTGGTATAGATGATACTTCGCAATGAATATTATATCTTGTCATGAGACATAGAAATGAGATGCGATATCGCCTTTTAAGGAGCATTAGAACTCTATTGCTTCGATACGGAGACATCTGCAAATGCTACTTGCTAGCAGGGAAGTGTCGCATTTACATTCTTTTGAAGTGAATACGAGGTATACATAACACTCCACAAAGAATATTATATCTTATCACGAATCATAGAAATGGGATGCGATATCGCGATCGAGGAAGCATTAGAACTCTATTGTTTCTATACCTAGACATCTGGAAACGCTAATTCCTAGCAAGGAACTACCGCATTTACATTCATTTGAAGTGAATACAAGGTATACACGACACTTCGCAATGGATATTATATCTTATGATGAAACATAGAAATGAGACGCCATATCGCGTTCTAAGAAGCGTTACAACTCTATTGCTTCGATACGGAGACATATTTAAACCATATTTAATAGCATGGAAGTGTCGCATTTATGTTCTATTCAAGTGAATACGAGGTATACATAACACTGCACAATGAATATTATATCATATCGTAAAGCATAGAAATGAGATGCGATATCTCGTTTTAAGAAGCATTAGAATTCTGTTGCTTCGATACGTAGACATCTGCCGTCACTATATCCTAGCTACGAAGTGTCGCATTTACATTCATTTGAAGTGTATGCGAGGTATACATGAAACTTCGCAATGAATATTATATCTTATCATGAGACATAGAAATGAGATGCGGTATCGCGTTTTAAGAAGCATTAGAACACTATTGCTTCATTACGCAGACATCTGGAAACGCTATTTCCTAGAAAGGAAGTGTCGCATTTACATTCATTTATAGTGTAGTCGAGGAATGCATAACACTTCTCAATGAATATTATATCTTATCATGATGCGTAGAAATGAGATGCGATATCGCGTTTTAAGAAGCACTAGAAATCCATTGCTTCGATACGTAGGCACCTGTAAACGCTACTTCCTTGCTACAAAGTGTCGTATTTACACTCTTTTGATGTGAGTACGAGGTACACATGACACTCCGCAATGAATATTTTATCTTTTCATGAAACATAGAAATGAAATGCGATGTCTCGTTTTAAGAAGCATTAGAACTCTATTGCTTCGATAGGTAGATATCTGCAAACTCTATTTCCTAGCAAGGAAGTGTCGCATTTACATTCCTTTGAAGTGAATGCGAGGTATACATAGCACTCCACAATGAATATTGTATCTTATAACGAAACATATAAATGAGATCCGATATCGCGTTTTGAGAAGCATTAGAACTCTGTTGCTTCGATACGTAGACATCTGCGAACGCTATTTCCTAGCAAGGACGTGTCGCATTTACATTTTTTTGATGTGAATACGAGGTATACATAACACTGCACAATGAATATTGTATGTTATCATGAAACATAGAAATGTAATGCTATATCGCGATTTAGGAATCATTAGAAATCTATTGCTTCGATACGTAGACATCTGCAAACGCTATTGCCTAGCAAGGAAGAGTCGCATTTACATGCATTTGATGTGTATCCGAGGTATACATGACGCTTCGCAATGAATATTATATCTTATCATGAAACACAAAAATGAAATGCGATGTGGCATTTTGAGAAGCACTAGAACTCCATTGCATCGATACGCAGACATCTGCAAACGCCATTTCCTCGCAAGGAAGTGTTGCATTTGCAGTCATTTGAAGAGTATGCGAGGTATAAGTGACATTTCGCAATGAATATTATATCCTGTCATGAAACATGGAAATGAGATGCGGTGTGGCGTTTTAAGAAGCATTGGAACTCTATTGCTTCAATACGTAGACATCTGTGAACGCTTCTTCCTAGCAAGGAAGAGCCGCATATACATTATTTTGAAGTGAACACGAGGTATACATGACTCTACGCAATGAATATTATATCTTATCATGAAACATAGAAATGGGATGCGACATCTTGCTTTAAGAAGCATTAGAACTCTATTGCTCCGATACGTAGACATCTGCAAACGCTATTTCCTAGCAAGGAAGTGTCGCATTTACATTCATTTGAAGTGTAGACGCGGAGTGCATAACACTTGCCAATGAATATTATATCTTATCATGAGACATAGAAATGAGATGCGATATCGCGTATTAAGAAGCATTAGAAATCTATTGATTCGATACGTAGGCATCTGTAAACGTAATTTCCTGGAAAGGATGTGTCGCAATTACATTCATTTGAAGTGTAGACGAGGAATACATAACACTTCGCAATTAATATTATATCTTTACGTGAATAATAGAAATGAGATGCGTTATCGCGTTTTAAGAAGCATTAGAACTCTATTGCTTCGATACGTAGACATCTGGAAACGCTAGATCCTAGCAGGGAAGCGTCGCATTTACATTCATATGATGTGAATACGAGGTATACATGACTCTTCGCAATGAATATTATATCTTATCTTGAAACATAGAAATGAGATGCGATATCGCGATTTAAGAAGCATTGCAACTCTATTGCTTCGATACGTAGACATCTGCAAACACTATTTCCTAGCAAGGAAGTGACGCATTTACATTCCTTTGAAGTGTATGCGAGGTATACATGACACCTCGCAATGAATATTATATCTTATAATGAAACATAGGAATGAGGAGCGATTTCGCGTATTAAGAAGAATTAGAACACGTTTGCTACGATACGTAGACATCTGCAAACGCAATTCCCTAGCAAGGAATGTTCGCATTTACATTCCTTTGATGTGAATATGATGTATACATGACACTTCGCAATGAATATTATATCTTATCATGAAACATAGAAATGAGATGCAGTATCCCGTTTTAAGAAGCATTAGAACTCTATTGCTTCTATACGTAGACATCTGGAAACGCTGCTTCCTAGCAAGGAAACGTCGGTATTTACATTCTTTTGAAGTGAATACGAGGTATACATAACACTCCACAGTGAATATTATATCATATCATGAAACATAGAAATGAGATGCGATATCTCGTTTTAAGATGCATTAGAACTCTATTGCTTCTCTACGTAGACATCTGGAAACGCTACTTCCTAGCATGGAAACGTCGCATTTACATTCTTTTGAAGTGATTACGAGGTATACATAACACTCCAAAATGAAAATTATATCTTATCATGGAACATAGAAATGAGATGCGATATCGCAATTTAAGAAGCATTAGAACTCTATTGCTACGATACATAGACATCTGCAAACGCTATTTAATAGCAAGGAAGTCGCACTTACATTCTTTTGAAGTCTATGCGAGGTATAAAACATATTTCGCAATGAGTATTATATCTTATCATGAAACATAGAAATGAGATGCTATATCGCGTTTTAAGAAGCATTAGAACACTATTGCTACGATACATAGGCATCTGCAAATGTTATTTCCTAGCATGGAAGTGTCGCATTTACATTCTTTTGAAGTGAATACGAGGTATACATGACACTTCGCAATTAACATTATATCTTATCATGAAAGATAGAATTGAGATGCGACATCCCGTTTTAAGAAGCATTAGAACTCTATTGTTTCGATACGTAGACATCTGCAAACGCTATTACCTAGCAAGGAAGTGTCGCATTTACATTCTTTTGAAGTAAATACGAGGTATACATGGCACTTCGCAATTACTGTTAAATGTTATCATGAAACTTAGAAATGAGATGCGATATCCCGTTTTAAGAAGCATTAGAACTCTATTGCTACGATACGTAGACATCTGCAAACGCTATTTCCTAGCAAGGAAGTGTCGCATTTAAATTCATTTGAAGTGTATGCGAGGTATTCATGACACTTCGCAATGAATATTATATCGTATCATGAAACATAGAAATGAGATGCGATATCTCGTTTTAAGAAGCATTAGAAATCTATTGATTCGATACGTAGGCATCTGTAAACGTAATTTCCTAGAAAGGATGTGTCGCAATTACATTCATTTGAAGTGTAGACGAGGAATACATAACACTTCGCAATTAATATTATATCTTTACGTGAATAATAGAAATGAGATGCGTTATCGCGTTTTAAGAAGCATTAGAACTCTATTGCTTCGATACGTAGACATCTGGAAACGCTAGATCCTAGCAGGGAAGCGTCGCATTTACATTCATATGATGTGAATACGAGGTATACATGACTCTTCGCAATGAATATTATATCTTATCTTGAAACATAGAAATGAGATGCGATATCGCGATTTAAGAAGCATTGCAACTCTATTGCTTCGATACGTAGACATCTGCAAACACTATTTCCTAGCAAGGAAGTGACGCATTTACATTCCTTTGAAGTGTATGCGAGGTATACATGACACCTCGCAATGAATATTATATCTTATAATGAAACATAGGAATGAGGAGCGATTTCGCGTATTAAGAAGCATTAGAACACGTTTGCTACGATACGTAGACATCTGCAAACGCAATTCCCTAGCAAGGAATGTTCGCATTTACATTCCTTTGAATGAATAAGAGGTATACATGACATATCGCAATGAATAATATATCTTACCATGAAACATAAAAATCAGATGCGATATCTCGTTTTAAGTAGCATTAGAACACTATCGCTACGACACGTAGATATCTGGAATCGCTATTTCCTAGCATGGAAGTGTCGCGTTTCCATTCATTTCGAGTGAGTACGAGGTATACATAACACTTCGCAATGAATATTATATCTTATCATGTAACATAGAAATGAGTTGCGATATCTCGTTTTAAGAAGCATTAGTACTCTATTGCTTGGATGCGTGGACATCTGGAAACGCTATTTCCTAGCAAGGAAGTGTCGCATTTACATTCATTTGAAGTGTACACGAGGAATACATAGCACTTCGCAATGAATATTATATCTTATCAGGAAACCTAGAAATGAGATGCGATATCTCGTATTAAGAAGCATAATAACACGCTTGCTACGATACGTAGACATCTGCAAACGCTATTTCCTAGCAAGGAAGTGTCGCATTTGCGTTCATTTGGAGTGAATCTGAGGTATACATGACACTTCGCAATAAATATTATATCTTATCATGAAAGATAGAAATGTAATGCGATGTCGCGTTTTAAGCAGCATTAGAACTCTATTTCTGCGATACGTATACACCTGCAAACGCTATTTCCTAGCATGGAAGTGTCGCATTTACATTCATTAGAAGTGTTTGCGAGGTATACATGACACTTCGCAATGAATATTATATCTTATCATGAAACATAGAAATGAGATACGATATCCCGTTTTAAGGAACATTATAACACACTTGCTACGATATGTAGACATCTGCAAACGCTATTTCCTAACAAGGAAGTGTCGCATTTACATTCATTTGAAGTGTACACGAGGAATACATAACAGTTCGCAATGAATATTATATATTATCAGGAAACCTAGAAATGAGATGCGATATCTCGTATTAAGAAGCATAATAACACGCTTGCTACGATACGTAGACATCTGCAAACGCTATTTCCTAGCAAGGAAGTGTCGCATTTGCGTTCATTTGGAGTGAATCCGAGGTATACATGACACTTCGCAATAAATATTATATCTTATCATGAAAGATAGAAATGAGATACGATATCCCGTTTTAAGAAGCATTATAACACTCCTGCTACGATACGTAGACATCTGCAAACGCAATTTCCTAGCAAGGATGTGTCGCATTTACATTCCTTTGATGTGAATATGATGTATACATGACACTTCGCAATGAATATTATATCTTATCATGAAACATAGAAATGAGATGCAGTATCCCGTTTTAAGAAGCATTAGAACTCTATTGCTTCTATACGTAGACATCTGGAAACGCTGCTTCCTAGCAAGGAAACGTCGGTATTTACATTCTTTTGAAGTGAATACGAGGTATACATAACACTCCACAGTGAATATTATATCATATCATGAAACATAGAAATGAGATGCGATATCTCGTTTTAAGATGCATTAGAACTCTATTGCTTCTATACGTAGACATCTGGAAACGCTACTTCCTAGCATGGAAACGTCGCATTTACATTCTTTTGAAGTGATTACGAGGTATACATAACACTCCAAAATGAAAATTATATCTTATCATGGAACATAGAAATGAGATGCGATATCGCAATTTAAGAAGCATTAGAACTCTATTGCTACGATACATAGACATCTGCAAACGCTATTTAATAGCAAGGAAGTCGCACTTACATTCTTTTGAAGTCTATGCGAGGTATAAAACACATTTCGCAATGAGTATTATATCTTATCATGAAACATAGAAATGAGATGCTATATCGCGTTTTAAGAAGCATTAGAACACTATTGCTACGATACGTAGGCATCTGCAAATGTTATTTCCTAGCATGGAAGTGTCGCATTTACATTCTTTTGAAGTGAATACGAGGTATACATGACACTTCGCAATTAACATTATATCTTATCATGAAAGATAGAATTGAGATGCGACATCCCGTTTTAAGAAGCATTAGAACTCTATTGTTTCGATACGTAGACATCTGCAAACGCTATTACCTAGCAAGGAAGTGTCGCATTTACATTCTTTTGAAGTAAATACGAGGTATACATAGCACTTCGCAATTACTGTTAAATGTTATCATGAAACTTAGAAATGAGATGCGATATCCCGTTTTAAGAAGCATTAGAACTCTATTGCTACGATACGTAGACATCTGCAAACGCTATTTCCTAGCAAGGAAGTGTCGCATTTAAATTCATTTGAAGTGTATGCGAGGTATTCATGACACTTCGCAATGAATATTATATCGTATCATGAAACATAGAAATGAGATGCGATATCTCGTTTTAAGAAGCATTAGAAATCTATTTCTTCGATACGTAGATATCTGCAAACGCTATTTCCTAGCATGGAAGTGTCGCATTTCCATTCATTTGGAGTGAATACGAGGTATGCGTGACACTTCGCAATGAATATTATATCTTATCATGAAACATAGAAGTGAGATGCGATATCGCGTTTTATGAAGCATTAGAACTCTATGGCTACGATACGTAGACATCTGGAAACGCTATTTACTAGGAAGGAAGAGTCATATTTACATTCTTTTGAAGTGAATACGAGGAATACATGACACTTCGCAATGAATATTATATCTTATCATGAAACATAGAAGTGAGATGCGATATCGCGTTTTATGAAGCACTAGAACTCTATTTCTACGATACGTACAAGTCTGCAAACGCTATTTCCAAGCAAAGAAAAGTCGCATTTATATTCATTTGAAGTGCATGCGACGTATACATAACACTCCACAATGAATATTATATCTTATCATGAAACATAGAAATGAGGTGCGTTATCGCGTTTTATGATGCATTAGAACACTACTGCTACGATGCGTAGATATCTGCAAACGCTATTTCCTAGCATGGAAGTGTCGCATTTACATTCATTTGAAGTGTAGGCGTGGAATACATAACACTTCGCAATAAATATAATATTTTATGATGAAACATAGAAGTAAGATGCGATATCGCGTTTTAAGAAGCATTAGGACTCTATTGCTACGATACGTAGATATCTGGAAACGTTATTTCCTGGGAAGGATGTGTCGCATTTACATACTTTTGATGTGAAAACGAGGGATACATAACATTGCACAATGAATATTATACCTTATCACGAAACATAGAAACGAGATGCGATATCGCGATTTAAGAAGTATTAGAACTCTATTGCTTAGATACGTAGACATCGGCCATCGCTATTTTCTAGCAAGGATGTGTCGCATTTACATTCATTTGATGTGTATGCGAGGTACACAAGACAATTCGCAATGAATATTATATCTTATCATGAAACATAGAAATGAGATGCGATATCGCGATTTAAGAAGTATTAGAACTCTGTTGCTTCCATACCTAGACATCTGCCATCGCTATATCCTAGCAAGGAAGTGTCGCATTTACATTCATTTGAAGTGTGTGCGAGGTATACGTGACACTTCGCAATGAATATTATGTGATATCATGAAACATAGAAATGGGATGCGATATCTCGTTATAGAAAGCATTAGACCTCTATTGTTTCGATACGTAGACAACTGGAAACGCTAATTCCTAGGAAGGAAGTGTCGTATTTACATTCCTTTGAAGTGAGTACGTGGTATACATGACTCTTCGCAATGAATATTATATCTTATCATGAAACATAGAAATGGGATGCGATATCGCGTTTTAAGAAGCATTAGAACTCTAATGCTACGATACGTAGACATCTGCAAACGCTATTTCCTAGCAAGGAAGTGTCGCCTTTACATTCATTTGATGTGTATGCGAGGTATACAAAACAATTCGCAATGAATATTATATCTTATCTTGAAACATAGAAATGAGTTGCTATATCGCGATTTAAGAAGTATTAGAACTCTGTTGCTTCCATACCTAGACATCTGCAAACGCTATTTCCTAGCAAGGAAGTGTCGCATTTACATTCATTTGAGGTATAGACGGGGAATACATAACACTTCGCAATGAATATTATATCTTATCATGAGACATAGAAATGAGATGCGATATCTCGTTTTGAGAACCACTAGAATACCAGTACTACGATACCTAGACATCCGCCATCGCTTTATCCTAGCAAGGAAGTGTCGCATTTACATTCATTTGAAGTGTATGCGAGGTATACATGACACTTCGCAATGAATATTATGTGATATCATGAAACATAGAAATGAGAAACGATATCTCGTTATAGGAAGCATTAGACCTCTATTGTTTCGATACGTAGACAACTGGAAACGCTAATTCCCAGCAAGGAAGTGTCGCATTTACAATCCTTTGAAGTGAATACGCGGTATACATGACACCTCGCAATGAACATTATATCTTATCATGAAACATAGTAGTGAGATGCGATTTGTCGATTTCAGAAGCATTAGAACTCTGTTGTTTCGATACGTAGACGTCTGCAAACGCTCTTTCCTAGCAAGGATGTGTCGCATTTACATTCGTTTGAAGTGTAGACGAGATATACATAACAATGCACAATGAATATTATATGTTATCATGAAACCTAGAAATGAAATGCGATATCTCGTTTTAAGAAGCATTAGAACTCTGTTGCTTCCATACGTAGACGTCTGCCATCGCTATATCTTAGCAAAGATATGTCGCATTTACTTTCTTTTCAAGTGAATACGAGGTATACATAACACTCCACAACGAATATTATACCATATGACGAAACATAAATATGAGATGCGATATCTCGTTTTAAGTAGCATTATGTCTCTGCTGCTTCCATACGTAGACATCTGCCATCGCTATGTCCTAGCAAGGACATGTCGCATTTACATTGATTTGAATTGTATGCGAGGTATACAAGACACTTCGCAATGAATATTATGTCTCATCATGAAACGTAGAAATGAGTTGCGCTATCGCGTTTTGAGAAGCATTAGAACTCTATTGCTACGAAACGTAGACATCTGGAAACGCTATGTCCTAGCAAGGAAGAGTGCATTTACATTCTGTTGAAGTGAATACGAGGAATACATAACACTTCGCAGTGAATACTATATCATATCATGAAACATAGAAATGAGATGTGATATCGCTTTTTAGGAAGCATTAGAACACTATTGCTTCGATACATAGACATCTGGATACGCTATTTCCGAGAAGGGATGTGTCGCATTTACATTCATTTGATGTGTAGAGGAGGAGTACATAACACTTCGCAATTAATATTATATCTTATCATGAATAACAGAAATGAGATGCGATATCGCATTTTAAGAAGCGTTAGAACTCTATTGGTATGATACGTAGACATCTACAAACGCTATTTCCGAGCAAGGAAGTGTCAGATTTACATTCTTTTTTAGTGAGTGCGAGGTATACATGACACTTCGCAATGAATATTATATCTTATCATGAAACATAGAAATGAGATGCGATATCGCATTTTAAGAAGCATCAGAACTCTATTGCGCCGATACGTGGACATCTGCAAACGCTATTTAATAGTAAGGAAGTGTCGCATTTACATTCTTTTCAAAGTAATAAGAGGTATGCATGACATTTCGCAATGAATATTATATCTTATCATAAAACATAGAATTGAGATGCGATCTCGTTATAAAAAGCATTAGAACTCTATTGCTTCGATACGTAGACATCTGCAATCGCTACTGCCTAGCAAGGAAGTGTCGCATTTACATTCTTTAGAAGTGAATAGGAGGTATACATGATACGTCGCAATGAATATTATATCTTATAATGAAACATAGAATTGAGATGCGATATCCCGTTTTAAAAAGCATTACAACTCTATTGCTTCGATACGCAGACATCTGCAAACGCAACTTCCTAGCAAGGAAGTGTCACATTTACATTGATTTGAAGTGTAGGCGAGGTATACATGACACCTCGCTATGAATATTATATCTTATCATGAAGTATAGAAATGAGAAGCGATATCGCGATTTAAGAAGCATTAGAAATCTGTTGCTTCGATACGCAGACATCAGCCAACTCTGTTTCCTAGCAAGGAAGTGTCGCATTTACATTCATTTGTAGTGTATGCGAGCTATACGTGACACTTGGCAATGAATATTATATCCTATCACGTTACATAGAAATGTGATGCGATATAGCGTTTTAAGAAGCATTGGAAATCTATTTCTATGATTCGTAGACATCTGCCAACGCTATTTTCTAGGAAGGAAGTGTCGCATTTACATTCTTTTGAAGTGAATACGAGGTATACATAACAATGCACAATGAATATTATATCTTATCATGAAACATCGAAGAGAGATGCGATATCGCGAATTGAGAAGCATTTGAACACTATTGCTTCGATGAGTAGACATTTGCAAACGCTACTTCCTAGCAAGGATGTGTCGCATTTACATTCTCTTGAAAGGAATAAGAGGTATACATGACACTTCGCAATGAATATTATACCTTATCATGAAACATAGAAATGAGAAGCGGTATCGCGATTTAAGGTGCACCAGAACTTTATTGTTTCGATACGTAGACATCTGCAAACGCTATTTCCTAGCAAGGAAGTGTCGCATTTACATTCATTTGAAGTGTATCAGAGGTATACATGACACTTCGCAATGAATATTATATTAATATCATGAAACTGTGACGTCCGGCGTATCGCCGTCCACCCTCCGGCGCCTCCCACAGCGAGCAGGGACGAATTACCTGCAGCCGTCCACGACCAAGCGCACGGGTAAACACCCCTTTCGCCCAGCTAAGGCAGCCGACCCACAAATCACGCTCCGGAGATGGACCAACCATTTGCGGTACCGTGCAAATCACAGCACCCACGATCCGCCTTCGCAACAACGACCCACCGAATCGCCCACAGTAACTCAGCCATACTTCATTTTTTCTAATATATATAACTATACATATTAATTCTAGATCTAAGTACACACGACTCTATTCGATGTAACACGAACAACACACACACATAATTTTAAGATCCATGTATAATCGATATTCTATAAGAAGCGACGCGCTCGCGCGCGCACTCGACGCGCGCGGCTCACGCGTATCGCAAGCCGCGCCCCACGGCATGGGCCTTCCGCCCTACTCCTACCGTCCGCCCCACTCGAAGGGCTCAGCGACTCGCGCACCACGAGAACCGAGGAGGTCTCGTGCACGCGAGTAGATCGTCACTTCATCCCGGGCATCGCCCGACTTCGGACCTCTCTCAAACCTCGACTTGTAATTCAATTCGTATTCAAGTTCCATTTCAAGTTCCTATTCTATTTCTAAATCTAAGTTCTATTTCTAGTTCATTAAGTTACTCTATATCTAGATAGGGAAGTAAGTGTATAGCTAGGATTAATCAAGAATATATCTTTATTTTATTTCTACATTCGAGTCCTTATTCATTTTATATCTACGCGACACCCTCCGGTTCTCGCGTACAACCATACACAGCGCTACTTTGCGGAGATACAGATACTTGAACCTCTGCATTAGATAGAGCGAACCACCGCTTATCTGTGCCGAATACTAGTGGAAGATCTCCCGAGTGGACGATCATTCTTCGCCCTCCTGGACCGACGTCGATAGAGCGGACCGCCGCTTATCCGACTCGAATCTAGTTAGGAGAAGAAGATCTCGTATGTGTCGCACCGCTACCAAGAAGACGCTCCGCGCAGGTAGAAAAAATTTCTTGCGACAACTTGTGCGGGAGTATAACGGATCCCAGGCGTGCCCAGCCTACCATTCCGTGGTTGCTGTTACTGCTGTCCGCATCCAGCCTCCTGCAGCACCCCCGACATCGCCGACGCCAGCATCCGAGTCTGGTCAACGTCGCTGGACCCTCACTACATTGACGCTCCCTGCACGCCCACCTTACGCGTCCACTGTCCCAGCCGGTGACCCTCGACGACAGCGGTACCTGGAAAGGGGATATTAAGGTGTTAATCGTCGAAAGGTAAGTAAAATTCACTTTACCGCATCGAAAAGGGTACAATTACCCCCCGCGTCCCATAAAAGGAAACCACGGTACCCATCACAATCGAGTGATCGGCCCTGTGTTTTATATTTCGTTTCGTACGGATGACCCCGGAAATTTTCCCGGTCCCGGACGTGACAAAACATAGAAATGAGATGCGAAATCGCGTTTTGAGAAGCATTAGAACTCTATTGCTTCGATACTTAGACACCTGGAAACGCTATTTCCTAGAAGGGATGTGTCGCATTTACATTGAATTTGAAGCGTAGACGAGATATACGTAACACTTCACAATGAATATTATATCATATCATGAAACATAGAAATGAGATGCGGTATCTCGTTTTAAGTATCATTAAATCTCTATTGCTACGATACGTAGACATCTGCAAATACTATATCCCAGTGGCTAAGTGTCCCATTTACATTATTTTGAAGTGAAAACAAGGTATACATGACACTTCGCAATGAATATTATATCTCATCATGAAACCTAGAAATGAGATGCGGTATCTCGGTTTAAGAAGCATTAGAAATCTATTTCTTCGATACGTAGATATCTGCAAACCCTATTTCCTAGGAAGGAAGTGTCGCATTTACATTCGCTTGATGTGTATGCGAGGTATACATGACATTTCGTAATGAATATTATATCTTATCATGAAGCATATAAATGAGATGCAATATCCCGTATTAAGAAGCATTGGATCTCTATCGCTAGCATACGTAGACATCTGCAAACGATGTTTCCTAGCAACGAAGTTTCGCATTTACATACTTTCGAAGTGAATACGAGGTATACATGACACTTCGCAATGAATATTATATATTATCATGAAACATAGAAATGAGATGC
Source organism: Xylocopa sonorina (assembly GCF_050948175.1). NCBI lineage: Eukaryota > Metazoa > Arthropoda > Insecta > Hymenoptera > Apidae > Xylocopa > Xylocopa sonorina. The sequence goes on along the minus strand of NW_027490190.1, from coordinate 346,041 downwards.
GATATCGCGTTTTAAGAAGCATTATAACTGTATTGCTTCGATACGTAGACATCTGCAAACACTATTTCCTACCAAGGGAGTGTAGCGTTTACATTCATTTGAAGTGTATGCGAGGCATACATGATACTTCGCACAGAGTATTATATATTATCATGAAACATAGAAATGAGATGCGATGTCGCGTTTTGAGAAGCATTAGAACACTAGTGATACGATTAGTAGACATTTGCAAACGCTACTTCCTATCAAGGAGGTGTCGCATTTACATTCTTTTGAAGTGAATACGAGGTATACATATCACTCCACAATAAATATTATATCTTACAATGAGACATAGAAATGAGATGAGATATGGCGATTGGAGAAGCATTAGAACTCTATCGCTACGATACGTAGACATCTGCAAACGCTAATTAATAGCAAGGAAGTGTCGCATTTAGATACTTCTGAAGTGAATACGAGGCATACATAAAACTCACCTATGAATATTATATCTTATCACGATACATAAATATGAGATGCGATATCGAGATTTAAGAAGCATTGGAACTCTATTGCTTCGATACGTAGACATTTGCAAACGCTACTTCCTAGCAAGGAAGTGTCGCATTTGCGTTCATTTGGAGTGAATCCGAGGTATACATTATACTTCGCAATGAATATTATATCTTATCATGAATCATAGAAATGATATGCGATATCGCGTTTTAAGATGCATAACAACACGCTTGCTACGATACGTAGACATCTGCAAACGCTATTTCCTAGCAAGGAAGTGTCACATTTACATTCTTTTGAAGTGAATACGAGGTATTCATGACACTTGGCAATGGATATTATATTTTATCATGAAACATGGAAATGAGATGCGATATCTCGTATTAGGAAGCATAATAACACGCTTGCTACGATACGTAGACATCTGCAAACGCTATTTCCTAGCAAGGAAGTGTCGCATTTACATTCATTTGAAGTGTAGACGATGTATAGATAACACTTCGAAATGAATATTATATCTTATCATGAGACATAGAACGAGATGCGATATCGCGTTTTGAGAAGCATTAGAACTCTATTGCTAGGATACGTAGACATCTGCAAACGCCATTTCCTAGCAAGGAAGTGTCGCATTTACATTCATTTGAAGTGTAGACGAGGAGTACATAACACTTGGCAATGAATATTATATCTTATCATGAAACATAGAAATGAGATGCGATATCTTGTTTTAAGAAGCATTAGAACTCTATTGCTCCGATACGTAGACATCTGCAAACGCTATTTCCTAGCAAGGAAGTGTCGCATTTACAATCATTTGAAGTGTATACGAGTTATACATGACACTTCGCAATGAATATTATATCTTATCATGAAACATAGAAATGAGATGCGATATCTTGTTTTAAGAAGCATTAGAACTCTAATGCTCCGATACGTAGACATCTGCAAGCGCTACTTCCTAGCAAGGAAGTGTCGCATTTACATTCATTTGAAGTGAAGGCGAGCAATACACAACAGTTCGCAATGAATATTATATCTTATCACGAAACATGGAAATGAGATGCGATATCGCGATATAAAAAGCATTAGAACTCTATTGCTTCGATACGTAGACATCTGCAAACGCTACTCCCAAGCAGGGAAGTGTCGCATTTACATTATTTTGAAGTGAATACGAGGTGTACATATCAATCCACAATGAATATTATATCTTATCATGTAACATAGAAATGAGGAGCGATTTCGCGTTTTAAGAAGCATCAGAACTCCATTGCTACGACACGCAGACATCTGCAAACGCAACTTCCTAGCAAGGAAGTGTCGCATTTACATTCTTTTGAAGTGAGTACGAGGTATACACAACACACCACAATGAATATTATATCTTATCATGATACATAGGTATGAGTTGCGATAATGCGATTTAAATAGCAGTAGAACTCTGCTGCTACGATACGTAGACATCTGCAAACGCTATTTAATAGCAACGATGTGTCGCATTTAGATTCTTTTGAAGTGAATACGAGGTAGACATAACACTTCGCGATGAATATTATATCCTATCATGAAACATAGTAATGAGATGCGATATCGCTTTTTGAGAAGCATTAGAACTCTATTGCTACGATACGTAGACATCTGCAAACCCTATTTCCTAGCATGGAAGTTTCGCATTTACATTCATTTGAGGTGTGTGCGAGGTATAAGTGACACTTCGCAATGAATATTATATCTTATCATGAACGATAGAAATGAGTGCGATATCGCGTTTTAGGAAGCATTAGACCACTATTGCTTCGATACGTAGACATCTGTAAACGCTATTTCCGAGCAAGGAAGTGTAGCATTTACATTCTTTTGAAGTGAATACGAGGTATACATGACACTTCGCAATGAATACTATATCTTATCATGAAACGTAGAAATGAGATGCGACATCTTGTTTTAAGAAGCATTAGAACTCTATTGCTACGATACGTAGACATCAGCAAACCCTATTTCCTAGCATGGAAGTTTCGCATTTACATTCATTTGAGGTGTGTGCGAGGTATAAGTGACACTTCGCAATGAATATTATATCTTATCATGAACGATAGAAATGAGATGCGATATCGCGTTTTAGGAAGCATTAGACCACTATTGCTTCGATACGTAGACATCTGCAAACGCTATTTTCTAGCAAGGAAGTGACACATTTTCATACTTTTCATGTGAATACGAGGTATACATAACACTTCACAATGAATAATATATCTTATCATCAAAGATAAAAATGATATGCGATATCGCGTTATAAGATGCATTAGAACTCTATTGCTACGATACGTAGGCATCTGCAAACCTTATTGCCTAGCACGGAAGTCTCGCATTTACATTCTTTTGAAATGAATACGAGGTATACATGACACTTCGCAATGAATATTATATCTTATCATGAAACATAGAAATGAGATTTGATATTGCGTTTTAAGAAGCATTAAAACTCTATTGCTACGATACGTAGATATGTGCAAACACTATTTCATAGCAAGGAAGTGTCGCATTTACATTCTTTTGAAGTGAATACGAGGTATACATGACACTTCGCAGTGAATATTATACATTATCATGAAACATAGAAATGTGATGCGATATCTCGTTTTAAAAAGCAATTGAATTCTATTGCTTCGGTACGTAGACATCTGCAAACGCTATTTCCCAGCAAGGAAGTATCGCATTTACGTTCCCTTTAACCCTTTCGCTTCGAGCGCCGCTTATAAGCGGCGCGCACTATACGACCTGTGGGTACGAACGCCGCTTATAAGCGGCGTGCACAAAATGTACTGTGGGTACGAGCGCCGCTTATAGGCGGCGACCACGTGACGACTTCTGGATCGTCACCCCATATGTCGGGCATCCAAATGATGCATATAGAACTGCTATCTGCAGTCGATAATTTGTTTTGTTCGTTATCAACAGAACATTTTCGTTGATTTTATTAACATATTGGATTGTAGATCACTTTTTAAAATTACTCATTGTTGAGACAACGTTTTGCGCAACCTGTTTGAAACATATAAACGACTGTATACTGTTTCATGTTAAAAATCTAGACATATTTTCATTGCTAGTTAAAGTATATTTCATATACGATTCTTACAAGGATTTGAATATGTGAGCTTGAGGTATGATTGTTAATTTTTAAAAATAATAGGAGTTGCAGGTTAGAATTTTGTTTGAAAATGTACTTTCAGAAACAGTTTGCACCCGTTCAAAATGTGCGCAAGGAATAAAAAAAATATAATGTTTGAAAATGGTTTGACCGATGCTGAAGAAACTGAAAATAATTTTAACTTGTCTAAAAGAGTCAATCGAGAATGATGCCGAGAACAGCAATTGCAATCTAACATGGACCTCTAAAAATTTCATACCACAAATACATATATTTTCCACGAAGGATTCAGGAATAAAGAAGAAATTGCCCAGATCGTCATCTATTTTAGACTACTTTGAACTATTTATTTGTGAGGAGCTCGTACAATATATATCAGATGAAACTAACGACTATCGAGCTCAGAAGTATAATAACAATTTGGACATCCCGACGACAGTAGACGAACTCTACTGTTTTTTTGCGTTATCTTTATTAATGACACGCAACAAAAGGCTAACGATACAAGAGTATTGGTCGAAGGACAAATATTTGCAATCCAACATTTTTTCTGAAATTATGACAAGAGATCGGTATCTTTCATTACTAAGCACAATCCACTTTACTCACGAATCTGGACGCACTGAAGATCGTTTAGTCAAAATTCGATATGTTGTCAATATGTTTCGAAAATCTTTCAATGATGCATTCTATCCGTTTCAAAATCTGTGTATTGATGAAAGCCTTATGCTCTACAAAGGCCGTTTGTCATTCAAACAATATATTCCATCAAAAAGGAATAGATTTGGCATCAAATCCTATATGCTTTGCGATTGTGATACCGGTTACGTACAAGATATTATAGTTTATTGCGGACGTTCAACAACTATTGAAAATACAGCCGCGGGAATTGGCAAATCGGGTGCGATCGTTTTGTCGCTTTTACAACCTTTCTTAGGAAAATGTCACACAATCTATCCGGATAATTTCTATTCAAGTCCAGCTTTATTTAATTTTTTACATCATAATAGGACCAATGCGTGCGGGACTGTTAGTAAAAGAAGGCAAGGAATGCCGAAGTTTGAGCAACGTCTGAAGAAAGGAGAGGCATGTTTCCGTTCATCAAAAAGTCTATTAGCGATGAAGTGGTTAGAAAAAAAAGAAGTATATATGATAACAACTATGCATACCCCAAATTTTGCAACCGTATTTAGACGTAGAGGACTACAGACTGTTGCTAAACCCGTATGCGTTATTGACTATAATAAATCAAAGGGCATAATCGACAAAGTCGATATGGTTATAAGTACCATAAATACTATACGCAAATCGTTGAAGTGGTACAGAAAATTTTTCTTCCACATGCTGGACATCTGTGTGTGGAATTCATACTGCCTCTATAAGTACAACCGAAGAGAAGTAATTTCTATTGCAAAATTCCACTTGCAGTAAATAAAGCAAATAGTTGCAAAGTATCGGCATAATAATGTAATTCCGCATCAAAGCAGACCGGTTGACAACCCCATGCGATTAACAGAACGGCACATTCCATCTTCTTATAAACCAAGAAAGAAAAATCGAAAGCGCAGCTGTGTTGTCTGCAGTAAAAATGACAAACGATCCGAGTCACGATACGAATGCAAAGAGTGTAATGTAGGATTGTGCATAGATCCGTGTTTTAAAATTTATCATACGCAGCTATATTATTAATAATTTCACGTTAATATATTAACTTGTTTGCGGATGATAATTAATTCATAATTAAAATATTACTTGTAAATTTGTAAGTTGTAAATATTTTCATAACAAAGATGTAAATTATACATATTATCTTGTAGCAAAGCTTGTTTTATTGAAAAAAATTGTTTCTTAAGACCTAGGAAAAGGTATATACAGCAACAACGCATATTGTACGTATTCACGGCGCACGCTTCCCTTCAGTGACAGTACTTCTGCGGACGGGACAGCCGAAGCGAAAGGGTTAAGTGTAGACGAGACATACATAACACTTCGCAATGAATATTATATCTTATCATGAAACATAGAAATGAGATGCGATATCTCGTTTTAAGAAGCACTAGAACTCTATTGCTTCGATAGGTAGAAATCTGCAAACGCTATTTTCTAGCAAGGAAGTGGCGCATTTACATACTTTTGAAGTGAATACGAGGTATACATAACACTTCACAAGGAATATTATATCTTTCCATGAAACATAGAAATGAGATACGGTATCCCGTTTTAAGAAGCATTACAACTTTATTGCTTCGATACGTAGGCATCTGGAAACGCTATTTCCTAGAAGGGATGTGTCGCATTTACATTCATTTGAGGTGTAGACGAGGAACAGATAACACTTCGCAATGAATATTATATCTTATCATGAAAAATAGAAATGATATGCGATATCGCGTTTTAAGAAGCATTAGAACCCTATTGCTTCGATACGTAGACATCTGCAAACGCTACTTCCTAGCAAGGAAGTGTCATATTTACACTCTTTTGAAGTGAAAAAGAGGTATACATGACACTTCGCAATGAATATTATATCTTATCATGAAACATAGAAATGAGACGCGATATCCCGTATTAAGTAGCATTGGAACTCTATTGCTTGGATACGTAGATATCTGGAAACGCTATTTCCTAGCAAGGAAGTATCGCATTTACATTCTTTTGAAGTGAATACGAGGTATACATAACACTCCACAATGAATATTATATCTTATCATGAAACATAGAAATGAGATGCGTTATCTCGTTTTAAGAAGCATAGAACACTATTGCTTCGATACGTAGACATCTAGAAACGCTATTTCCTAGCAAGGAAGTGTCGCGTTCACATTCATTTGAAGTGAATACGAGGTATACATGACACTTCGCAATGAATATTATACCTTATCATGAAACATAGAAATGCGATGCGATAACTCGTTTTAGGAAGCATTAGAACTCTATTGCTACGATACGTAGACTTGTGCAAACACTATTTCCCAGGAAGGAAGTGTCGCATTTACATTCATTTGAAGTGAATACGAGGTATACATGACACTTCGCAGTGAAAATTATATCTTATCATGAGACATAGAAATGAGATGCGATATCGCGAGTTAAGAAGCATTAGAACTCTATTGCCTCGATACGTAGACATCTGCAAACGCTATTTCCTAGCAAGGAAGTGTCGCATTTACATTCTTTTGAAGTGAATACGCGGTATACATAACACTTCGCAATGAATATTATATCTTATCATGAAACATAGAAATGAGATGCGATATCTCGTTTTAAGAAGCACTAGAACTCTATTGCTTCGATAGGTAGAAATCTGCAAACGCTATTTTCTAGCAAGGAAGTGGCGCATTTACATACTTTTGAAGTGAATACGAGGTATACATAACACTTCACAAGGAATATTATATCTTTCCATGAAACATAGAAATGAGATACGGTATCCCGTTTTAAGAAGCATTACAACTTTATTGCTTCGATACGTAGGCATCTGGAAACGCTATTTCCTAGAAGGGATGTGTCGCATTTACATTCATTTGAGGTGTAGACGAGGAACAGATAACACTTCGCAATGAATATTATATCTTATCATGAAAAATAGAAATGATATGCGATATCGCGTTTTAAGAAGCATTAGAACCCTATTGCTTCGATACGTAGACATCTGCAAACGCTACTTCCTAGCAAGGAAGTGTCATATTTACACTCTTTTGAAGTGAAAAAGAGGTATACATGACACTTCGCAATGAATATTATATCTTATCATGAAACATAGAAATGAGACGCGATATCCCGTATTAAGTAGCATTGGAACTCTATTGCTTGGATACGTAGATATCTGGAAACGCTATTTCCTAGCAAGGAAGTATCGCATTTACATTCTTTTGAAGTGAATACGAGGTATACATAACACTCCACAATGAATATTATATCTTATCATGAAACATAGAAATGAGATGCGTTATCTCGTTTTAAGAAGCATAGAACACTATTGCTTCGATACGTAGACATCTAGAAACGCTATTTCCTAGCAAGGAAGTGTCGCGTTCACATTCATTTGAAGTGAATACGAGGTATACATGACACTTCGCAATGAATATTATACCTTATCATGAAACATAGAAATGCGATGCGATAACTCGTTTTAGGAAGCATTAGAACTCTATTGCTACGATACGTAGACTTGTGCAAACACTATTTCCCAGGAAGGAAGTGTCGCATTTACATTCATTTGAAGTGAATACGAGGTATACATGACACTTCGCAGTGAAAATTATATCTTATCATGAGACATAGAAATGAGATGCGATATCGCGAGTTAAGAAGCATTAGAACTCTATTGCCTCGATACGTAGACATCTGCAAACGCTATTTCCTAGCAAGGAAGTGTCGCATTTACATTCTTTTGAAGTGAATACGCGGTATACATAACACTCCACAATGAATATTATATCCTACCACGAAACTTCGAAATGAGATGCGATATGGCGACTTAAGAAGCATTAGAACACTATTGCTTCGATACGTAGACATCTGCAAACGCTATTTCCTAACAAGGAAGTGTCGCATTTACATTCTTTTGAAGTGAATACGCGGTATACATAACACTCCACAATGAATATTATATCTCATCATGAAACATAGAAATGAAGTGCGATATCGCGATTAAAGAAGCATTAGAACCCTATTGCTACGATACGTAAATATCTGCAGACGCTATTTCCTAGCAAGGAAGTGACGCATTTACATTCTTTTGAAGTGAATACGAGGCATACATGACACTCCGCAGTGAATATTATATCTCATCATAAAACGTAGAAATGAGATGCGATATCTCGATTTAAGAAGCATTAGAACTCTGTTGCTTCCATACGTAGAAATCTGCCATGGCTATATGATAGCAAGGAAGTGCCGCATTTACATTCATTTGAAGTGTATGCGAGGTATACATGACACTTCGCAATGAATATTATATCTTATCATGAATCATAGAAATGAGAAGCGATATGGCGATTTAAGATGCATTAGAAATCTATTGCTTCGATACCGAGACATCTGCAAACGCTATTTCCTAGCAAGGAAGTGTCGCATTTGAAATCGTTTGAAGTGTAGACGAGGAATACAAAACACTTCGCAATGAATATTATATCTTATAATGAGACGTAGAAATGAGATGCGAAATGGTGTTTTAAGATGCATTAGAACTCTATTGCTTCGATACGTAGACATCTGGAAACGCTATTTCCTAGCAAGGTATTGTCGCATTTACATTCATTTGAAGTGAATGCGAGGTATACATGACACGTCGCAATGAATATTATATCATTTCATGAAACATAGAAATGAGATGCGATATCGCGTTTGAGAAACGTTAGAACTATATTGCTACGATACGTAGACATATGCAAACACTATTTCCTAGCAAGGGAGTGCGAATTTACATTCTTTTGGAGTGAATAAAAGCTATACATAACACTTCGCAATGAATATTATATCTTATCGTGAAACATAGAAATGAGATACGATATCGCATTTGTGACGTCAGGCGTACCGCCTGCCACCCATCAACCTTCTCGCACCCCCCAGCATCAACCCCTGGACGCATGCAACCAGCCAAGCTCGTCTGCAGGACCAGCAACTGGAAGTGTTCGCGCGCGCATACCTGCACGCGCTCACCAAGTTCCGCTGCCTCACTCGCACCGCCGAGTATACCTGTCTCGCTCGCACCAGGCACCATTGTCTCACTCGCACCGCCGAGTATACCTGTCTCGCCCGCACCAAGGACAGGCAGCCCTATCCCCCTCGCACCGAGGATTCCGTCCTGCAGGAAGACGTAGCCGCAGCCCATCACCTGAATGGGGACTTTTCCAATTCCGGGAACAGGATCTGCTAGAACCTGTATATTACTTCTAAGCTAGTACATACATACTATATCATGACGCATATATCTTTATATAAGAATTCCTGGATCTAAGTTATACACGAAACGAATGTAAGACACAAACAACACACACATAATTCTAAGTCTATACTGTATTAGCTCATAAGTCAAACGCGTATGATGCGTCCGGCCAGCGGCATGCGCCGCTAGCCCCACCACGAGCCGCGAGTCCCCGCTCGCTGGACCGCGCGCTCCCCGCCACGAGACGCGAGTCCCCCACTCGCGGGACCGCGATCTCCCTACCACGAGCGTCCGCGACCGTAGCGCCTCGCGAACCAAGGAGGTCCGAGACGCGTCTCCAGAGCTCACTCTGACTCGAGATCTCCTACCGATTAGTCGAAACTTCTAGTTCTAGATCATTAGCCGCCTCAATGTGGGGTTCAGGCATCGCGTTTCTATTTCCATTTTAACTTAGTCTTAGTCTTAGAATAATTCCAATTCTTGTATACTTTAAACTTAGAATATATTTTATTTTTATTTTTACTATATCCAAGTACAAGTTCTTTTACCAAGTTTACTATTTCCATATCCTTTAATTTTATCAAGTGTTTATAATACTAGTTCTACTTTTAACATTACATTTAACTACGAATTCTTCCACGGGTTCTTCCATACAACTGGGGTTGCTCTTCATCACCTTGAAGGAGTATAGAAATCGGCTTGGTGACGTTGAGATAGAGCGGACCGCCGCTTATCCTTCAGATCTTAGTCGAAAGTACAGAAAAACCTGGTGAATGAGTCGTGCTTCCGGATTGCGAAGAACGCGACGTGCGGGTAGGAAGAATTTCTTACGATCACTTGTGCGTGAATATTTGGAGGACGTTCCGAGAATCCTCGTATACCAGCGACCGGCCTTCGCACCAGCCCAGCCGCCGCTTTCCGAAGCGACCGTCAACGTTTCCGATCCAGACACCACGACGCATCACGCCGATTCTGCCACTTTCGCAGCCGAAGCTGCTACAATTACCGCTGGAGCCTCTGCATCACCGCTGAATTCCGACTGCCATCCTCCTCTTCGCTGGCGACTGATCGAGATTTCCGTAGCAGCCAACCGACCGAGCTCCGCTACGATCCCAGCGAACGATCCTCGACGCCGTTTGTACGTACAGATCGAGAGAGAAATCATCGAAAGGTAGGGTCATTCTCTTATTATCGCGAGTGTTTTCGCTAGTGTCGCGTCAGCCGAAATTGTCGGACCCGGTCTTAACGCGTTCCCGCGGACCCAATTACCGAAAAATAGGCTCGTGTCGTAAAGCCTCCGGAGCAACGGAAAATAGTTGCGCCGGACGTGACACATTTTAAGAAGCGTTGGAACTCTATTGGTGCGATACGTAGACATCTACAAACGCTATTTCCTTGCTAGGAAGTGTCGCATTTACTTTCTTTTGAAGTGAATACGAGGTATACATAACACTCCACAATGAATATTATATCTTATCATGAAACATAGAAATGAGATGCGATATGGCGATTTAAAAAGCATTAGAACACTATTGCTTCGGCACGTAGACATCTGCCAACGCTATTTCCTAGCAAGAAAGTGCGGCATTTACATTCTTTTGAAGTGAATATGATATACACAAGACATAGAAATGAGAAGCGATATCTCTATTTAAGAAGCATTAGAACTATGTTTCTTCGATACGTAGACATCTGCAAACGCTACTTCTTAGCAAGGAAGTGTTGCATTTACATACTTTAGAAGTGAATATGAGGTACACATGACACTTCGCAATGAATATCATGATAACATAGAAATGAGGTGCGATATATCGTTTTAAGGAGCATTAGAACACTATTGTTTCGATACGTAGACATCTGCCAACGCTAATTCCTAGCAAGGAAGTATCGCATTTACATTCATTTGAAGCGAATACGAGGTATACATAACACTCCACAATGAATAGTACATCTTATAACGAAACATAGAAACGAGATGCGATATCGCGATTTAAGAAGCATCCGAAATCTATTGCTACGATACGTAGACATCTGCAAAAGCAATTTCCTAGGAAGGAAATGTCGCATTTACATTCTTTTGAAGTGTATATGAGGTATACATGACACTTCGCAATTAATATTATATCTTATCATTGGCTAAGAGATGTGATGCTATATCCCGTTTTAAGAAGCATTTGAACTCTATTGCTTCGATACGTTGACATCTGCAACCGCTATTTCCTAGCAAGGAAGTGTCGCATCTACATTCATTAGAAGTCTATGCGAGGTATACATGACACTTCGCAATTAATGATATATCTTATCATGAAGCATGGAAATGAGATGCGATATCGCGGTTTAAAAAGCACTAGACCTCTATTGTTTCGATACGTAGACATCTGGAAACGCTATTTCCTAGCAAGGAAATGTCGCATTTACATTCTTTTGATGTGAATACGAGGTATGCATGACAGTTCGCAATGAATATTATATCTTGTCATGAAACATAGAAATGAGATGCGATATCGCAATTTAAGAAGCATCAGAACTCTATTGTTTCGATACGTAGACATCTGGAGACGCTATTTTCTAGGAAGGAAGTTTCGTATTTACATTCTTTAGAAGTGAATACGAGGTATACATGACACTTCGCAATGAATTTTATATCGTATCATGAAACATAGAAACGAGATGCGACATCCCGTTTTAAATAGCATTAGAACTCTACTGCTCCGATATCTGGACATCTGCAAACGCTATTTAATAGCAAGGAAGAGTCGCATTTACATTCTTTTGAAGTGAATGCGAGGTATACATAACACTCCACAAAGAAAACTATATCTTATCATGAAACATAGGAATAAGGTGCGTTATCGCGATTTATGATGCACCAGAACCCTATTGTTTCGATACGTAGGCATCTGCAAACGCTATTTCCTAGCAGGGAAGTGTCGCATTTACATTCGCTTGAAGTGAATACGAGGTACAAGTGACTCTTCCGCAGTGAATATTATATCTTATCATAAAACATAGAAATAAGATGCGTTATGTCGTTCTAAGAAGCATAGAGCACTCTTGCTACGATACGTAAACATCTGCAAACGCTATTTCCTAGCAAGAAAGTGCGGCATTTACATTCTTTTGAAGTGAATATGATATACACAAGACATAGAAATGAGAAGCGATATCTCTATTTAAGAAGCATTAGAACTATGTTTCTTCGATACGTAGACATCTGCAAACGCTACTTCTTAGCAAGGAAGTGTTGCATTTACATACTTTAGAAGTGAATATGAGGTACACATGACACTTCGCAATGAATATCATGATAACATAGAAATGAGGTGCGATATATCGTTTTAAGGAGCATTAGAACACTATTGTTTCGATACGTAGACATCTGCCAACGCTAATTCCTAGCAAGGAAGTATCGCATTTACATTCATTTGAAGTGAATACGAGGTATACATAACACTCCACAATGAATAGTACATCTTATAACGAAACATAGAAACGAGATGCGATATCGCGATTTAAGAAGCATCCGAAATCTATTGCTACGATACGTAGACATCTGCAAAAGCAATTTCCTAGGAAGGAAATGTCGCATTTACATTCTTTTGAAGTGTATATGAGGTATACATGACACTTCGCAATTAATATTATATCTTATCATTGGCTAAGAGATGTGATGCTATATCCCGTTTTAAGAAGCATTTGAACTCTATTGCTTCGATACGTTGACATCTGCAACCGCTATTTCCTAGCAAGGAAGTGTCGCATCTACATTCATTAGAAGTCTATGCGAGGTATACATGACACTTCGCAATTAATGATATATCTTATCATGAAGCATGGAAATGAGATGCGATATCGCGGTTTAAAAAGCACTAGACCTCTATTGTTTCGATACGTAGACATCTGGAAACGCTATTTCCTAGCAAGGAAATGTCGCATTTACATTCTTTTGATGTGAATACGAGGTATGCATGACAGTTCGCAATGAATATTATATCTTGTCATGAAACATAGAAATGAGATGCGATATCGCAATTTAAGAAGCATCAGAACTCTATTGTTTCGATACGTAGACATCTGGAGACGCTATTTTCTAGGAAGGAAGTTTCGTATTTACATTCTTTAGAAGTGAATACGAGGTATACATGACACTTCGCAATGAATTTTATATCGTATCATGAAACATAGAAACGAGATGCGACATCCCGTTTTAAATAGCATTAGAACTCTACTGCTCCGATATCTGGACATCTGCAAACGCTATTTAATAGCAAGGAAGAGTCGCATTTACATTCTTTTGAAGTGAATGCGAGGTATACATAACACTCCACAAAGAAAACTATATCTTATCATGAAACATAGGAATAAGGTGCGTTATCGCGATTTATGATGCACCAGAACCCTATTGTTTCGATACGTAGGCATCTGCAAACGCTATTTCCTAGCAGGGAAGTGTCGCATTTACATTCGCTTGAAGTGAATACGAGGTACAAGTGACTCTTCCGCAGTGAATATTATATCTTATCATAAAACATAGAAATAAGATGCGTTATGTCGTTCTAAGAAGCATAGAGCACTCTTGCTACGATACGTAAACATCTGCAAACGCTATTTCCTAGCAAGAAAGTGCGGCATTTACATTCTTTTGAAGTGAATATGATATACACAAGACATAGAAATGAGAAGCGATATCTCTATTTAAGAAGCATTAGAACTATGTTTCTTCGATACGTTGACATCTGCAACCGCTATTTCCTAGCAAGGAAGTGTCGCATCTACATTCATTAGAAGTCTATGCGAGGTATACATGACACTTCGCAATTAATGATATATCTTATCATGAAGCATGGAAATGAGATGCGATATCGCGGTTTAAAAAGCACTAGACCTCTATTGTTTCGATACGTAGACATCTGGAAACGCTATTTCCTAGCAAGGAAATGTCGCATTTACATTCTTTTGATGTGAATACGAGGTATGCATGACAGTTCGCAATGAATATTATATCTTGTCATGAAACATAGAAATGAGATGCGATATCGCAATTTAAGAAGCATCAGAACTCTATTGTTTCGATACGTAGACATCTGGAGACGCTATTTTCTAGGAAGGAAGTTTCGTATTTACATTCTTTAGAAGTGAATACGAGGTATACATGACACTTCGCAATGAATTTTATATCGTATCATGAAACATAGAAACGAGATGCGACATCCCGTTTTAAATAGCATTAGAACTCTACTGCTCCGATATCTGGACATCTGCAAACGCTATTTAATAGCAAGGAAGAGTCGCATTTACATTCTTTTGAAGTGAATGCGAGGTATACATAACACTCCACAAAGAAAACTATATCTTATCATGAAACATAGGAATAAGGTGCGTTATCGCGATTTATGATGCACCAGAACCCTATTGTTTCGATACGTAGGCATCTGCAAACGCTATTTCCTAGCAGGGAAGTGTCGCATTTACATTCGCTTGAAGTGAATACGAGGTACAAGTGACTCTTCCGCAGTGAATATTATATCTTATCATAAAACATAGAAATAAGATGCGTTATGTCGTTCTAAGAAGCATAGAGCACTCTTGCTACGATACGTAAACATCTGCAAACGCTATTTCCTAGCAAGAAAGTGCGGCATTTACATTCTTTTGAAGTGAATATGATATACACAAGACATAGAAATGAGAAGCGATATCTCTATTTAAGAAGCATTAGAACTATGTTTCTTCGATACGTTGACATCTGCAACCGCTATTTCCTAGCAAGGAAGTGTCGCATCTACATTCATTAGAAGTCTATGCGAGGTATACATGACACTTCGCAATTAATGATATATCTTATCATGAAGCATGGAAATGAGATGCGATATCGCGGTTTAAAAAGCACTAGACCTCTATTGTTTCGATACGTAGACATCTGGAAACGCTATTTCCTAGCAAGGAAATGTCGCATTTACATTCTTTTGATGTGAATACGAGGTATGCATGACAGTTCGCAATGAATATTATATCTTGTCATGAAACATAGAAATGAGATGCGATATCGCAATTTAAGAAGCATCAGAACTCTATTGTTTCGATACGTAGACATCTGGAGACGCTATTTTCTAGGAAGGAAGTTTCGTATTTACATTCTTTAGAAGTGAATACGAGGTATACATGACACTTCGCAATGAATTTTATATCGTATCATGAAACATAGAAACGAGATGCGACATCCCGTTTTAAATAGCATTAGAACTCTACTGCTCCGATATCTGGACATCTGCAAACGCTATTTAATAGCAAGGAAGAGTCGCATTTACATTCTTTTGAAGTGAATGCGAGGTATACATAACACTCCACAAAGAAAACTATATCTTATCATGAAACATAGGAATAAGGTGCGTTATCGCGATTTATGATGCACCAGAACCCTATTGTTTCGATACGTAGGCATCTGCAAACGCTATTTCCTAGCAGGGAAGTGTCGCATTTACATTCGCTTGAAGTGAATACGAGGTACAAGTGACTCTTCCGCAGTGAATATTATATCTTATCATAAAACATAGAAATAAGATGCGTTATGTCGTTCTAAGAAGCATAGAGCACTCTTGCTACGATACGTAAACATCTGCAAACGCTATTTCCTAGCAAGAAAGTGCGGCATTTACATTCTTTTGAAGTGAATATGATATACACAAGACATAGAAATGAGAAGCGATATCTCTATTTAAGAAGCATTAGAACTATGTTTCTTCGATACGTAGATATCTGCAAACGCTACTTCTTAGCAAGGAAGTGTTGCATTTACATACTTTAGAAGTGAATATGAGGTACACATGACACTTCGCAATGAATATCATGATAACATAGAAATGAGGTGCGATATATCGTTTTAAGGAGCATTAGAACACTATTGTTTCGATACGTAGACATCTGCCAACGCTAATTCCTAGCAAGGAAGTATCGCATTTACATTCATTTGAAGTGAATACGAGGTATACATAACACTCCACAATGAATAGTACATCTTATAACGAAACATAGAAACGAGATGCGATATCGCGATTTAAGAAGCATCCGAAATCTATTGCTACGATACGTAGACATCTGCAAAAGCAATTTCCTAGGAAGGAAATGTCGCATTTACATTCTTTTGAAGTGTATATGAGGTATACATGACACTTCGCAATTAATATTATATCTTATCATTGGCTAAGAGATGTGATGCTATATCCCGTTTTAAGAAGCATTTGAACTCTATTGCTTCGATACGTTGACATCTGCAACCGCTATTTCCTAGCAAGGAAGTGTCGCATCTACATTCATTAGAAGTCTATGCGAGGTATACATGACACTTCGCAATTAATGATATATCTTATCATGAAGCATGGAAATGAGATGCGATATCGCGGTTTAAAAAGCACTAGACCTCTATTGTTTCGATACGTAGACATCTGGAAACGCTATTTCCTAGCAAGGAAATGTCGCATTTACATTCTTTTGATGTGAATACGAGGTATGCATGACAGTTCGCAATGAATATTATATCTTGTCATGAAACATAGAAATGAGATGCGATATCGCAATTTAAGAAGCATCAGAACTCTATTGTTTCGATACGTAGACATCTGGAGACGCTATTTTCTAGGAAGGAAGTTTCGTATTTACATTCTTTAGAAGTGAATACGAGGTATACATGACACTTCGCAATGAATTTTATATCGTATCATGAAACATAGAAACGAGATGCGACATCCCGTTTTAAATAGCATTAGAACTCTACTGCTCCGATATCTGGACATCTGCAAACGCTATTTAATAGCAAGGAAGAGTCGCATTTACATTCTTTTGAAGTGAATGCGAGGTATACATAACACTCCACAAAGAAAACTATATCTTATCATGAAACATAGGAATAAGGTGCGTTATCGCGATTTATGATGCACCAGAACCCTATTGTTTCGATACGTAGGCATCTGCAAACGCTATTTCCTAGCAGGGAAGTGTCGCATTTACATTCGCTTGAAGTGAATACGAGGTACAAGTGACTCTTCCGCAGTGAATATTATATCTTATCATAAAACATAGAAATAAGATGCGTTATGTCGTTCTAAGAAGCATAGAGCACTCTTGCTACGATACGTAAACATCTGCAAACGCTATTTCCTAGCAAGAAAGTGCGGCATTTACATTCTTTTGAAGTGAATATGATATACACAAGACATAGAAATGAGAAGCGATATCTCTATTTAAGAAGCATTAGAACTATGTTTCTTCGATACGTTGACATCTGCAACCGCTATTTCCTAGCAAGGAAGTGTCGCATCTACATTCATTAGAAGTCTATGCGAGGTATACATGACACTTCGCAATTAATGATATATCTTATCATGAAGCATGGAAATGAGATGCGATATCGCGGTTTAAAAAGCACTAGACCTCTATTGTTTCGATACGTAGACATCTGGAAACGCTATTTCCTAGCAAGGAAATGTCGCATTTACATTCTTTTGATGTGAATACGAGGTATGCATGACAGTTCGCAATGAATATTATATCTTGTCATGAAACATAGAAATGAGATGCGATATCGCAATTTAAGAAGCATCAGAACTCTATTTTTTCGATACGTAGACATCTGGAGACGCTATTTTCTAGGAAGGAAGTTTCGTATTTACATTCGTTAGAAGTGAATACGAGGTATACATGACACTTCGCAATGAATTTTATATCGTATCATGAAACATAGAAACGAGATGCGACATCCCGTTTTAAATAGCATTAGAACTCTACTGCTCCGATATCTGGACATCTGCAAACGCTATTTAATAGCAAGGAAGAGTCGCATTTACATTCTTTTGAAGTGAATGCGAGGTATACATAACACTCCACAAAGAAAACTATATCTTATCATGAAACATAGGAATAAGGTGCGTTATCGCGATTTATGATGCACAAGAACCCTATTGTTTCGATACGTAGGCATCTGCAAACGCTATTTCCTAGCAGGTAAGTGTCGCATTTACATTCGCTTGAAGTGAATACGAGGTACAAGTGACTCTTCCGCAGCGAATATTATATCTTATCATAAAACATAGAAATAAGATGCGTTATGTCGTTCTAAGAAGCATAGAGCACTCTTGCTACGATACGTAAACATCTGCAAACGCTATTTCCTAGCAGGGACGTGTCCCATTTACATTCATCTGAAGTGAATACGATGTATACATAACACCCCACAATGAATATTTTATCTTATCATGAAACAGAAATGAGATGCGATATCGCGACTTAAGAAGCATTAGAACACTCTGGCTTCGATAAGTAGACATCTGCAAACGCTACTTCCTAGCAAGGAAGTGCCACATTTACATTCTTTTGAAGTGAAGACGAGGTGTACATAACACTCCACAATGTATATTATATCTTATCATGAAACATAGAAAGGAGATGCGATATCGCGTTTTGAGAAGCATTAGAAATCTATTGCTACGATACGTAGATATCGGCAAACGCTATTTCCTAGCAAGAAAGTGTCGCATTTACATTCTTTTGAAGCTAATACGAGGTATACATAACACTGCACAATGAATATTATATCTTATCATGAAACATAGAAATGAGATGCGATATCTCGTTTTAAGAAGCATTAGTACTATGTTGCTTCGACACGTAGACATCTGCCATCGCTATTTCCTAGGAAGGAAGTGTCACATTTACATACATTTGAAGTGTATGCGTAGTATACAAGACACTTCGCAATGAATATTATATCTTATCATGAAACATAGAGATGAGATGCGATATCGCGTTTTAAGAAGCATTAGATCTCTAATGCTTCGATACGTAGACATCTGCAAACGCTACTGCCCAGCGAGGAAGTGTTGCATTTACATTCTTTTGAAGTGAATGCGAGGTATACATGGCACTTCGCAATGAATATTATATCTCATCATGAAACCTAGAAATGAGATGCGGTATCTCGTTTTAAGAAGCATTAGAAATCTATTTCTTCGATACGTAGATATCTGCAAACGCTATTTCCTAGGAAGAAAGTGTCGCATTTACATTCGCTTGATGTGTATGCGAGGTACACATGACATTTCGCAATGAATATTATATCTTATCATGAAGCATAGAAATGGGATGCGATATCGCGTTTTGAGAACCGATAGAACTCTATTGCTACGATACGTAAACTTCTGCAAACGTTATTTCCTAGCAAGGAAGTGTTGCATTTACATCCTTTTGAAGTGAATACGAGGAATGCATGACACTTCGCAATAAATATTATATCTTGTCATGAAACATAGTAATGGCATGCGATATCGCGATTTAAGAAGCAGTAGAATTCTATTGCTACGATACATAGACTTCTGCAGACGCTATTTCCTAGCGAGGAACTGTCGCATTTACATTCTGTTAAAGTGAATACGAGGTATAGATGACACTTGGCAATGAATATTATACCTTATCATGAAACATAGAAATTAGGTGCGATATCTCGTTTTAGGAAGCATTTGAACTCTATTGCTTCGATACGCAGACATCTGCAAACGGTATTACCTAGCAAGGAAGTGTCGCATTTACAGTCTTTTGAAGTGAATAAGAGGTATACATGACGCTTCGCATTTAATATTAAATCTCATCATGAAGCATTGAAATGAGATGTAATATCACGTTCTAATATGCATTAGAACTCTATTGCTACGATACGTAGACATCTGCAAACGCAATTTCCTAGCAAGGAAGTGACGCATTTACATTCATTTGAAGTGTAGACGAGGAATACATAACACTCCACAATGAATATTATAATCTTTCACGAAACATAGGAATGAGATTCGATATCGCGATTTAAGAAACATTAGAACTCTATTGTTTCGATAATTAGACATCTGCAAACGATACTTCCTAGCAAGGAAGTGCCGCATTTACATTCTTTTGTGGTGAATACGAGGTATACATAACACTGCACAATGAATAATATATCTTATCATGAAGCATGGAAATGAGGTGCGATATCGCGTTTTAAGAAGCATTAGAATACAATAGCTTCGATAGGGAGACATCTGCATACGCTATTTCCTAGCAAGGAAGTGTCGCATTTACATTCTTTTGAAGTGAATACGAGGTATACGTAACACCTCACAATGAATATTATATTTTATCATGAAACATAGAAATGAGGTGCCATATCGCGTTTTAAGAAGCATTAGAACCCTATTGCTTGGATACGTAGATATCTGGGAACGCTATTTCCTAGGAAGTAAGTGTCGCATTTACATTCTATTGAAGTGAATACAAGGTATACTTAAAACTCCACAATAAATATTATATCTTATCATGAAACATAGAAATGAGAATCGATATCGCGTTTTAAGAAGCACTAGAAACCTATTGCTACGATACTTGGACATCCGCAAACGCTATTTCCTAGTAAGGAAGTGTCGCATTTACACTCTTTTCAAGTGAAGACGAGGTATAAACAACACTTCTCAATGAATATTATATATTGTCATGAAACATAGAAATGAGATGCGTTATCCCGATATAAAAAGCATTAGAAATCTATTGGTACGATATGTAGACATCTGCGAACGCTATTCAATAGCAAGGAAGTGTCGCATTTACATTCTTTTGAAGTGAATACGAGGTATACATGACACTTCGCAATGAATATTATATCTTAACATGAAACGTAGAAATGAGATGCGACATCTTGTTTTAAGAAGCATTAGAACTCTATTGCTTCGATATGTAGCCATCTGCAAACGCTATAACCTAGCAGGAAAGTGTCGCATTTACATTCATTTGAAGTGTATGCGAGCTATACATGACACTTCGTAATGAATATTATATCTTATCATGAAACATAGGAATGAGATGCGGTATCTCGTTTTAGGAAGCCTTAGAACTCTATTGCTTCGATACGTAGACATCTGCAAACGCTACTTCCTAGCAAGGAAGAGTCGCATTTACATTCATTTGAAGTGTTTGCGAGGTGTACATAACACTTCGCAATGAATATTATACCTTATCATGAAACATAGAAATGAGATGCGATAATGAGTTTTAAGATGCATTAGAACCGCATTGCTTCGCTACGTAGACATTTGGAAACGCTATTTCCTAGAGAGGAAGTGTCGCATATACATTCATTTGATGTGTAGTCGAGGTATTCATGACACTTCGCAATTAATATTATAGCTTATCATGAAACATAGAAAGGAGATGCTATATCTCGTTTTACGAAGCATTGGAACTCTGTTGCTTCGATACGTAGACATCTGCACACGCTACTTCCTAGCAATGAAGTGTCGCATTTACATTCTCATGAAGTGAATTCGAGGTATACATGACACTTCGCAATGCATATTATATCTTATCATGAAACATAGAAATGAGATGCGATATCTTGTTTTAAGAAGATTTAGGACACTACTGCATCGATACGTAGATAGCTGCAACCGCTATTTCCTAGCAAGGAAGAGTCGCATTTACGTTCTTTTGAAGTGAATACGAGGTATACATGACACTTCGTAATGAATATTATATCTTTTCATGAAGCATAGAAATGAGACGCGATATCCCGTTTTAAGAAGCGTTAGAACCCTATTGCTTCGATACGTAGACATCTACAAACGCTACTTCCTAGCAAGGAAGTGTCGCATTTACATTCATTTGGAGCGAATGCGAGGTATACATGACACTTAGCAATGAATATTATATTGTGACGTCAGGCGTGCCGCCTGCCACCCTCTCAACGCACCACAGCAACCAACCTCACGCGCCTGCAGCACAGGCAACACCCAGGCGCAACTCGCCGTCTCACTCAGGCCAAGGGCTACGACCATCGACTCGCTCGCACCCGCAGAGGTGCTCACCGTCTCTCTAACTCCAAGGGACATACCCTCCGTCTCACTCTCACCCACAGAGGAGCTCGCCGTCTCTCTCACTCCAAGGGACTTACCCTCCGTCTCACTCGCACCCGCAGAGGTGTTCGCCTTCTCTCTCGCTCCAAGGGCAACACACTCTGTCTCACTCGCACCGAGGACCTCATGCGCCATCTCGCTCGCACCAAGGACCATGCGCGCTGTCTCGCTCCCACTCAAGGAGCCATCCACCGTCTCACTCTTACCTGCAGGGAAACTGGCCCTCTCGCTCACTCCAGGGTCGTACCATGAGAATCAACCTCTACGAGATCCGACGACGGGAACTCTCACCGTACAAAGGACTCTACGATTTCACCATCCCAGATCTGCCATGCCCAAAATACTATTTCTAAGATTATTAATTAACATTATATATATACTCCTACATTCTATGCTCTGTATTCCTAGCTCATAGAATTTACACGACACTACTTTATAACGACACAAACAACACACATTTTACGTTTAAGGCGTAATTTCTAATTTCATACTTGTATCTCTATATTCATAAGTTGCGCTAATTAAGTAAGCCGCGACGCGCGAGGTCGCGACTGCCTCAGCGGCACGCGCCGCTAACCCCACCACGCAACGCCGAGACCCCACTCGGGCGTCCACATACTCCCACCTACGTTCGCACGCGACCGAAGCGCTCCGAGAGTCGAGGAGGTCGCAGACGCATCTTGGGAGATACATTGAGTCATTTACAGACAGACAGACACAGTCAGTCAGTACGGTCAGTACGGTACAGTTCTATCTCGCCTTCGGCCCTTCTAATTCCAAGTCTCTTCCACGTCGCTTCTTAGGGCCGTCGTGCAGCCTCGATGAGGTTCCTAATTCTAAAGTCTTTGTTCTAATTCCTAATTCATAGTTAACCTAGTCTTAATACTTAGAAATAATTGTTCTTGTACTCTTTGATTTAGAATATACTTTATTATTTCTCTACCACATCAAGTTCTAGTTCATTCCAACTCCATTTCTAAATTCAATTATATTTTAATACAAATTCTTCCAAGTTCGTAACAACTTGAGCGTTTATAAACGAACTCTTCGCGCCGGGAGGAAGAATTTAATCCATTATCTCGTGCGGAATACGTTGGTGAAACGCCAGAATTCATCGTTCATCGACGGACGGCGACATTCATCGTAGCTTCCACCGTCACAACGCCGATTCCAGCCAGCCGTATGCCGACTCCTCCCCTGAGAACGACCTTTGACGATCGCCACATCTGAAAGCAGAAGAGGGAAATCAGCGGAAAGGTAAGTAAAATCTCTCCTTACACGCGTTCGCGTTTGTTTACGGTGCCCGCGTCTTGCCAGAATCGACGGACCCGGTCATACGCGTTTTATATCGGACCGAATTCTCGACTAAAAGGCTTGTGTCATTCAGCCTCCTGGGATACGAATAATTTGTTCGCCAGGACGTGACAATATCCTATTATGAAAATTAGAAATGTGATGCGATATCGCGTTTTAAGAAGCATTGGAATTCAATTGCTACGATACGTAGACATCAGCAAACGCTATTTAATAGCAAGGAAGTGGCGCATTTACATACTTTTGACGTGAATACGTGGTATACATAACACTTCGCAATGAATATTATATCCTATCATGAACGATAGAAACGAGATGCGATATCGCGTTTTAAGAAGCACAAGAACCCTATTACTACGATACGTAGACATATGCAATCGCTATTTCCTAGCAAGGAAGTGTCGCATTTACATTATTTTGAAGTGAGTACGAGGTATACATGACACTTCGCAATGAATATCATATCTCTACATGAAACATAGAAATGAGATGCGATATCGCGTTTTAAGAAGCACTAGAACTCCATTGCTGCGATACATAGAAAACCTGGAAACGCTATTTCCTAGGAAGGAATTGTCGCATTTATATTCATTTGAATTGAATACGAGGTATACATGACACTTCGCAATGAATATTATATTTTATCATGAAACATAGAAATGAGATGTGACATCGCGTTTTAAGAAGCAATAGAACACAATTGCTACGATAGGTAGACATCTGCAAACACTATTTAATTGCAAGGAAGTGTCGCAATTTACAATCTTTTGAAGTGAATACGAGGTATACATGACACTTCGTATTGAATATTATATTTTATCAAGAGACATTTAAATGAGATGCGATATCGCGTTTTAAGAAGCATTAGAACTCTATTGCTTTGATACGTAGACATCTGGAAACGCTATTTCCTAGCAGGGAAGCGTCGCATTTACATTCATTTGAAGTATAGGCGAGGAATACATAACACTTCGCAATTAATATTATATCTCATCATGAATAATAGGAATGAGATGCGATATCGCGTTTCAAGGAGCATTAGAACTCTATTGCTACGAACGTAAACAACTGCAAACGGTATTACCGAGCAAGGAAGAATCGCATTTACATTCTTTTGAAGTGAATAGGAGGTGTACATGACACTTCGCAATGAATATTATATCTTGTCATGGAAAACAGAAATGAGATGCAATATCGCGTTTTGAGAAGCATTAGAACACTATTACTACGATACGTAGACATCTACAAACGCTATTTCCTAGCAAGAAAGTGTCGCATTTACATTCTTTTTTAGTGAATGCGAGGTATACATGACACTTCGCAATGAATATTATTTCTTATCATGAAGCATAGAAATGAGATGCAATATCCCGTTACAAGAAGCATTAGAACTCTATTGCTTCGATACGTAGGCATCTGCAAACGCTACTGCCTAGCAAGGAATTGTCGCGTTTACATTCCTTTGAAAGGAATACGAGGTATGCAGGACACATCGCAATGAATATTATATCTTATCATAAGACATAGAATTGAAATGAGATATCTCATTATAAAAAGCATTAGAACACGATTGCGTCGGTACGTAGACAGCTGTCATCGCTATTTCCTAGCAAGAATGTGTCGCATTTTCACTCATTTGAAGTGAATAGGAGGTATACATGACACTTCGCAATGAATATTATATCTTGTCATGAAACATAGAAATGAGATGCGATATCGCGATTTAAATAGCATTAGAATTCTACTACTTCGATACGTGGACATCTGCAAACGCTATTTCCTAGCAAGGAAGTGTCGCATTTACATTCTTTTGAAGTGAATAAGAGGTAAACATGACACGTCGCAATGAATATTATATCTTGTCATGAAACATAGAAATGTGATGCGATATCGCGATTTAAAAAGCATTAGAACACTATTGGTATGATACGTAGACATCTACAAACGCTATTTCCTAGCAAGGAAGTGTCACATTTACATTCTTTTTTAGTGAATGCGAGGTATACATGACACTTCGCAATGAATATTATATCTTATCATGAAACATAGAAATGAGATGCGATATCGCATTTTAAGAAGCATCAGAACTCTATTGTTTCGATACGTAGACATCTGGAAACGCTATAACCTAGCAAGGAAGTTTCGCATTTACATTCTTTAGATGTGAATACGAGGCATACGTGACACTTCGCAATGAATATTATATCTTATCATGAAACATAGATATGAGATACAACATCCCGTTTTATGAAGCATTAGAACTCTATTGCTACGTAGCTATGTATTGATACGTAGACATCTGCAAACGCTATTTCCTAGCAAGGAAGTGTCGCATTTACATACTTTTGAAGTGAATACGACGTATACATGACACTTCGCATTGAATATTATATCTTGTCATGAAACACAGAAATGAGATGCGATATCGCGATCAGGAAGCACTAGAGCTTTAATGATTCGATACGTAGACACCTGCAAACGCCATTTCCTAGCAAGGAAGTGTCGCATTTACATTCTTTTGATGTGAATACGAGGCATACATGACACTTCGCAATGAATATTATATCTTATCATGAAACATAGAAATGAGATGCGATTTCCCCTTCTAAGAAGCATTAGAACTCTATTCCTTCGATACGTAGACATCTGGAAACGATACTTCCTAGAAAGGATGTGTCGCATTTACATTCATATCAAGTGTATGCGAGGTATACATAACACTTCGCAATGAATATTATACCTTACCATGAAACATGGAAATGAGATGTGATATCTCGTCTTAAGTAGCATTAGAACTCTTCATCTACGACACGGAGACGCCTGCAGACGCTACTTCTTAGCAAGGAAATGTAGCATTTACATTCTTTTGAAGTGAATACGAGGTATACATGACACTTCGCAATGAATATTATATCTTATCATGAGACATAGAATTGAGATGCGATATCACGCTTTAAGAAGCATTAGAAATCTATTGCTTCGATACGCAGCCATCTGCAAACGCTATTTCCTAGCATGGTAGTGTCGCATTTACAGTCCTTTGAAGTGAATACAAGGTATACATGTCGCATCGCAATGAATATTATATCTTATCATGAGACATAGAAATGAGATGCGGTATCGCGTTTTAAGAAGCATTAGAACTCTATTGCTACGATACGTAGACATCTGCAAACTCTAATTCCTAGCAAGGAAGTGTCGCATTTACATTCGTTTGAAGTGTATGCGAGGTATACATGACACTTCGCAATGAATATTATATCCTCTAATGAGACATGGAAATGAGATGCTATATCGCGTTTTAGAAGCATTAGAACTCTATTGTTTCGATACGTAGACATCCGCAAACGCTATTTCCTAGCGAGGAAGTGTCGCATTTACATTCATTTGAAGTGTAGACAAGGAATACATGACACTTCGCAATGTACATTGCGATAGATGTGATATCGCGATTTAAGAAGTAATAGAACTCTGCTGCTTCGATACGGAGACATCAGAAAACGCAATTTCCTAGCAAGGAAGTGTCGCATTTACATTTACTTGAAGTCAATACGAGGTATACATAACACCGCACAATGAATATTCTAACTTATCATGGAACATAGAAATGAGATGCGATATCCCGTTTTATGGAGCATTAGAAGTCTACTGCTACGATACCTAGATATATGGAAACGCTATTTCCTAGAATGGAAGTGTCGCATTTACATTCACTTGAAGGGTAGACGAGGAATACAAAACACTTCGCAATTAATATTATATCTTATAATGAAACATAGAAGTGAGAGGCGATATCGCGGCTTAAGGAACATTAGGACACTATTGCTACGATACTTAGTCATATCCAAACGCTATTGCCTAGCATGGAACTGTCGCATTTACATTCTTTTGAAGTGAATACGGGGTATACATAACAGTCCACAATGAATATTATACCTTATGACGAAACATAGAAATGAAATGCGATATCGCGATTTAAGAAGCATTAGTACTCAATTGCTTCGATACGGAGACACCTGCAAACGCTGTTTCCTAGCAAGGAAGTGTCGCATTTACATTCTTTTGAAGTGAGTACGAGGTATACATGACACTTCGCAATGAATATTGTATCTTATCATGAAACATAGTATTGAGATGCGATATCGCGATTTAAAAAGCATTAGAAACCTATTGCTGCGACACGTAGACATCTGCAAACGCTATTTAATCGAAAGGAAGTGTCGCATTTACGTTCTTTTGAAGTAAATACGGGGCATACATGACACGTCGCAATCAATATTATATTTTATCATAAAACATAGAAATGAGATGCGATATCGCGCTTTAAGACGCAGTAGAACACTATTGCTACGACACGTAGACATCTGGAAACGCTATTTCCTAGCTAGGAAGTGTCGCATTTACATTCTTTGAAGTGAATACGAGATATACACAACACTCCGCAATGAATATTTTATCTCATCATGAAACATAGAAATGAGATGCGATTTAAGAAGCATTAGAACTCTATTGCTTCGATACGGAGACATCTTCAAACGCTATTTCCTCGCAAGGACGTGTTGCATTTACAGTCTTTTTAAGAGAATACGAGGTATACATGACACTTCGCAATTAATGTTATATCTTATCATGAAACATAAAAATGAGATCCGGTATCCCGTTTTAAGAAGCATTAGAACTCTATTGCTTCGAGACGTAGACATCTACAATCGCTATTTCCTAGGAAGGAAGTGTCGCATTTACATTTATTTGAAGTGTATGCGAGGTATACATGACACTTCGCAATGAATATTATATCCTATAATGAGACATGGAAATGAGATGCTATATCGCGTTTTAGAAGCATTAGAACTCTATTGTTTCGATACGTAGACATCCGCAAACGCTATTTCCTAGCGAGGAAGTGTCGCATTTACATTCATTTGAAGTGTAGACAAGGAATACATGACACTTCGCAATGTACATTGCGATAGATGTGATATCGCGATTTAAGAAGTAATAGAACTCTGCTGCTTCGATACGGAGACATCAGAAAACGCAATTTCCTAGCAAGGAAGTGTCGCATTTACATTCACTTGAAGTCAATACGAGGTATACATAACACCGCACAATGAATATTCTAACTTATCATGGAACATAGAAATGAGATGCGATATCCCGTTTTATGGAGCATTAGAAGTCTACTGCTACGATACCTAGATATATGGAAACGCTATTTCCTAGAATGGAAGTGTCGCATTTACATTCACTTGAAGGGTAGACGAGGAATACAAAACACTTCGCAATTAATATTATATCTTATAATGAAACATAGAAGTGAGAGGCGATATCGCGGCTTAAGGAACATTAGGACACTATTGCTACGATACTTAGTCATATCCAAACGCTATTGCCTAGCATGGAACTGTCGCATTTACATTCTTTTGAAGTGAATACGGGGTATACATAACAGTCCACAATGAATATTATACCTTATGACGAAACATAGAAATGAAATGCGATATCGCGATTTAAGAAGCATTAGTACTCTATTGCTTCGATACGGAGACACCTGCAAACGCTGTTTCCTAGCAAGGAAGTGTCGCATTTACATTCTTTTGAAGTGAGTACGAGGTATACATGACACTACGCAATGAATATTGTATCTTATCATGAAACATAGTATTGAGATGCGATATCGCGATTTAAAAAGCATTAGAAACCTATTGCTGCGACACGTAGACATCTGCAAACGCTATTTAATCGAAAGGAAGTGTCGCATTTACGTTCTTTTGAAGTAAATACGGGGCATACATGACACGTCGCAATCAATATTATATTTTATCATAAAACATAGAAATGAGATGCGATATCGCGCTTTAAGACGCGTTAGAAATCTACTGCTTCGATACGGAGACATCTGCAAACGATATTTCCTAGCAAGGAAGTGTCGCATTTACATTCTTTTTAAGTGAATACGAGGTATACATGACACTTCGCAATTAATATTATATCTTATCATAAAACATAGAAATGAGATGCGATATCGCGATTTAAGAAGCATTAGAACTCTACAGCTACGAGACGTAGACATCTGCAAACGCTATTTAATAGCAAGGAAGTGTCGCATTTACATTCATTTGACGTGTATGCGAGGTATACAAGACAATTCGCAATGAATATTATAGCCTATCGTGATACATAGAAATGAGATGCGATATCGCGATTTAAGAAGCAATAGAAATCTATTGCTTCGATACGTAGAAATCTGGAAACGCCATTTCACAGCAAGGAAGTGTCGCATTTACTTTCTTTTGTAGTGAATACGAGGTATACATAACACTCAACAATGAATATTATATCTTATCAAGAAACATAGAAATGAGATACGATAGCGCAATTTAAGAAGAATTAGAACTCTATTGCCTCAATACGGAGACATCTGCAGACGCTTTTTCCTAGCAAGAAAGGGTCGCATTAACATTCCTTTGAAGTGGATACGAGGTATGCATGATACTCCGCAGTGAATATTATATTTTATCATGAAACATGGAAATGAGATGCGATATCCTGTTTTAAGAAGCATTAGTACTCTATTGCTTCGAAACGTAGACATCTGCAAACGCTCCTTCCTTGCAAGGAATTGTCGCATTTACATTCATTTGAAGTGAATAATAGTTATACATGACACTTCGCAATGAATATTGTATCATATCATGAAACATAGTAGTGAGTTGCGATATCGCGTTTTAAGTAGCTTTAGGACTCTGTAGGTACGATACGTAGACATCTGCAAACGCTATTTCCTAGCAAGGAAGTGTCGCATTTACATCCATTTGGAGTGAGTACGAGGTATACAGGACATTTCGCGATGAATATTGCATCTTTTCATGAAACATAGAAATGAGATGCGATATCGCGACTTGAGAAGCATTAGAACTCTATTGCTTCGATAACGAAACATCTGCAAACGCTATTTCCTAGCAAGGAAGTGTGGCATTTACATTCTTTTGAAATGAATACGAGGTATGCATAACACTCCACAATGAATATTATATCTTATCATGACACATGGCAATGAGATGCGATATCTCATTTTAAGAAGCATCAGAGCACTATTGCTACGATACGCAGACATCTGCAAACGCTACTTCCTAGCCAGGAAGTGTGGCATTTACATACATTTGATGTGTATGCGAGGTATACATAACACTTCGCTACGTATATTATATGTTATCATGAAACATAGAAATGAGATGCGATATCGCGATTTAAGAAGCAGAAGAACCCTATTACTACGATACGTAGACATCTGCAAACACTGCTTCCTAGCAAGGAAGTGTAGCATTTATACACAATGAATATTATATCTTATCACGAAACATAGAAATGAGATGCGATATTGCGTTTTAAGAAGGATTCGAACTCTATTGCTTCGATACACAAA
Source organism: Xylocopa sonorina (assembly GCF_050948175.1). Taxonomy (NCBI): domain Eukaryota; kingdom Metazoa; phylum Arthropoda; class Insecta; order Hymenoptera; family Apidae; genus Xylocopa; species Xylocopa sonorina. Next base: position 314,836 of record NW_027490190.1, on the reverse strand, counting down.
CATCTGCAAACGCTATTTCCTAGTAAGGAAGTGTCGCATTTACATTCATTTAAAGTGAATACGAGGTATACACGACACTTTGCAATGAATATTATATCTTATCATGAAACATAGAAATGAGATGCGATATCGCGATTTAAGAAGCATTAGAACACTCTGGCTTCGATACGTAGACATCTACAAACGCTACTTCCTAGCAAGGAAGCGTCGCATTTACGTTCCTTTGAAGTGAATGCGAGGTATACATGACACATCGCAATGAATATTATATCTTATCATGAAACATGGAAATGAGATACGATATCGCGTTTTGAGAAGCATTAGAACACTATTGCTGCAATAAGTACACGTCTGCAAACGCTATTACCTAGCAAGGAAGTGTCGCATTTACTTTCTTTTGAAGTGAATACGAGGTATACATAACACAGCACAATGAATATTATATCTTATCATGAAACGTAGAAATGAGCTGCGATACCGCGATATAAGGAGACTTAGAACCCTATTGCATCGATACGTAGACATCTGCAAACGCAACTTCCTAGCAAGGAAGCGTCGCGTTTACATTCATTTGAAGTGTATGCGAGGTATACGTGACACTTCGCATTGAGTATTATATCTGATCGTGAAACATATAAATGAGATGCCATACCATGTTTTAAGAAGCATTAGAACTCTATTGTTTCGATACGTACATATCTGCAAATGCTATATCCTCGCAAGGAAGTGTCGCATGTGCACTCATTTGAAGTGTAGACGAGGTATACCTGATACTTCGCAATGAACATTATATCTTATCATGAAACATAAAAGTGAGATGCGATTTGTGGTTTTCAGAAGCATTAGAACTCTACTACTACAATACGTAGATATCTGGAAACGCTATTTCCTAGCAAGGAAGTGTCGCATTTACATTGTTTTGAAATGAATACGGGGTATACATAACACTCCACAATGAATATTATATCTTATCATGAAACATAGAAATAAGATGCGATATCGCTATTTAAGAAGCATTAGAACTCTATTGCTTCGATAAGGAGACATCAGCAAACGTTATCTCCTAGCATGGAAGTGTCGCATTTACATTCTTTTGAAGTGAATACGAGGTATACATAACACTGCACAATGAGTATTATATCTTATCGTGAAATATAGAAATGAGATGCGATATCGCGATCTAGGAAGCAGTAGAACTCTATTGCTTCGATACGTAGAAATCTGCAAACCCTATATCCTTGCAAGGAAGTGTCGCATTTAGATTCATTTGATGTGTATGCGAGGTATGCATGACACTTCGCAATGAATATTATATCTTATCATAAAACATAGAAATGAGATGCGATATCGCGATTTAAGCAGCATTAGAACTCTATTGCGTCGATACGTAGACATCTGGAAACGCTATTTCTAGAAGGGATGTGTCGCATTTCCATCATTTTGAACTGAATACGAGGTATACACGACACTTCGCAATTAATATTAAATCTTATCATGAAACATAAAAGTGAGATGCGATATCCCGTTTTAAGAAGCATTAGAATTCTATTGCTTCTATACGTAGACATCTGGAAACGCTACTTCCTGGCAAGGAAGCGTCGCATTTACGTTCATTTGAAGTGAATGCGAGGTATACATGACACTGTGACGTCAAGCGTAGCGCCTGTCACCCATTACATACGTCAGCATCCTCGTAACTTCCAGCATCGGCCCCTGGACACAGGCAACCTGCAATACTCGCCTGAAGTATGGGCAACCAGCAGAGTTCGCGCTCGCACGACCGCACGCACTCAGTCGTGCCTGCAAGGACCGCTGTCTCGCTCGCACCAACGAGCAACCCTATCGCCCTCTCATCAGGAATTCCGCCCAACAGAGAGAAGAAGCCGCAGTCCGTCGCCGCAATGGGCACTTTTCCAGTTCAGGAAATCTACGTTGCCTGAACCTACATACTATTTCTAGAATAAGTCTATAATACTCATAGATATAAGTACTCGACACGAATTGTAACACACCACAACACACATGTAATTCTAAGTCCTAATTCTTAAGATTAGACGCTATAGATGCGCCTTGGCTATCGGCACGTGCCGCTATCCCCACCACGAGCCGCGAGTCCCCACTCGCTGGACCGCGCGCTCCCTACCACGAACGCCTGCGACCGTAGCGCCTCACGAACCTACGAGGTCCCAGACGCGCCTCGAGAGATACATTCGAGTCCTCGGTCTCCTAGAATTAACATCGAGCTTCAATGTCAAGCCGCCTCAATGTGGGGTCTAGGCTACGCGTTGATATTTCTATTTTACTAATTTTAACTTAGAATAATTTCACTGTTGTACAATTTAACTTAGAATATATTTTACTTTAGTTACTAAATCCAATCTACAAGTTCTTTTACCAGTTCTACTAGTTCCTATTCCAATAATTACTAAACCTATACATAATATACTAGTTCTTACGTTAAAATATTATTCTTATACTACACATTTTACGACGTGTTTCTTCCAACAACTGGGTTGCGTTTGTTCACCTTGAAGGAGTATAGAACTCAGCTTTGCGACGTTTCGATAGAGCGGACCGCCGCTTATCCTTCTGAACATTGCCTGAAAGTACAGAAAAACTGGGTGAATGAAACGTGGATCCGGTTCGCGAAGAACACGACGCGCGGGTCGTAAGAATTTTATGCGTTCACTTGTTCGTGAATACCTAGGAGATACACCCCGAGTCCTCGTACCGCAGCAACCTGTCGTCATCGTTCCGGTTCAGTCACAGATCTCCGTAACGCCGATCAAAGCCGATCCGCCTGCCTCTGCAGCCAACGTTTCTGCAATATTCACAGTCTCCGCTGAATCTACTCTGCATCCAGACCGCTGTTTCCCGTTTTGCTGGAAGTTAATCAAAGTCACCGTCAACATCAACCGACCGATCGCTGCATCGATACCTACCAACGACCCTCGACGCACATTCTACCTGCGTATCGAGACCGAAGACAGCGAAAGGTAAGGCTTTTCCATCATATCGCGAGTGTTTTTACTGCGTCGCGTAAGCCAAAAATGTCGGACCCGATCGTAACGCGTTCCCGCGGACCGAAAACCGTATAAATAGGCTCGTGTCGTGAATACTCCGGATAACGAAAAATTCGTCCGCCGGACGTGACAACACTCCACAATGAATATTATATCATATCATGAAACATAGAAATGAGATGCGATATCACGATTTAGGCAGCATTAGAACTCTATTGCTTCGATACGTAGACATCTGCAAACGGTACATCCTAGCAAGGAAGTGTCGCATTTACATTCCTTTGAAGTGAATAAGAGGTATACATGACATATCGCAATGAATATTATATCTTATCATGAAACATAGAAATGGGATGCGATATCGCGTTTAAAGAAACATTAGAACTCTATTGCATACGATACGTAGATATCTGGAAACACTATTTCCTAGCAAGGAAGTGTCGCATTTACATTCTTTTGAAGTGAATACGAGGAATACATAACACTCCGCAATGAATATTATATCTTATCATGAAACATAGAAATGAGATGCGACATGGCGATTTAAATATCATTAGAACCTTATTGCTTCGATACGGAGACATATGCAAACGCTATTACCTAGCAAGGAAGTGTCGCATTTAAATTCTTTTGAAGTGAATACGGGGTATACATGACACTTCGCAATTAATATTAAATATTATCATGAAACATAGAAATGGGATGCGATATCCAGTTTTAGGAAGCATTAGAACTCTATTGCTACGATACGTAGACATCTGCAGACGTTTCCTAGCAAGGAAGTGTCGCATTTACATTCAATTGAAGTGAATACGAGGTATACATTACACTCCGCAATGAATATCATATCTTATCATGAAACATAGAAATGAGATGCGATATCGCGATTTAAGAAGCATTAGAACCCTATTGCTTCGATACGTTGACATCTGTAAACGCTATTTAATAGCAAGGAAGTGTGGCACTTACATTCCTTTGAAGTGAATACGAGGTATACATAACACTTCACAATGAATACTATACCTTATAACGAAACATAGAAATGAAATGCGATATGGCGATTTAAGAAGCATTAGAACTCTAATGCTTCAATGCGGGGTACCTGCAAGCGCAGTTTCCTTGCAAGGAAGTGTCTCATTTACATTCTTTTGAAATGAATACGAGGTATACATTACACTTCGCAATGAATATTATATCTTATCATGAAACATAGAAATGAAATGCTGTATCTCGTTTTAAGAAGCACTAGAACACTATTGCTTCGACACGTAGACATCTGGAAACACTAATTCCTAGAAAGGAAGTGTCGCATTTACATTCATTTGAAGTGAATACGAGGTATAAATAACACTGCACAATGTTTATTATATCTTACGTGAAGCATAGAAATGAGATGCGATATAGCGATCTAAGAAGCATTAGAACTCTATTGCTACGATGCATAGACATCTGCAATCGCCATTTCCTAGCAAGGAAGTGTCGCATTTACATTCTTTTCAAGTGAATGCGAGGTATAAATGACACTTCGCAATGAATATTATATCTTATCATGAAGCATAGAAATGAGATGCCATATCGCATTTTAAGAAGCATTAGAACTCTATTGCTTCGATACGTAGATATCTGCAAATGCTATATCCTCGCAAAGAAGTGTCGCATTTACACTCATTTGAAGTGTATGCGAGGTATATATGGCACATCGCAATGAACATTATATCTTATCATGAAACTTATAATTGAGATGCCATATCGCGTTTTGAGTAGCATTAGAACTCTATTGCTACGATACGTAGACATATGGAAACGTAATTTCCTAGAAAGGAAGTGTCGCATTTACATTGTTTTGAAAGCGATATGAGGTATACATGACACTTCGAAATGAATATTGTATCTTATCATGAAACAAAGAAATGAGATGCGATATGTTGTTTTAAGAAGCATTAGAACTCTATAGCTTCGATATGTAGAAATCTGCAAACGCTATTTCCTAGCAAGGAAGTGTCGCATTTACATTCTTTTGAAGTGAATACGAGGTATACACATCGCAATGAATGTTATATTTAATCACGGAGCATAGAAATGAGATGCGGTATCTCGTATTAAGGAGCATTGAAACGCTATTGCTTCGATACGTAGACATCTGCAAAGGCTATTTCTTAGCACTGAAGTGTCGCATTTACGTTCTTTTGAAATAAATACGAGGTATACATGACACTTCGCAATGAATATTATATCTTATCATAAAACATAGAAATGAGATGCGATATCGCGATTTAAGAAGCATTAGAACTCTACTGCTACGAGGCATAGACACCTGCAAACGCTATTTAATAGCAAGGAAGTGTCGCATTTACATTCATTTGATGTGTATGCGAAGTATACATGGTACATCGCAATGAATATTATATCTTATCATGAAGCATACGAATGACATGCGATATCGCGATTTAAGAAGCACTAGAACTCTATTGCTACGACACGTAGACATCTCCAAACGCTATTTAATAGCTAGGAAGTATTGCACTTACATTCCTTTGAAGTGAATACGGGGTATACATAACACTCCGCAATGAATATTATACCTTATGACGAATAATAGAAATGAGATGCGATATCGCGTTTTAAGAAGCATTAGAACTCCATTGCTTCGATACGTAGACATCTGCCAACGCTATTTCCTAGCAAGGCAGTGTCGCATTTACATTCGTCTGAAGTGATTACGAGGTGTACATGACGCTTCGCAATGAAAACTGTATCTTATCATGAAACATAGAAATGAGTTGCGATGTCGCGCCTTAAGAAGCATTAGAACACCATTGCTACGATACGTAGATATCTGGAAACGCTATTTCCTAGCACTGAAGTGTCGCATTTACGTTCTTTTGAAGTAAATACGAGGTATACATGACACTTCGCAATGAATGTTATATCTTATCATAAAACATAGAAATGTGATGCGATGTCGCGTATTGAGAAGGATTAGAACTCTATTGATTCGATACGTCGACATCTGTCATTGCTACTTCCTAGCAAGGAAGTGTCGCATTTACATTCTTTTCAAGTGAATACGAGGTATGCATAACACTACACAATGAATATTATATCTTATCATGAAACATAGGAATGTGATGCGATATCGCGTTTTGAGAAGCATTAGGACTCTAATGCTACGATACGTAGACATCTTCAAACTTTATTTCCTAGCAAGGAAGTGTCGCATTTACTTTCATTTGAAGTGTATGCGTGGTATACATGACACTTCGCAATTAATATTATATCTTATCATGAATCATAGAAATGTGATGCGATATCTCGTTTTAAGAAGCACTATAACTCAATTGCTACGATACGTAGACATGCGCAAACGCTATTTAATAGCATGGAAGTGTCGCAATTACATTTTTTAGAAGTGTATACGAGGTACACATGACATTTCGCAATGAATATTATATCTTATCATGAAACATAGAAATGAGATCCGACATCTCGTTTTAAGAAGCTACGATACGTAGACATTCGCAAACGCTATTTCCTAGCAAGGAAGTGTCGCATTTATATTCTTTTGAAGTGAATACGAGGTACACACAACCTCCACAATGTATATTATACCTTATCACGAAACATAGATATGAGATGCGATATCGCGATATAAGAAGCTGAAGCGGCATGCTTCAGGCAGCTATAGAATAAAGGAGGCAGAAAGAAAGGAAGGAAAAGAGAGGGGAAGAACGTTTCGTCCTGGGCCCGCTAGTGGACTCATCAGTACGGCTTCCTAGCAGACCCTGCCTTAGACGCTGGGATATTAGGGACAGTTCAGAACTTCTATATATTGGAAAGGAGAGGCTAGCGAGTACTTTCAGGAAATTGTAGGCTGTGTCGTCCCTCTAGTGGCGAAAGTCGAAAGGCCGCCACAAAGCATTGGAAATCTATTGCTTCGATACGGAGACATCTGCAATCGCTATTTCCTAGCGAGGAAGTGTTGCATTTACATTCTTTTGAAGTGAATACGAGGTATACATAACGCTTTGCATTGAATATTATATCTTATCATGAGACATAGAAATGAGATGCGATATCGCGTTTTAAGATGCATTAGATCCCTATCGCTTCGATACGTAGACATCTGCCAACGCTATTTCCTAGAAGGAAGAGTCGCATTTACATTCATTTGAAGTGTATGCGAGGTATACATGGCAGTTCGCAATGAATATTATATCTTATCATAAAACATAGAAATGAGATGCGACATCTCGTTTTAAGATGCATTAGAACTCTTTTTCTACGACACGTAGACGTCTGCAGACGCTATTTCCTAGCAAGGAAGAGTCGCATATACATTCTTTTCAAGTGAATACGAGGTGTACATAACACTGCACAATGAATATTATATCTTATCATGAAACATAGAAATGAGGTGCGATATCGCGTTTCAAGAAGCTTTAGAACACAATTGCTACGACATGTAGACATATGCAGACGCTATTTCCTAGCAAGGAAGAGCCGCATATGCATTCTTTTGAAACGAATACGCGGTATACATAACGCTCCACAATGAATATTATATTTTATCACGAAACATAGAAATGAGATGCGATATCGCGTCTTAAGTAGCATTAGAACTCTTCATCTACGACACGGAGACGCCTGCAGACGCTACTTCTTAGCAAGGAAATGTAGCATTTACATTCTTTTGAAGTGAATACGAGGTATACATGACACTTCGCAATGAATATTATATCTTATCATGAGACATAGAATTGAGATGTGATATCACGCTTTAAGAAGCATTAGAAACCTATTGCTTCGATACGCAGCCATCTGCAAACGCTATTTCCTAGCATGGTAGTGTCGCATTTACAGTCCCTTGAAGTGAATACAAGGTATACATGTCGCATCGCAATGAATATTATATCTTATCATGAGACATAGAAATGAGATGCGGTATCGCGTTTTAAGAAGCATTAGACCTCTATTGCTACGATACGTAGACATCTGCAGACGATATTTCCTAGCATGGAAGTGTCGCATTTTCATTCTTTTGCAGCGAATACGTGGTATATATAACACATCGCAGTGAATATTATATCTAATCATGAAACATAGAAATGAGATGCGTTATCGCGTTTTGAGAAGCATTAGAACTCTATTGCAACGATACGTAGACATCTCCAAACGCCATTTCCTAGCAAGGAAGTGTCGCAATTACATTCATTTGATGTGAATACGAGGTATACATCACAATTCGCAATGAATAATATATCTTATCATGAAACATAGAAATGAAATGCGATATCGCGATTTAAGAAGCATTAGAACTCAATCGCTTCGATACGGAGAAAACTGCAAGTTCTATTTAATAGCGAGTAAGTGACGCATTTACATTCTTTTGAAGTGAATACGAGGTACGCATGACCCTTCGCAATGCATATTATATCTTACAATGAAACACAGTACTTAAATGCGATATCCCGCTTTAAGAAGCATTAGAAATCTATTGCTTCGACACGTAGACATCTGTAAACGCTATTTCCTAGCAAGGGAGTGTCGAATTTACATTCTTTTGAAGTGAATACGACGTATACATAATACTTCGCAATGAACATTATATCTTATCATGAAACATAGAAATGAGATGCGATATCGCGTTTTGAGACGCATTAGAACTCTACTGCTACGATACGTGGACATCTGCAAACGCTATTTCCTGGCGAGGAAGTGTCGCATTTACACACTTTTGAAGTGAATACGAGGTATACATGTCACTTCGCAATGAATATTATATCTTATCATGAAACGTAGCAATGAGATGCGATATCGCGTTTTGAGAAGCATTAGAACTCCACTGATACGATACGTGGACATCTGCAAACGCTATTTCCTAGTAAGGAAGTATCGCATTTACATTCTTTTGAAATGAATACGAGGTATAGACAACACACCACATTGAACATTACATCTTATCATGAGACATAGAAATGAGATGCGATATCACGTTTGAGAAGCGTTAGAACTATATTGCTACGATACGTAGACATCGGCAAACACAATTTCCTAGCAAGGGAGTGTCGCATTTACATTCTTTAGATGTGTGTAAAAGCCAAACATGGCACTTCGCAATGAATATTATATCTTATCATGAAACACAGAAATGAGATGCGATATCGCATTTTAAGAAGCGTTAGGACTCTGTTGCTACGATACGTAGACATCTCAAAACGCTACTGCCTAGCAAGGAAGTGTCGCATTAACATTCTTTTGAAAGGAATACGAGGTATGCATGACACTTCGCAATGAATATTATATCTTATCATGAAACGTAGAAACGAGATGCGATATCGCGATTTAAATAGCATTAGAATTCTACTACTTCGGTACGTGGACATCTGCAAACGCTATTTCCTAGCAAGCAAGTGTCGCATTTACATTCTTTTGAAGTGAATAGGAGGTATACATGACACTTCGCAATGAATATTATATCTTATCATGAAACACAGAAATGAGATGCGATATCGCGTTTTAAGAAGCGTTAGAACTCTGTTGCTACTATACGTAGACATCTGCAAACGCTATTTCCTAGCAAGGAAGTTTCGCACTAACATTCTTTGAAGTGAATACGAGGTATACATGACACTTCGCAATGAATATTATATCTTATCATGAAACATAGAAATGAGATGCGATGTCGCATTTTGAGAAGCATTAGAACACTCTTCCTACGATACATAGACATCTGCAAACGCTATTTAATAACAAGGAAGCGTTGCGTTTACATTCATTTGAAGTGAACAGGAGGTATACATGACACTTCGCAATGAATATTATATCTTCTCGTGAAACATCGAAATGAGATGCGATATCGCGATTTAATAGCATTAGAACTCTATTGCTTCGATACGTAGACATCGGCAAACGCTATTTCCTAGCAAGAAAGTGTCGCATTTACATTCTTTTGAAGCTAATACGAGGTATACATAACACTGCACAATGAATATTATATCGTATCATGAGACATAGAAATGAGATGCGGTATCGCTATTTAAGAAGCATTAAAACCCTATAGTTTCGATACGTAGACATCCGCAAACGCTACTTCCTAGCAAGGTAGTTGCGCATTTACATTCTTTTGGAAGGAAAACGAGGTCTACATGACACTTCGCAATGAATATCATATCTTATCATGAAACGTGGAAATGAGATGCGATATCGCGTTTTGAGAAGCATTAGAACAATACTGATACGATACGTGGACATCTGCAAACGCTATTTCCTAGCATGGAAGTGTCGCATTTACATTTTTTTGTAGTGAATACGTGGTGTACATAACACTTCGCAATGAATATTATATCATATCATGAAGCATGGAAATGAGATGCGATATCGCGTTTTAAGAAGCATTAGAACTATATTGCTTCCATACGTAGACAACTGGAAACTCTATTTCCGAGCAAGGATGTGTCGCATTTACATTCTTTTGAGGTGAATAACAGGTATACATGACACTCCACAATGAATATTATATCTTATCACGAAACATAGAAATGAGATGCGATATTGCGATTTAAGAAGCATTGGAACTCAATTGCTACGATACGTAGACATGTGCAAACGCTATTTAATAGCATGGAAGTGTCGCAATTACATTTTTCAGAAGTGTATACGAGGTATACACGACACTTCGCAATGAATATTATATTTATCATGAAACATAGAAATGAGATGCGATGTCGTGTTTTGCGAAGCATTAGAACTCTATTCCTACGATACGTAGACATCTGCAAACGCTATTTTCTCGCACGGAAGTTTCGCATTTACATTCTTTAGAAGTGAATACGAGGTATACATGACACTTCGCAATGCATATTATATCGTATCATGAACATAGAAATGGGATGCGATATCATGCTTTAAGAAGCTTTAGAACACTATTGCTTCTATACGTAGATATCTGCAAACGCTATTTCCTAGCAAGGAAGTGTCGCATTTACATTCTTTTGAAAGGAATACGAGGTATACATAACACTGCACAAAGAATATTATATCTTACCATGATACATAGAAACGAGATGCGATATCTCGTTATAAGAAGCATTAGAACTCTATTGCTTCGATACGTAGACATCTGCAAACGCTATTTCCGAGCAAGGAAGTGTCGCATTTATATTCATTTGAAGTGAATACGAGGTGTACGTGACACTTCGCAATGAATGTTATATCTTATCATGAAACATAGAAATGATATGCGATATCGCATTTTACGAAGAGTTAGAACTCTATTGTTACGATACGTAGACATCCTCAAACGCAATTTCCTAGGAAGGAAGTATCGCATTTACATTGTTTTTAAGTGAATACCATGTATATATAACACACCACATTGTATGTTATATCTTATCATGAATCATAGAAATGGGATGCGATATCTCGTTTTAAGAAGCATTAGAACTCTATTGCTTCGATACGTAGACATCTGCAAACGCTATTTCCTAGCAAGGAAGTGTCGCATTTACATTCTTTTGACGTGTATCCGAGGTATACATAACACTTCGAAATGAAGATTACATCTTATCATGAAACATAGAAATGAGATGCGATATCGCGAATAAAGAAGCATTAGAATACTATTGCTTCGATACGCAGACATCTGCAAACGCTACTTCCTAGCAATGAAATGTCGCAAATAAATTCCTTTGATGTGAAAACGAGGTATACATAACGCTCCACAATGAATATTATGCTTCATCACTAAAAATAGAAATGGGATGCGATATCGCGATTTAAGTAGCATTAGAACTCTATTGCTTCTATGCGTAGACATCAGCAAACGCTATTTCCTAGCAAGGAAGTGTCGCATTTACATTCTTCTGAAGTGAATACGAGGTATAAATGACAATTCGCAATGAATATTATATCTTACCTTGAAACATAGAAATGAGGTGCGCTATCTCGTTTTAAGAAGCATTAGAACTCTGATGCTTCGATACGTTGAAATCTGCAAACTTTATTTCATAGGAAGGAAGTGTCGCATTTACATTCATTGGAAGTGTATGCGAGGTATAGATAACACAATGAATATTATATCTTATCATGAAACATAGGAATATCGGGAAGGAGCGATATCGCGTTTTAAGGAGCACTAGAGCTCTATTGCTTCGATACGTAGACATCAGCAAACGCCATTTTCTAGCAAGGAAGAGTCGCATTTACATTCATTTGAAGTGAATACGAGGTATACATATCACTGCACAATGAGTATTATATCTTATCATGAAACATAGAAATGAGAAGCGATACCTTGATTTAGAAAGCATTAGAATTCTATTGCATCGATACGTAGACATCTTCATATGCTACTTTCTAGCAAGGAAGTGCCGCATTTACATTCGTTTGAACTGAATACGAGGTATACATGACACTTCGCAATGAATATTACCTCTTATCACGAAACATAGAAGTGAGATGCGATATCACGTTTTAAGAAGCATTAGAACTCTATTGCTACGTTACGTAGACATCTGCAAACGCTATTTCCTAACGCGGAAGTGTCGCATTTACATTCTTTTGAAGTGAATTCGAGGTATACATGACACTTCGCAATGAATATTATATTTTATCATGAAACATAGAAATGAGATGCGATATCTTGTCTTAAGAAGCTTTAGAACTCTATTGCTACGGTGCGTAGACATCTGCAAACGCTATTTAACAGCAGGGAAGTGTCGCATTTACATTCATTTGTAGTGTATGCGAGGTATTCATGACACTTCGAAATGAATATTATATCTTATCATGAAACATAGAAATGAGATGCGATATCGCGATTTGAGAAGCATTAGAACTCTACTGCTACGATACGTGGACATCTGCAAACGCTATTTCCTGGCGAGGAAGTGTCACATGCACATTCATTTGAAGTGTATGCGAGATAAACATGACACATCGTAATGAATATTATATTTTATCATGAGACACAGAAATGAGATGCGATATCGCGTTTTAAGAAGCATTAGAACTCTCTTGCTTCGATACGCATACATCTGCAAACTCTATTTCCTAGTAAGCAAGTGTCACATGCACATTCATTTGAAGTGTATGCGAGATATACATGACACGCCGCAATGAACATTATATCTTATCATGGAACATAGAAATGAGATGCGATATCGCTTTTTGTGAAGCATTAGAACTCTACTGCTACGATACGTGGACATCTGTAAACGCTATTTCCTGGCGAGGAAGTGTCGCATTTACACTCTTTTGAAGTGAATACGAGGTATACATGACACTTCGCAATGAATATTATATCTTGTCATGAAACGTAGAAATTAGAAGCGAAATCTTGTCTTAAGGAGCATTATAACACTATTGTTTCGATACGTAGACATCTGCAAACGCTATTTAATAGCCTGGAAGTGTCGCATTTACATACTTTTGCAGTGAATACGGGGTATACATAACACTCCAAAATGAATGTTATACCCTATCACGAAACATATAGATGAAATGCGATATCGCGATTTAAGAAGCATTAGAACTCTATTGCTTCGATACGGAGACATCTGCAAACGCTATTTCCTAGCAATGAAGTGTCGCATTTACATTCTTTTGAAGTGAGTTCGTGGTATACATGACACTTCGCAATGAATATTACCTCTTATCACGAAACATAGAAGTGAGATGCGATATCACGTTTTTAGAAGCATTAGAACTCTATTGCTACGTTACGTAGACATCTGCAAACGCTATCTCCTAACGTGGAAGTGTCGCATTTACATTCTTTTGAAGTGTATGCGAGGTATTCATGACACTTCGAAATGAATATTATATCTTATCATGAAACATAGAAATGAGATGCGATATCGCGTTTTAACAAGCATTAGACCTGTATTGCTACGATACCTAAACATCTGCAAGCGCTCTTTCCTAGCGAGGAAGTGTCGCATTTACATTCCTTTGAAGTGCATGCGTGGTATACATGCCACTCCGCAATGAATATTATATCTTATCATGAAACATAGAAATGATATGAGATATCGCGATTTAAGAAGCGTTAGAACTCTATTGCATCGATACGTAGACATCTGCAAACGCTACTTCCTAGTAAGGAAGTGTCGCATTCACATTCTTTTGAAGTGAAAACGAGGTACACATGACACTCCGCAATGAATATTATATCTTATCATGAAACATAGAAATGAGGTGCGATATCGCGTTTTAAGAAGCATTAGAACTATATTGCTACGATACGTAGACACCTGCAAACGCTATTTCGTAGCATGGAAGTGTCGCAAATACATTCTTTTGGATTGAATACTAGGTAAACATGACACTTCGCAATGAATATTATAACTTATCATGAAACACAGAAATGAGGTGCGTTATGGCGGTTTAAGAAGCATTAGAACTCTATTGCTTCGATACGTAGACATCTGCCAACGCTATATCCTAGCAATGAAGTGTCGTATTTAAATTCATTTGAAGTGTATGCGAGGTATACAAGACACTTCGCAATGAATATTATATCTTATCATGATACATAGAAATGATATGCGATATCGCGATTTAAGAAGCGTTAGAACTCTATTGCATCGATACGTAGACATCTGCAGACGCTACTTCCTAGCAGGGAAGTGTCGCATTTACATTCATTTGAAGCGAATACGAGGTATGCATAACACTGCACAATGAATATTGTATCTTATCATGAATCCTAGAAATGTGATGCGATATCGCGATTTAAGAAGCATTAGAACTCTATTGCTTCGATACGTAGGCATCTGCAAACGCTACTTCCTAGCAAGGAAGTGTCTCATTTTCGTTCTTTTGAAGTGTATGCGAGATATACATGACACTACGCAATGAATATTATATCTTAACATGAAACATAGAAATGAGATGCGATATCGCGTTTTAACACATTGCCGACGGGTGACGAGGTATCTCGTTTTTAGAAAGCTAAACGTTGCGACCGGGTCACGATATATCTCGTTTTCACGTTTTTTTTATTCAGTCGGCAACTGAGCAAGGAGCTGCAAATGTTTCTGTTACGTTACGGTGGTATCGAAGTCTCTAGCATTCCGAAACCAAAGCGAAACAACTGAATCATTCCTTAAATTTAAGAAAAAACAGTCATTATTGTGTAACGTCCGCCGAACCTCGCGGTACCTCCTTCACCGCCCGGCAGAGCCACACGCATCGCCTGTCGCCACCACAAAGACGAGCTTACCGAGTATACGATTGCCGAGCTAAGGCAGCCACCCCCGCAACCAGGAGTTGGGCCACACGACCGCGCTACGACGCGTGCCTTCCAGACAGCTGGAGCACGACCGAGCCACAGCCTCCGCACGAGGACCATTCCACGTATCAGGAAGGGTCGCCTGCCGTTACGCTCCCGTACCCATACTTTGCATACAATTATAATTATAATTAAGCGAATCCTAGAACTTAAGCACACGAAACTCCATGTACGCACACGACACAACACACACAACCTAGCATAAGGCGTTTCATGTGTTATTCTAACTTTTAAGATCATAATTAATCGTAATAAGAAATAAGCGAAGCGCCCGACGTGCGCGGCTCACGCCGAACGCGCGCGCCCTACCACGACTGTCTACCCCACTCCGAGGGCCGAGCGTCCGCCCCACTCTGGGGACGTGCGACTCGCGCACCCCGCGATCCGAGGAGGTCGCGGGCCCGCGAGCTGATAGTCAATACGAGTCATCCGCTCCAAGCGAGCGTACCTCCCTCAAATCCAATCTCTAGTTCGAGCCATTCGCTCCAAACGAGCACTCCTTTATCATAATCCAATCTTACTATTTCAACTTAAACTCTAATTCAATTCAAGTCCTTATTCTAAACTCTAATTATCGTATCCTAGTACTTAGTCAACTTTAGCATAGGGAAGTATCAGTGTAAGCTTAGTTTTATTTAGAATATACTTTATTTTTACCAGTATTACAATTCTCATCATTCTAAATATTCCTTGCCTTATTATTATTATAAATTCATTCATTGCGAAGTCTTCCACGAGTTCACGCGTCTTCAAGAACATTCACAAGCTCCGAACTTTAGTCAAACTTGGTAATCGATCAGTTATAGCCGACCGCCTCTTAGCTGCATCGACCCACAGCGAGGCTAGAGCAAGGACACTCGTCGATTTTCCATATTTCTGAACCGGTAAACTAGAGCGGACCGACGCTTAGTGGACCCGTATCTGGACTTTTGGAAACCGACTCGAATGCGTCATTCCGGTACAACTAAACGAACTCGTCGCGCGGGAAGGAAGAACTTCTTGCGTTCATTTGTGCGCGGATACGTTGGTACAGCCGTGTGCATATACCACTGCAACGTCTCATCTTCCGCCGCACGCCGATCGGACAGCCGTCCCGCACAGCCGCATCCATCGCCGATCCGCTGGACCGAGCCGATCCATCCCCGAGGTCAGCCCACCTGGGTACTCGTCCCGCTGACAATCACGCCTCACCGACCGTACGCTGGGATTATACCTGAGGGCGATCCGTGCCGACGACGATACCTGCAACAAGGGTACTAAATATTAGCAGCTGTCAAGACATCAAAGGTAAGGTCATATTTTCTTATCCGCGTTCGTGCCTTTTGATACGTGTTTCGCGAGCCAGAAAGAACCCGGTCTTCGTCGCAATTCCGCGAGCCGAACCGTTCGAGGCTGCGTGTCGCTCCCGGTAAACGATAAGTTTTCACGACTCGTGACGTGACAATAGCCATTGCCGGCTGATCTGTGCGGATCGTCGTACGTATCGTATCTTATAAAGTGTTTCATTGATCTGCATTTTAGAATTTCAAACTTCGTGTTTTAAAATTGGAAGGTAACAGTTTTTTGAGTAGTACCTATATTTTCAATCAACCTGTTACTGATACTTGATAACAAAAATTTATTTTATGAATTAGCCCTCTATAAAAGCAGCGAAATGACGCATAGATGTAATGAAAACAGATATACAGATATATGAACTATATGTATACAATTATTTATAATTGTAAATTAAAAATATAAATTATAAATTATTTATAATTGCAAATTAAGTAAAATGCGTATCCACTTCCTGTCACATGCCAAGCATGTTTTTGGAGCGTTCGAAAATCTGCGATCCTTTAGGGCGTGTTGAACGCGCAGCGCCCCGTACTCAATGTGTTCAGAAGCATTAGAACTATATTGCCTCGATAAGTACACATCTGCAAACGCTATATCCTAGCAAGGAAGTGTCGCATTTACATTCATTTGAAGTGTATACGAGGTATACATGACACTTCGCAATGAATATTGTACCTTATCATGAAACATAGAAATAAGATGCGATATCGCGTTTTAAGAAGAATTAGAAACCTATTGCTTCGATACGTAGACATCTGCAGACGTTATTTCCTAGCAAGGTAGTGTCGCATTTACATTCTTTTGAGGTAAGTACGAGGTATATATGACACTTCGCAATGAATATTATATCTTGTCATGAAACATAGAAATGAGAAGCGAAGTCTCATTCTAGGAAGCATCAGTACCCTATTGTTTCTATACGTAGACGTCTGGAAACGCTATTTCCTAGCAAGGAAGGGTCGCATCTACATTCTTTTGAGGTAAGTACGAGGTATATATGACACTTCGCAATGAATATTATATCTTGTCATGAAGCATAGAAATGAGAAGCGAAGTCTCATTCTAAGAAGCATCAGTACCCTATTGTTTCTATACGTAGACATCTGGAAACGCTATTTCCTAGCAAGGAAGTGTCGCATTTACATTCTTTTGAAGTGAATACGAGGTATACATGACACTTCGCAATGAAAATTATATCTTATCATGAAACAAAGAAATTAGATGCGATATCGCGATTTAAGGAGCATTAAAACTCTATTGCTTCGATACGTAGACATCTGCAAAAGCTATTTCCTAGCAAGGAAGTGTCGCATTTACATTCATTTGTAGTGTATCCGAGGTATACATGACACTTCGCAATGAATATTATAACTCATCATGAAACATAGAAATGAGATGCGATATTGCGTTTTGAGAAGCATTAGAACTCTGTTGCTTCGAAACGTAGATATCTGCAAACGCTACTTCCTAGCAAGGAAGTGTCGCATTTACATTCATGTGAAGTGTATCCGAGGTATACATGACACTTCGAAATGAATATTATATCTTATCATGAAACATAGAAATGAGATGCGATATCGCTTTTTGTGAAGCATTAGAACTCTACTGCTACGATACGTGGACATCTGTAAACGCTATTTCCTGGCGAGGAAGTGTCGCATTTACATTCATTTGAAGTGTAGACGAGATATACATAAAACTATACAATGAATATTATATCTTATCATGAAACGTAGAATTGAGGTGCGATATCGCGATTTAAGAAGCATTTGAACCCTATTGCTTCGATACGAATACATCTGCAAGCGCTACTTCCTAGCAAGGAAGTGTCGCATTTACATTCTTCTGTAGTGATTACGAGGTATACATCGCACTCCACAATGAATATTATATCTTATCCTGAAACATACAAATGAGAAGCGATATCCCGTTTTAAGAAACATTAGGGCTCTATTGCTACGACACGTAGATATCTGGAAACATTATTTCCTAGCAAGGAAAGGTCGCATTTACGTTCTCTTGAAGTGAATGCGAGGTATACATAACACTCCGCAACGAATATTATATCTTATCATGAAGCATAGAAATGTGATGCAATATCGCGTCATAAGAAACGTTAGAATTCTATTGCTGCGATAGGTAGATATCTGGGAACACTATTTCCTAGCAAGGAAGTGTCCCATTTTCATTCTTTTGAAGTGTATGCGAGGTATAGATGACACTTCGCAATGAATAATATATCTTATCATGAAAGATAGAAATAAGATGCGACATCTCGTTCTGGAAGCATTAGAGCTCTATTGTTTCGATACGTAGACATCTGGAAACGCTATTTCATAGTAAGGAAGTGTCACATTTATATTCTTTTGAAGTGAATGCGAGGTATACATAACACTTCGCAATTAATGTTATATCTTATCATGAAACATAGAAATGTGATGCGATATCGCGTTTTAAGTTGCATTAGAACTCTATTGCTACGATACGCAGACATCTGCAAACGCTATTTCCTAGCATGGAAGTGTCGCATTTACATTCTTTTGAAGTGAATACGCTTCATACATAACAATCTACAATGAATATTATATCTGATCATGAAACATAGAAATGAGATGCGATATGGCGATTTAAGAAGCATTAGAACACTATTGCTTTGATACGTATAAATCTGCAAATGCTACTTCCTAGCATGGAAGTGCCGCATTCGATATCGCGTTTTAAGAAGCATTAGAACTCTAATGCTTCGATACGTAGATATCTGCAAAACGCTTTTTCCTAGCAAGGAATTGCCGAATTTACATTCTTTTGAAGTAAATACGCTTCATACATAACACTCCACAATGAATAATGTATCTTATCATGAAACATAGAAATGAGATGCGATATCGCAATTTAAAAAGCGTTAGAACCATATTGGTGCGATACGTAGACATCTGCAAACGCAATTTAAAAGCAAGGAAGTGTCGCATTTACATTCTTTTGAGGTGAATACTAGGTATACATGACACTGCACAATGTATATTATATCTTATCACGAAACATAGAAAAGAGATGCGATTTCACGTTTTAAGAAGCATAGAACTCTATTGCTTCGATACGTAGACATCTGCAAAAGCTATTTCCTAGCAAGGAAGTGTCGCATTTTCATTCATTTGTAGTGTATCCGAGGTATACATGACAATTCGCAATGAATATTATATCTCATCATGAAACATAGAAATGAGATGCGATATTGCGTTTTGAGAAGCATTAGAACTCTATTGCCTCGATACGTAGACATATGGAAACGCTATTTCCTAGCAAGAAATTGTGGCACTTACATTCTTTTGAAGAGTAGACGAGGTATACGTAACACTTCGCAATGAATATTATATCTTATCATGATACATAGAAATGAGGTGCGTTATCCCGTTTTAAGAAGCAGTAGAACACTATTGCCTCGATACGTAGACATCTGCAAGCGCTATTTCCTAGCAATGAAGTGTCTCATTTATATTCATTTGAAGTGTATGCGAGGTATAAGTGGCACTTCGCAATGAATATTATAGCCTATCATGAAACATAGAAATGAGATGCGACATCGCGATATAAGAGTCACTACAACTCTATTGCTTCGATACGTAGACATCTTTTAAACGCTTTTTCCTAGCAAGGAAGTGTCGCATTTACATTCATTTGAAGTGAATACGAGGTATACATAACACTCCACATTAAATATTATATCTTATCACGAAACATAGAAATGTGATGCGATATCGCGTTTTAAGATGCATTAGAATTCTATTGCTTCGATACGAAGACATCTGGAAACGTAATTTCCTGGAATGGAAGTGTCGCATGTACATTCTTTTGATGCGAATACGAGGTATACATAACACTCCACAATGAATATTATATCTTATCATGAAACATAGAAATGAGATGCGATATCGCGTTTTAAGAAGCATTAGAACTCTGTAGCTTCGATACGTAGACATCTGCCAACGTTATTTCCTAGCAATGAAGTGTCGCATTTACATTCATTTGAAACGTATGCGAGGTATAAGTGACACTTCGCAATAAATATCATATCTTATCATGATACACAGATATAAGATGCGGTATCCCGTTTTATGAAGCATTGGAACACTATTGCTTCGATACGTAGATATCTGCAGACGCTATTTCCTAGCAAGGAAGTGTCGTATTTACATTCCTTCGAAGTGTAGAAGAGGAATACATAACACTTCGGTATGGATATTATATCTTATCATGACACATAGAAATGAGATGCGATATCGCGTTTTAAGAAGCTTTAGAACTCTATTGCTTCGATACGCAGACATGTGCAATCGCTATTTCCTAGCAAGGATGCGCCGCATTTACATTCATTTGAAGTGTATGCGAGGTATACATGACACTTCGCAATGAATATTACATCTTATCATGGTATATAGGAATGAGATGCGATATCTCTTTTTAAGAAGCATTAGAACCCTATTGCTTCGATATGTAGACATCTACAAACGCTATTTCATAGCAAGGAAGTGTTGCATTTACATTCATATTAAGTGTATGCGAGGTGTACATGACACTTCGAAATGAATATTGTATCTTATCATGAACATAGAAATAAGATGCGATATCGCGTTTTGAGAAGCATTAGATCTCTATTGCATCGATACGTAGACATTTGCAAACGCTTCTTCCTAGCAAGGAAGTGTCGCGTTTACATTCTTTTGAAGTGAATACGATGTATGCATGTCACTTCGCAATGAATATTATATCTTATCATGAAACACAGAAATGAGATGCGATATCGCGATTTAAGAAGCATTAGAACTCTATTGCTTCGATACGTAGACATCTGGTAGCGTAATTTTCTAGAGAGAAGTGTCGCATTTACATTCATTTGAAGTGTGTGCCAGGTATACATGACACTTCGCAATGAATATTATTTCTTATCATGGAACATGGAAATAATATGCGATATCGCGTTTTAAGAAGCATTAGAACTCTAATGCTACGATACGTATTCATCTGCCAACGCTATTTCCTAGCAAGGAAGTGTCGCATTTACATTCATTTGAAGTGTATGTGAGGTATAAGTAACACTTCGCAATGAATATTTTATCTCACCATGAAACTTACAAATGAGATGGGATATCGCTTTTTACGAAGCATTAGAACTCTATTGCTACGATACGTAGGATTCTGAAAACGATATTTCCTAGCAAGGAAGTGTCGCATTTACATTCTTTTGAAGTGAATACGAGGTATACATGACAGTCCACAAGGAATATTATATCTAATCACGAAACATAGAAATGTGATGCGATATCGCGATATAAGAAGCATTAGAGCTCTATTGCTTCGATACGGAGACATCTGGAAACGCTAATTCCTAGCAATGAAGTGTCTCATTTACATTCATTTGAAGTGTATGCGAGGTATACATGACACTTCCCAATGAATATTATATCTTGTCATTAAACATAGAAGTGAGATGCGATATCGCGTTTTAACAAGCATTGGAACTCTAATGCTACGATACGTAGACATCTGCAAACGCTATTTCCTAGCATGGAATTGCCATATTTACATTCTTTTGAAGTGAATACGATGTATACATGTGTCACGTCCCGTGGTGTGATTGTGCTCTATCCGGTGGCACGATTCGTATCCTTTCCTGTAAACCTACGCGAATTGCGACGGAGCCGGATACGTTGGCGGTCGGAACTCGATTTAACCAAAATTACGCCTTAAAACTTACCTTTCGTTGTCTTCTTTATGCTGTTTCGCATCTCGTTCCAGGTGTTTATGGCGCCTTGGATCCGTGACCGGATTAGCAGCGGCGTACTGCTGGACCAGCGGAGCGTCGACGGGAATGAGTCTCCAGGCAGGCGAGCTGCGGCTGGAGGAAACTGGCGCTGAAACCGGGCGATCGTGGATTCGATTTGGACTTACGGCTGCGAATACCTCCTTCCCAGGAACGGAAACGGCGTTGCAGGCGTATGGATGTCCGGATGTACAACTCGCGTATTCACGAATGAGGCGGCGTAGATATTCTTTCCTCCCCGCGCGTCGTCTACGCCTTTTCGATGGCTCGAAATTTATCAAGGGCACTTGCACTAGGACAGAGTACGGCTCGGCCAAGCGATGGTGCTCTCTGGCTTACCGAGGTCGATCCTTGTTCAAGATACCCTGGATACGATAGAAATGCAGCAAGAGCAGTCGAGCATTGGAGCACTCAAAGACCGTCCAGCGTACAGAACTGTCGCAGATGAATCGTGTGAATTGAATAAGAATCGCAAGCGTACACGTGGAATAGAATTTAAGGAACTTGTAATCGAATAAAGAGACTTAGATTTGGTAAAAGAAGAGTATATTCTATAATATCACTATCCTACTACACTATACTATGTTTAAGTTATCAACTAAAGATATAATTTGAAATAGAAATAGAACTAAGTTACAATAAGGACTCCGCTAAAGGAGATGCGATACAGTCGGCTGCATGAGAGCTGACAGCGCGTAGCAGAGGAGCGTATTGCTCGATTCGGAGTTGAGATTAGAACTGTGTCCGAGATGGGACTCGATGGAATTGATCTCTCGGTGGCGCGTCCGCGACCTCCTCGGGTCGCGCAGCCCACGCGTCGCTGGGCCCTTCGAGTGGGGCGTACGGTCGCAGTGGGGCGGCCGCTCGGACCTCGCGGTGGGGTGTACGGTCGTAATAGGGCGGCCGCTCGGCCCTCGCGGTGGGGCAGCCGGTCGGAGTGGGGTGCGGCTCGCGTTCAGCGTGAGCCGCGAGCGTCGAGTGCGCGCGGGCGCGCCTCGCAGCTTATATTCTATATGTCTTAGAAATTATGACTGTACAAATATTCGCTCAAATCCAGGTGTGTGTTGGATTGTGTATGTACATGATTTGTGTACAGTGCTTAATCTAGAATCGCGTGTATGAGAAATAAGCGTATGGTTGTGTGATCGCAGGTAATTGGGATTCGTACGTGGAGAGGTATTCCTCGTCCCCGTGGCGTTGTCTCCTCGTCTTAGGACGTCGAATCGTCGTGCGGCCCGTGTATGGAGGATCCAGATACCGGTGCTGGCGGAAGAACGGTGTCCCGGTTGTGGATGCTGCGGATGGTGGTTGGCGCCAGAGGGTGGAAGGCGGTGCGCCTAACGTCATAGAAGCATTAGAACTCTATTGCTACGATACGTAGACATCTGCAAACACTGTTTCCTAGAATGGAAGTGTCGCATTTACATTCTTTTGAAGTGAATACGAGGTATACATGACACCTCGCAATGAATATTATATCTTATCATGAGACATAGAAATGAGATGCGATATCGCGATTTAAGGAGCATTAAAACTCTATTGCTTCGATACGTAGACATCTGCAAAAGCTATTTCCTAGCAAGGAAGTGTCGCATTTACATTCATTTGTAGTGTATCCGAGGTATACATGACACTTCGCAATGAATATTATAACTCATCATGAAACATAGAAATGAGATGCGATATTGCGTTTTGAGAAGCATTAGAACTCTGTTGCTTCGAAACGTAGATATCTGCAAACGCTACTTCCTAGCAAGGAAGTGTCGCATTTACATTCATGTGAAGTGTATCCGAGGTATACATGACACTTCGAAATGAATATTATATCTTATCATGAAACATAGAAATGAGATGCGATATCGCTTTTTGTGAAGCATTAGAACTCTACTGCTACGATACGTGGACATCTGTAAACGCTATTTCCTGGCGAGGAAGTGTCGCATTTACATTCATTTGAAGTGTAGACGAGATATACATAAAACTATACAATGAATATTATATCTTATCATGAAACGTAGAATTGAGGTGCGATATCGCGATTTAAGAAGCATTTGAACCCTATTGCTTCGATACGAATACATCTGCAAGCGCTACTTCCTAGCAAGGAAGTGTCGCATTTACATTCTTTTGTAGTGATTACGAGGTATACATCGCACTCCACAATGAATATTATATCTTATCCTGAAACATACAAATGAGAAGCGATATCCCGTTTTAAGAAACATTAGGGCTCTATTGCTACGACACGTAGATATCTGGAAACATTATTTCCTAGCAAGGAAAGGTCGCATTTACGTTCTCTTGAAGTGAATGCGAGGTATACATAACACTCCGCAACGAATATTATATCTTATCATGAAGCATAGAAATGTGATGCAATATCGCGTCATAAGAAACGTTAGAATTCTATTGCTGCGATAGGTAGATATCTGGGAACACTATTTCCTAGCAAGGAAGTGTCCCATTTTCATTCTTTTGAAGTGTATGCGAGGTATAGATGACACTTCGCAATGAATAATATATCTTATCATGAAAGATAGAAATAAGATGCGACATCTCGTTC
The DNA here is from genome assembly GCF_050948175.1 of Xylocopa sonorina. NCBI lineage: Eukaryota > Metazoa > Arthropoda > Insecta > Hymenoptera > Apidae > Xylocopa > Xylocopa sonorina. The sequence continues at coordinate 289,802 of NW_027490190.1, read as the reverse complement.
TGGAAGCATTAGAGCTCTATTGTTTCGATACGTAGACATCTGGAAACGCTATTTCATAGTAAGGAAGTGTCACATTTATATTCTTTTGAAGTGAATGCGAGGTATACATAACACTTCGCAATTAATGTTATATCTTATCATGAAACATAGAAATGTGATGCGATATCGCGTTTTAAGTAGCATTAGAACTCTATTGCTACGAAACGCAGACATCTGCAAACGCTATTTCCTAGCATGGAAGTGTCGCATTTACATTCTTTTGAAGTGAATACGCTTCATACATAACAATCTACAATGAATATTATATCTGATCATGAAACATAGAAATGAGATGCGATATGGCGATTTAAGAAGCATTAGAACACTATTGCTTTGATACGTATAAATCTGCAAATGCTACTTCCTAGCATGGAAGTGCCGCATTCGATATCGCGTTTTAAGAAGCATTAGAACTCTAATGCTTCGATACGTAGATATCTGCAAAACGCTTTTTCCTAGCAAGGAATTGCCGAATTTACATTCTTTTGAAGTAAATACGCTTCATACATAACACTCCACAATGAATAATGTATCTTATCATGAAACATAGAAATGAGATGCGATATCGCAATTTAAAAAGCGTTAGAACTATATTGGTGAGATACGTAGACATCTGCAAACGCAATTTAAAAGCAAGGAAGTGTCGCATTTACATTCTTTTGAGGTGAATACTAGGTATACATGACACTGCACAATGTATATTATATCTTATCACGAAACATAGAAAAGAGATGCGATTTCACGTTTTAAGAAGCATAGAACTCTATTGCTTCGATACGTAGACATCTGCAAAAGCTATTTCCTAGCAAGGAAGTGTCGCATTTTCATTCATTTGTAGTGTATCCGAGGTATACATGACAATTCGCAATGAATATTATATCTCATCATGAAACATAGAAATGAGATGCGATATTGCGTTTTGAGAAGCATTAGAACTTTATTGCCTCGATACGTAGACATATGGAAACGCTATTTCCTAGCAAGAAATTGTGGCACTTACATTCTTTTGAAGAGTAGACGAGGTATACGTAACACTTCGCAATGAATATTATATCTTATCATGATACATAGAAATGAGGTGCGTTATCCCGTTTTAAGAAGCAGTAGAACACTATTGCCTCGATACGTAGACATCTGCAAGCGCTATTTCCTAGCAATGAAGTGTCTCATTTATATTCATTTGAAGTGTATGCGAGGTATAAGTGGCACTTCGCAATGAATATTATAGCCTATCATGAAACATAGAAATGAGATGCGACATCGCGATATAAGAGTCACTACAACTCTATTGCTTCGATACGTAGACATCTTTTAAACGCTTTTTCCTAGCAAGGAAGTGTCGCATTTACATTCATTTGAAGTGAATACGAGGTATACATAACACTCCACATTAAATATTATATCTTATCACGAAACATAGAAATGTGATGCGATATCGCGTTTTAAGATGCATTAGAATTCTATTGCTTCGATACGAAGACATCTGGAAACGTAATTTCCTGGAATGGAAGTGTCGCATGTACATTCTTTTGATGCGAATACGAGGTATACATAACACTCCACAATGAATATTATATCTTATCATGAAACATAGAAATGAGATGCGATATCGCGTTTTAAGAAGCATTAGAACTCTGTAGCTTCGATACGTAGACATCTGCCAACGTTATTTCCTAGCAATGAAGTGTCGCATTTACATTCATTTGAAACGTATGCGAGGTATAAGTGACACTTCGCAATAAATATCATATCTTATCATGATACACAGATATAAGATGCGGTATCCCGTTTTATGAAGCATTGGAACACTATTGCTTCGATACGTAGATATCTGCAGACGCTATTTCCTAGCAAGGAAGTGTCGTATTTACATTCCTTCGAAGTGTAGAAGAGGAATACATAACACTTCGGTATGGATATTATATCTTATCATGACACATAGAAATGAGATGCGATATCGCGTTTTAAGAAGCTTTAGAACTCTATTGCTTCGATACGCAGACATGTGCAATCGCTATTTCCTAGCAAGGATGCGCCGCATTTACATTCATTTGAAGTGTATGCGAGGTATACATGACACTTCGCAATGAATATTACATCTTATCATGGTATATAGGAATGAGATGCGATATCTCTTTTTAAGAAGCATTAGAACCCTATTGCTTCGATATGTAGACATCTACAAACGCTATTTCATAGCAAGGAAGTGTTGCATTTACATTCATATTAAGTGTATGCGAGGTGTACATGACACTTCGAAATGAATATTGTATCTTATCATGAACATAGAAATAAGATGCGATATCGCGTTTTGAGAAGCATTAGATCTCTATTGCATCGATACGTAGACATTTGCAAACGCTTCTTCCTAGCAAGGAAGTGTCGCGTTTACATTCTTTTGAAGTGAATACGATGTATGCATGTCACTTCGCAATGAATATTATATCTTATCATGAAACACAGAAATGAGATGCGATATCGCGATTTAAGAAGCATTAGAACTCTATTGCTTCGATACGTAGACATCTGGTAGCGTAATTTTCTAGAGAGAAGTGTCGCATTTACATTCATTTGAAGTGTGTGCCAGGTATACATGACACTTCGCAATGAATATTATTTCTTATCATGGAACATGGAAATAATATGCGATATCGCGTTTTAAGAAGCATTAGAACTCTAATGCTACGATACGTATTCATCTGCCAACGCTATTTCCTAGCAAGGAAGTGTCGCATTTACATTCATTTGAAGTGTATGTGAGGTATAAGTAACACTTCGCAATGAATATTTTATCTCACCATGAAACTTACAAATGAGATGGGATATCGCTTTTTACGAAGCATTAGAACTCTATTGCTACGATACGTAGGATTCTGAAAACGATATTTCCTAGCAAGGAAGTGTCGCATTTACATTCTTTTGAAGTGAATACGAGGTATACATGACAGTCCACAAGGAATATTATATCTAATCACGAAACATAGAAATGTGATGCGATATCGCGATATAAGAAGCATTAGAGCTCTATTGCTTCGATACGGAGACATCTGGAAACGCTAATTCCTAGCAATGAAGTGTCTCATTTACATTCATTTGAAGTGTATGCGAGGTATACATGACACTTCCCAATGAATATTATATCTTGTCATTAAACATAGAAGTGAGATGCGATATCGCGTTTTAACAAGCATTGGAACTCTAATGCTACGATACGTAGACATCTGCAAACGCTATTTCCTAGCATGGAATTGCCATATTTACATTCTTTTGAAGTGAATACGATGTATACATGTGTCACGTCCCGTGGTGTGATTGTGCTCTATCCGGTGGCACGATTCGTATCCTTTCCTGTAAACCTACGCGAATTGCGACGGAGCCGGATACGTTGGCGGTCGGAACTCGATTTAACCAAAATTACGCCTTAAAACTTACCTTTCGTTGTCTTCTTTATGCTGTTTCGCATCTCGTTCCAGGTGTTTATGGCGCCTTGGATCCGTGACCGGATTAGCAGCGGCGTACTGCTGGACCAGCGGAGCGTCGACGGGAATGAGTCTCCAGGCAGGCGAGCTGCGGCTGGAGGAAACTGGCGCTGAAACCGGGCGATCGTGGATTCGATTTGGACTTACGGCTGCGAATACCTCCTTCCCAGGAACGGAAACGGCGTTGCAGGCGTATGGATGTCCGGATGTACAACTCGCGTATTCACGAATGAGGCGGCGTAGATATTCTTTCCTCCCCGCGCGTCGTCTACGCCTTTTCGATGGCTCGAAATTTATCAAGGGCACTTGCACTAGGACAGAGTACGGCTCGGCCAAGCGATGGTGCTCTCTGGCTTACCGAGGTCGATCCTTGTTCAAGATACCCTGGATACGATAGAAATGCAGCAAGAGCAGTCGAGCATTGGAGCACTCAAAGACCGTCCAGCGTACAGAACTGTCGCAGATGAATCGTGTGAATTGAATAAGAATCGCAAGCGTACACGTGGAATAGAATTTAAGGAACTTGTAATCGAATAAAGAGACTTAGATTTGGTAAAAGAAGAGTATATTCTATAATATCACTATCCTACTACACTATACTATGTTTAAGTTATCAACTAAAGATATAATTTGAAATAGAAATAGAACTAAGTTACAATAAGGACTCCGCTAAAGGAGATGCGATACAGTCGGCTGCATGAGAGCTGACAGCGCGTAGCAGAGGAGCGTATTGCTCGATTCGGAGTTGAGATTAGAACTGTGTCCGAGATGGGACTCGATGGAATTGATCTCTCGGTGGCGCGTCCGCGACCTCCTCGGGTCGCGCAGCCCACGCGTCGCTGGGCCCTTCGAGTGGGGCGTACGGTCGCAGTGGGGCGGCCGCTCGGACCTCGCGGTGGGGTGTACGGTCGTAATAGGGCGGCCGCTCGGCCCTCGCGGTGGGGCAGCCGGTCGGAGTGGGGTGCGGCTCGCGTTCAGCGTGAGCCGCGAGCGTCGAGTGCGCGCGGGCGCGCCTCGCAGCTTATATTCTATATGTCTTAGAAATTATGACTGTACAAATATTCGCTCAAATCCAGGTGTGTGTTGGATTGTGTATGTACATGATTTGTGTACAGTGCTTAATCTAGAATCGCGTGTATGAGAAATAAGCGTATGGTTGTGTGATCGCAGGTAATTGGGATTCGTACGTGGAGAGGTATTCCTCGTCCCCGTGGCGTTGTCTCCTCGTCTTAGGACGTCGAATCGTCGTGCGGCCCGTGTATGGAGGATCCAGATACCGGTGCTGGCGGAAGAACGGTGTCCCGGTTGTGGATGCTGCGGATGGTGGTTGGCGCCAGAGGGTGGAAGGCGGTGCGCCTAACGTCATAGAAGCATTAGAACTCTATTGCTACGATACGTAGACATCTGCAAACACTGTTTCCTAGAATGGAAGTGTCGCATTTACATTCTTTTGAAGTGAATACGAGGTATACATGACACCTCGCAATGAATATTATATCTTATCATGAGACATAGAAATGAGATGCGATATGGCGATTTAAAAAGCATTAGAAATCTATTGCTTCGATACGTAGACATCTGCAATCGCTACTTTATAGCAAGGAAGTGTCGCATTTACATTCAGTTGAAGTGAGTACGAGGAGTACATAACACTTCGTAATGAATATTATATCTTATCATGAAACATGGAAATGAGATGAGATATCGCGCTTTAAGAAGCATTAGAACACTATTGCTACGATACGTAGACATCTGCAAACGCTATTTCCTAGCAAGGAAGTGTCGCATTTACATTCTTTTGAAGTGAATACGAGGTATATATGACACTTCGCAATGAATATTATACCTTATCATGAAACATAAAAATGCGATGCGATATCTCGTTTTAAGAAGCATTAGAACTCTACTGCTTCGATACGTAGACATCTGCAAACGCTATTTCCTAGCAAGGAAGTGTCGCATTTACATTCTTTTGAAAGGAATACGAGGTATACGTAACACTGCACATTGAATATTATATCTTATCACGAAACATAGAAATGAGATGCGACATCGCGCTTTAAGAAGCGTTAGAATTCTATTGCTACGATACGCAGAAATCTGGAAACGATATTTCCTACAAAGGAAGTGTCGCATTTACATTCTTTTGAAGTGAATACGAGGTATACATAACACTCCACAATGAATATTGTGTCTTATCATGAATCATAGAAATGAGATGCGATATCCCGATTTAAAAGGCATTAGAACTCTATTGCTACGATATGTAGACATCAGCAAACGCTATTTAATAGCAAGGAACTGTCGCGCTTACATTCTTTTGAAGTGAATGCGCAGTAGACATAACACTCCACAATGTATATTATATCTTATCACGAAACATAGAAATGAGATGCGATATCGCGATTTAAGAAGCAATAGAACTCTATTACATCGATACGTAGACATCTCGAAGCGTTATCTCCTAGCAAGGAAGTGTCGCATTTACATTCTTTTGAAGTGAATACGAGGTATACATAACACACCACAATGAATATTATATCTTATCATGAAACATAGAGATGAGATGCGATATCGCGTTTTAAGAAGAATTAGAACTCTATTGCTACGATACATAGACATCTGCAAACGCTATTTCCTAGCTGGGAAGTGACGCATTATCATACTTTTGAAGTAAATACGAGGTATACATAACACTGCACAATGAATATTGCATCTTATTATGAAACATAGAAATTAGATGCGATATCGCGATTTAAGAAGCATTAGAACTCTAATGCTATGATACGTAGACATCTGCAATCGCTATTTCCTAGCAAGGAAGTGTCGCATTTACATACTTTTTAAGCGAATACGAGGTATACATAACACTGCACAATGAATATTATATCTTATCATGAAACATAGAAACGAGATGCGATATCGCGATTTAAGCAGCATTAGAAATCTATTGTTTCGATACGTAGACATCTGCAAACGCTACTTCCTAGGAAGGAAGTGTCGCATTTTTATTCTTTTGAAGTGAATACGAGGTATACATGACACTTCGCAATGAATATTATATCTTACCATGCAACATAGAAATCAAATGCGATATCGCGTTATGAGAAGCATTACAACCCTATTGTTACGATACGTAAACATCTGCAAACGCTATTTCCTAGCAAGGAAGTATCGCAAATACATTCATTTGAAGTGTATGCGAGGTATACATGACACTTCGCAATGAATATTATATCTTATCATGAAACATAGAAATGAGGTGCGATATCGCGTTTTAAGAAGCATTATAACTATATGCCTACGATACGTAGACATCTGCAAACGCTATTTCCTAACAAGGATGTGTCGCATTTACATTCTTTTGAAGCGAATACGAGGTATACATGACACTTCGCAATTAATAGTAAATCTTATCATGAAACATGGAAATGAGATGCGATATCGCGTTTTAAGAAGCATTAGAACACTATTGCTTCGAAACGTAGACATCTGGAAACGTAGTTTCCTAGAAAGGAAGTGTCGCATTTACATTCATTTGAACTGTAGACGAGGAATACATGACACTTTGTAATGCATATTATATCTTATCATGAAACATAGAAATGAGGTGCGATATCGCGTTTTAAGAAGCATTATAACTATATGCCTACGATACGTAGACATCTGCAAACGCTATTTCCTAACAAGGATGTGTCGCATTTACATTCTTTTGAAGTGAATACGAGGTATACATGACACTTCGCAATTAATAGTAAATCTTATCATGAAACATAGAAATGAGGGGCCATATCGCGTTTTATAAAGCATTATAACTCTATTGCAATGATACATAGGCATCTGCAAACGCTTTTTCCTAGCAAGGAAGTGTAGCATTTATATTCCATTGAGGTGAATACGAGGTATACATAACACTCCACAATGAATATAATATCTTATCATGAAACATAGAAATGAGATGCGATATCGCGAATTAGGAAGCATTAGGACTCTATTGCTTCGATACGTAGACATCTGCAAACGCTATTTCCAAGCAAGGAAGTGTCGCATTTACATTCTCTTGAAAGGAATACGAGGTGTACATGACACTCCGCAATGAATATTATATCTAACCATGAAACATAGAAATGAGATGCGATATCGCCAATTAAGATGCATTAGAACTCTACTTCTTCGATACGTACACATCTGCAAACGCTATTTCCTAGCAAGGAAGTGTCGCATTTACATTCATTTGAAGTGTAAACGAGGTATACATGACACTTAGCAATGAATATTATATCTTATCATGAGCATAGAAATGAGATGCGATATCGCGTTTTGAGAAGCATTAGAACGCTATTGCTACGATACCTAGACATTTGCAAACGCTATTTCCTAGCAGGGAATTGCCGCATTTATATTCATTTGAAGTGTAGACGATATAAACATAACACTGCACAATGAATATTATATCTCATCATGAAACATAGAAATGAGATGTGATATCGCGATTTAAGCAGCATTTAAACTCTACTGCTTCGATACGTAGACACCTGCCAATACTATCTCCTAGCAAGAAAGTGTCGCAATTACATACTTTTGCAGCCAATACTTGGTATACATAACACTGCACAATGAATATTATATCTTATCATGAAACATAGAAATGAGATGCGATATCGCGATTTAAGAAGCATTGGAAATCTATTGCTTCGATACTTAGACATGTGCAAACGCTACTTCCTAGGAAGGAAGTGTCGTATTTACATTCTTTTGATGTCAATTCGAGGAATACACGGCACTTCGCAATGAATATTATATCCTATCATAAAACATAGGAATGAGATGCGATATCGCTATTTAAGAAGCAGTAGATCTCTACTGCTTCGATACGTAGACATCTGACAACGCTATTTCCTAGCAAGGAAGTGTCGTATTTACATTCATTTGAAGTGTATGCGACGTATACAAGACACTTCGCAATGAATATTATATCTTATCATGAGACATAGAAATGAGATGCGATATCGCGTTTTGAGAAGCATTAGAACTCTAATGCTACGATACGTAGACATCTGCAGACGCTACTTCCTAGCAAGGAAGTGTCGCATTTACATTCTTTTGAAGTGTAGACGAGATATACATAACACAGCACAATAAATATTATATCTTATCATGAAACATAGAAATGAGATGCGATATCGCGATTTAAGAAGCATTAGAACTCTAATGCTACGATACGTAGACATCTGCAAACGCTATTTCCTATCAAGGAAGTGTCGCATTTACATTCTTTTGAAGCGAATACGAGGTATATATAACGCTGCACAATGAATATTATATCTTATCATGAAACATAGAAATGAGATGCGATATCGCGATTTAAGAAGCATTAGAACTCTAATGCTACGATACGTAGACATCTGCAAACGCTATTTCCTATCAAGGAAGTGTCGCATTTACATTCTTTTGAAGCGAATACGAGGTATATATAACGCTGCACAATGAATATTATATCTTATCATGAAACATAGAAATGAGATGCGATATCGCGATTTAAGCAGCATTAGACCTCTAATGCTTCGATACCTAGACATCTGCAAACGCTAATTCCTAGCAGGGAAGTGCCGCATTTACATTCATTTGAAGTGTAGACGAGATAAACATAACACTGCAAAATGAATATTATATCTTATCATTAAACATAGAAATGAGGGGCGATATCGCGTTTTAAGAAGCACTAGAATTCTATTGCTTCGATACGTAGACATCTGAAAACGTAATTTCCTAGAAATGAAGTGTCGCATTTACATACATTTCAAGTGTAGATGATGAATACAAAACACTTCGCAATGAATATTATATCTTATCATGAAACATAGAAATGAGAGGGGACATCTCGTTTTAAGAAGCATTAGTACTCTATTGCTACGTAGATATCTGCAGACGCTATTTCCTAGCAAGGATGAGACGCATTTACAATCTTTCGAAGTGAATACGATGTATACTAGACACTTCGCAATGAATATTATATCTTATCCTAAAACAGAAATGAGGTGCGATATCTCGTTTTAAGAAACGTTAGAATCCTATTGCTTCGATACGTAGACATCTGCCAACGCTATTTCCTAGCAATGAAGTGTCGCCTTTTAATTCGTTTGAAGTGTATGCGTGGTATTCAAGCCACTTCGAAATGAATATTATATCTTATCATGAAACATAGAAATGAGAGGGGACATCTCGTTTTAAGAAGCATTAGTACTCTATTGCTACGTAGATATCTGCAAACGCTACTTCCTAGCAAGGAAGTGTCGCATTTACATTCTTTTGAAGCGCATAGGAAGTATACATAAGACTCCACAATGAATATTATATATTATCATGAAACATAGAAATGAGATGTGATAAGACGATTTAAGGCGCATTAGAACTCTATTGCTTCGATACGTAGACATCTGCAGACGCTACTTACTAGCAAGGAAGTGTCGCATTTATATTCATTTGTAGTGTATGCGAGGTATACGTAACACTGCACAATGAACATTATATCTTATCATAAAACATAGAAATGAGATGCCATACCTCGTTTTAAGAAGCATTATAACTCTGTTGCTTCGATACGTAGACGTCTGCCATCGCTATATCCTAGCAAGGAAGTGTCGCATTTACATTCTTTTGAAGTCAATACGAGGTATACATAACACTCCACATTAAATATTATATCTTATCACGAAACATAGAAATGTGATGCGATATCGCGTTTTAAGATGCATTAGAATTCTATTGCTTCGATACGAAGACATCTGGAAACGTAATTTCCTGGAATGGAAGTGTCGCATGTACATTCTTTTGATGCGAATACGAGGTATACATAACACTCCACAATGAATATTATATCTTATCACGAAACATAGAAATGTGATGCTATATCGCGTTTCACGAAGCATTAGAACTCTATTGCTTCGATACGTAGAAATCTGCAAACGCTATTTCCTAGCAAGGAAGTGTCCCATTAACATTCATTTGAATTGTAGACGAGGAATACATGAAACTTCGCAATGAATATTATATCTTATCATGAATCATAGAAATGAGATGCGATATCGCGATATAAGCAGCATTAGAAATCTATTGCTTCGATACGTAGACATCTGCCAACGCTATTTCCTAGCAAGGAAGTGTCGCACTTACATTCTTTTGAAGTGAATACGAGGTATACGTGACACTTCGCTATGAATATTATATCTTATCGTAAAACATAGAAATGTGATGCGATATCTCGTTATAAGAAGCATTAGAACTCTGTTGCTTCGATACGTAGACATCGGCCATCGCTATATCCTAGCAAGGAAGTGTCGCATTTACAATCATTTGAAGTGAATGCGAGGTATACATAACACTCCACAATGAATATTATATATTATCATGAAACATAGAAATGCGATGCGATATGGCGATATAAGAAGCATTAGAACTCTATTGGTTCGATACGTAGACTTCTGCCAACGCTATTTCCTAGGAAGGAAGTGTCGCATTTACATTCATTTGAAGTGTATGCGAGGTATACATGGCACTTCGCAATGAATATTATATCTTATCATGAAACATAGAAATGAGTTGCGATATCGCGTTTTGAGAGGCATTAGAACACAATTGCTTCGACACGTAGACATCTGCAAGCGCTATTTCCTAGCAATGAAATGTCGCATTTACATTCTTTTGAAGTGAAAACGAGATATACATGACATTCCGCAATGAATATTATATCTTATCATAAAACATAGGAGTGAGATGCAATATCTCGTTTTAAGAAGCATTAGAACTCTGTTGCGTCCATACGTAGACATCTGCCATCGCTATATCCTAGCAAGGAAGTGTCGCAGTTACATTCATTTGAAGTGTATGCGAGATATACCTTTCACTGCACAATGAATATTATATCTTATCATGATACATAGAAATGAGATGCGATATCGCGTTTTAAGCGGCATTAGAAATCTATTGCTACGATACGTAGATACCTGCAGATGTTATTTCCTAGCAAGGAAGTGTCGCACTTACATTCCTTTGACGTGAATAGGAGGTATACATAACACTCTACAATGAATATTATATATTATCATGAAACATAGAAATGCGATGCGATATGGCGATATAAGAAGCATTAGAACTCTATTGGTTCGATACGTAGACATCTGCCAACGCTATTTCCTAGGCAGGAAGTGTCGCATTTACATTCGTTTGAAGTGTATGCGAGGTATACATGACATTTGGCAATGAATATTATATCTTATCGTGAAACATAGAAATGAGTTGCGATATCGCGTTTTAAGAGGCATTAGAACACAATTGCTTCGACACGCAGACATCTGCAAACGCTATTTCCTAGCAATGAAATGTCGCCTTTACATTCTTTTGAAGTGAAAACGAGATATACATGACATTCCGCAATGAATATTATATCTTATCATAAAACATAGGAGTGAGATGCAATATCTCGTTTTAAGAAGCATTAGAACTCTGTTGCGTCCATATGTAGACATCTGCAATCGCTATATCCTAGCAAGGAAGAGTGGCATTTACATTCATTTGAAGTGTATGTGAGGTATACATGTCATTTCGCAATGAATATTATATCTTATCATGAAACATAGAAATGAAATGCGATATTGCGTTTTAAGAAGCATTAGAACTCTATTGCTTCGATACGGAGACATCTGCAAACGCTATTTCCTATCAATGAAGTGTCGCATTTACATTCATTTGAAGCGCATGCGAGGTATAAGTGGCACTTCGCGATGAATATTATATCTTATCATGAAACATAGAAATGAGATGCGATATCGCGTTTTAAGAAGCATTAGTACTCTATTGCTTCGATACGTAGACATCTGCAAACGCTATTTCCTGGCACGGAAGTGTCGCATTTACATTCATTTTAAGTTTATGCGAGGTATACGTGACACTTCCTAATGAATATTATGTCTTATCATGAAACATAGAAATGAGTTGCTATATCTCGTTTTAAGAAGCATTAGAATTCTATTGCTTCGATACGTAGACATCTGCAAACGCTACCTCCTAGCAACAAAATGTCGCATTTACATTCATTTTAAGTTTATGCGAGGTATACATAACAGTGCACTGTGTATATTATATCTTATCATGAAACATAGAAATGAGTTGCGATATCGCGATTTAAGAAGCATTAGAACTCTATTGCTTCGATACGTAGACATCTGCAAACACTATTTCCTAGCAAGGGAGAGTCGCATTTACATTCATTTGAAGTGTATGCGAGGTATACATGACACTTCGCAATGATTATTATATCTTATCATGAAACATAGAAATGAAATGCGATATCGGGTGTTGAGAAGCATTAGAACTCTGTTGCTGCGATAAGTAGACATCTGCCAACGCTATTTCCTAGCAAGATAGTGTTGCATTTAAATTCATTTGAAGTGTATGCGAGGAATACGTAACACTTCGCAATGAATATTATATCTTATCATGAAACGTTGAAATTAAATGCGATATCTAGATTTAAGAAGCATTAGAAATCTATTGCTTCGATACGTAGACATCTGCGAACGGTATTTCCTAGCAAGGAAGCGTCGCATTTACATTGTTTTCAAGTGAATACGAGCTATACGTGACACTTCGCAATGAATATTATATCTTATCATGAAACATAGAAATGTGATTCGACATCGCGTTCTAAGAAGCATGAGAACTCAGTTGCCTCGATACGTAGACATCTGCAAACGTAATTTCCTAGCAACGAAGTCTCGCAATTTACATTCATTTGTAGCGTGTGCGAGGTATACGTGACACTTCGCAATTAACGTTATATCTTATCATGAAACATAGAAATGAGATGCGGTATCGCGATTTAAGAAGCATTAGAACTCTATTGCTTCGATACGGAGCCATCTGCAAACGCTATTTCCTAGCAAGGAAGTGTCGCATTTACATTGTTTTGAAGTGAATACTAGGTATACATGACACTTCGCAATGAATATTATATCTTATCATGAAACAAAGAAATGCATAGCGATATTGCGTTCTAAGAGGCATTAGAACACTATTGCTTCGATACGTAGATTTCTGGAAACGCTAGTTCCTAGCAAGGACGTTTGACATTTACATTCCATTGAATTGTAGACGAGGTGTACACAACACTCCGCGATGAATATTATATCTTATCGTGAAACATAGAAATGAGATGCGATATCGCGTTTTAAGAAGCATGATAACTCTATTGCTTCGATAAGTAGACATCTGGAATCGTTATTCCCTAGCAAGTATGTGTTGTATTTACATTCTTCTGAAGAGCATACGAGGTATACATAACACTTCGCAATGGATATTATTTTCTATCGTGAAACATAGAATTGAGATGCGATATCGCGTTTTAGGAAGCATTAGAACTCTATTTCTTCGATACGCAGACATGTGTAAACGCTATTTCCTAGCAAGGACGTGTGACATTCACATTCTACTGAAGTGTATACGAGGTATGCATAACACTTCGCGATGAATATTATATCTTATCATGAAAAATCAAAATGGGATGCGATATCGCGTTTTAAGAAGCGTCACAACTCTATTGCTTCGATACGTAGACATCTGGAAACGCTATTTCCTAACAAGAAAATGTTGCATTTACATTCCTCTGAAGTGCAGATGATGTATACATAACACTTCGCAATGAATATCATATCATATCATGAAACATAGAAATGAGATGCGATATCGCGCTTTAAGAAGCGTTAGATCATCATAGCTTCGATACGTAGACATCTGGAAACGGTATTTCCTTGGAAGGAAGTGCGGCATTTACATTCTTTTGAAGTGTAGACGAGGTATACCTAACAGTTCACAATGAATATTGTATCTTATCATGAAACATAGAAATGAGATGCTATATCGCGTTTTAAGAAGTATTAGTACCCTATTGCTTCGATACGTATACATGTAGAAACGCATTCTAGCATTCTTGTGGCATTTACATCCCTTTGAGGTGTAGACGAGGTATTCATTACACTTTTCAGTGAATATTATATCTCATCATGAAACATATAACTGATGTGCGATGTCGCGTGTTAAGAAGCATCAGAACCTTATAGCTTCGATACGTAGACATCTGGAAACGCTATCCCTACCAAGGATGTGTGGCATTTACATTATTTTGAAGTGTAGACGAGGTATATACAACACTTCGCAATGCCTATTATATCTTAGCATGAAACATAGAACTGAGATCAGATATCACGTATGAAGAAGCATTACAACTCTTTTGCTTCGATACGTAGACATCTAGAAACGCTATTTCCTAGCAAGGAATTGTCGCATTTACATTCATTTGAAGTGTATGCGAGGTATAAGTGGCACTTCGCAATGAATATTATATCTTATCATGAAGCATAGAAATGAGATGCGATATCGCGTTTTAAGAAGCATTAGAACTCTATTGCTACGATACGTAGACATCTGCAAACGCTATTTCCTAGCAAGGAAGTGTCCCATTTACATTCTTTTGAAGTGATTACGAGGTATACATGACACTTCGCTATGAATATTATATCTTATCATAAAACATAGGAGTGAGATGCAATATCTCGTTTTAAGAAGCATTAGAACTCTGTTGCGTCCATACGTAGACATCTGCCATCGCTATATCCTAGCAAGGAAGTGTCGCAGTTACATTCAATTGAAGTGTATGCGAGATATACCTTTCACTGCACAATGAATATTATATCTTATCATGATACATAGAAATGAGATGCGATATCGCGTTTTAAGCGGCATTAGAAATCTATTGCTACGATACGTAGATACCTGCAGATGTTATTTCCTAGCAAGGAAGTGTCGCACTTACATTCCTTTGACGTGAATAGGAGGTATACATAACACTCTACAATGAATATTATATATTATCATGAAACATAGAAATGCGATGCGATATGGCGATATAAGAAGCATTAGAACTCTATTGGTTCGATACGTAGACATCTGCCAACGCTATTTCCTAGGCAGGAAGTGTCGCATTTACATTCGTTTGAAGTGTATGCGAGGTATACATGACATTTGGCAATGAATATTATATCTTATCGTGAAACATAGAAATGAGTTGCGATATCGCGTTTTAAGAGGCATTAGAACACAATTGCTTCGACACGCAGACATCTGCAAACGCTATTTCCTAGCAATGAAATGTCGCATTTACATTCTTTTGAAGTGAAAACGAGATATACATGACATTCCGCAATGAATATTATATCTTATCATAAAACATAGGAGTGAGATGCAATATCTCGTTTTAAGAAGCATTAGAACTCTGTTGCGTCCATATGTAGACATCTGCAATCGCTATATCCTAGCAAGGAAGAGTGGCATTTACATTCATTTGAAGTGTATGTGAGGTATACATGTCATTTCGCAATGAATATTATATCCTATCATGAAACATAGAAATGAAATGCGATATTGCGTTTTAAGAAGCATTAGAACTCTATTGCTTCGATACGGAGACATCTGCAAACGCTATTTCCTATCAATGAAGTGTCGCATTTACATTCATTTGAAGCGCATGCGAGGTATAAGTGGCACTTCGCGATGAATATTATATCTTATCATGAAACATAGAAATGAGATGCGATATCGCGTTTTAAGAAGCATTAGTACTCTATTGCTTCGATACGTAGACATCTGCAAACGCTATTTCCTGGCACGGAAGTGTCGCATTTACATTGATTTTAAGTTTATGCGAGGTATACGTGACACTTCCTAATGAATATTATGTGTTATCATGAAACATAGAAATGAGTTGCTATATCTCGTTTTAAGAAGCATTAGAATTCTATTGCTTCGATACGTAGACATCTGCAAACGCTACCTCCTAGCAACAAAATGTCGCATTTACATTCATTTTAAGTTTATGCGAGGTATACATAACAGTGCACTGTGTATATTATATCTTATCATGAAACATAGAAATGAGTTGCGATATCGCGATTTAAGAAGCATTAGAACTCTATTGCTTCGATACGTAGACATCTGCAAACACTATTTCCTAGCAAGGGAGAGTCGCATTTACATTCATTTGAAGTGTATGCGAGGTATACATGACACTTCGCAATGATTATTATATCTTATCATGAAACATAGAAATGAAATGCGATATCGGGTGTTGAGAAGCATTAGAACTCTGTTGCTGCGATAAGTAGACATCTGCCAACGCTATTTCCTAGCAAGATAGTGTTGCATTTAAATTCATTTGAAGTGTATGCGAGGAATACGTAACACTTCGCAATGAATATTATATCTTATCATGAAACGTTGAAATTAAATGCGATATCTAGATTTAAGAAGCATTAGAAATCTATTGCTTCGATACGTAGACATCTGCGAACGGTATTTCCTAGCAAGGAAGCGTCGCATTTACATTGTTTTCAAGTGAATACGAGCTATACGTGACACTTCGCAATGAATATTATATCTTATCATGAAACATAGAAATGTGATTCGACATCGCGTTCTAAGAAGCATGAGAACTCAGTTGCCTCGATACGTAGACATCTGCAAACGTAATTTCCTAGCAACGAAGTCTCGCAATTTACATTCATTTGTAGCGTGTGCGAGGTATACGTGACACTTCGCAATTAACGTTATATCTTATCATGAAACATAGAAATGAGATGCGGTATCGCGATTTAAGAAGCATTAGAACTCTATTGCTTCGATACGGAGCCATCTGCAAACGCTATTTCCTAGCAAGGAAGTGTCGCATTTACATTGTTTTGAAGTGAATACTAGGTATACATGACACTTCGCAATGAATATTATATCTTATCATGAAACAAAGAAATGCATAGCGATATTGCGTTCTAAGAGGCATTAGAACACTATTGCTTCGATACGTAGATTTCTGGAAACGCTAGTTCCTAGCAAGGACGTTTGACATTTACATTCCATTGAATTGTAGACGAGGTGTACACAACACTCCGCGATGAATATTATATCTTATCGTGAAACATAGAAATGAGATGCGATATCGCGTTTTAAGAAGCATGATAACTCTATTGCTTCGATACGTAGACATCTGGAATCGTTATTCCCTAGCAAGTATGTGTTGTATTTACATTCTTCTGAAGAGCATACGAGGTATACATAACACTTCGCAATGGATATTATTTTCTATCGTGAAACATAGAATTGAGATGCGATATCGCGTTTTAGGAAGCATTAGAACTCTATTTCTTCGATACGCAGACATGTGTAAACGCTATTTCCTAGCAAGGACGTGTGACATTCACATTCTACTGAAGTGTATACGAGGTATGCATAACACTTCGCGATGAATATTATATCTTATCATGAAAAATCAAAATGGGATGCGATATCGCGTTTTAAGAAGCGTCACAACTCTATTGCTTCGATACGTAGACATCTGGAAACGCTATTTCCTAACAAGAAAATGTTGCATTTACATTCCTCTGAAGTGCAGATGATGTATACATAACACTTCGCAATGAATATCATATCATATCATGAAACATAGAAATGAGATGCGATATCGCGCTTTAAGAAGCGTTAGATCATCATAGCTTCGATACGTAGACATCTGGAAACGGTATTTCCTTGGAAGGAAGTGCGGCATTTACATTCTTTTGAAGTGTAGACGAGGTATACCTAACAGTTCACAATGAATATTGTATCTTATCATGAAACATAGAAATGAGATGCTATATCGCGTTTTAAGAAGTATTAGTACCCTATTGCTTCGATACGTATACATGTAGAAACGCATTCTAGCATTCTTGTGGCATTTACATCCCTTTGAGGTGTAGACGAGGTATTCATTACACTTTTCAGTGAATATTATATCTCATCATGAAACATATAACTGATGTGCGATGTCGCGTGTTAAGAAGCATCAGAACCTTATAGCTTCGATACGTAGACATCTGGAAACGCTATCCCTACCAAGGATGTGTGGCATTTACATTATTTTGAAGTGTAGACGAGGTATATACAACACTTCGCAATGCCTATTATATCTTAGCATGAAACATAGAACTGAGATCAGATATCACGTATGAAGAAGCATTACAACTCTTTTGCTTCGATACGTAGACATCTAGAAACGCTATTTCCTAGCAAGGAATTGTCGCATTTACATTCATTTGAAGTGTATGCGAGGTATAAGTGGCACTTCGCAATGAATATTATATCTTATCATGAAGCATAGAAATGAGATGCGATATCGCGTTTTAAGAAGCATTAGAACTCTATTGCTACGATACGTAGACATCTGCAAACGCTATTTCCTAGCAAGGAAGTGTCCCATTTACATTCTTTTGAAGTGATTACGAGGTATACATGACACTTCGCTATGAATATTATATCTTATCATAAAACATAGGAGTGAGATGCAATATCTCGTTTTAAGAAGCATTAGAACTCTGTTGCGTCCATACGTAGACATCTGCCATCGCTATATCCTAGCAAGGAAGTGTCGCAGTTACATTCATTTGAAGTGTATGCGAGATATACCTTTCACTGCACAATGAATATTATATCTTATCATGATACATAGAAATGAGATGCGATATCGCGTTTTAAGCGGCATTAGAAATCTATTGCTACGATACGTAGATACCTGCAGATGTTATTTCCTAGCAAGGAAGTGTCGCACTTACATTCCTTTGACGTGAATAGGAGGTATACATAACACTCTACAATGAATATTATATATTATCATGAAACATAGAAATGCGATGCGATATGGCGATATAAGAAGCATTAGAACTCTATTGGTTCGATACGTAGACATCTGCCAACGCTATTTCCTAGGCAGGAAGTGTCGCATTTACATTCGTTTGAAGTGTATGCGAGGTATACATGACATTTGGCAATGAATATTATATCTTATCGTGAAACATAGAAATGAGTTGCGATATCGCGTTTTAAGAGGCATTAGAACACAATTGCTTCGACACGCAGACATCTGCAAACGCTATTTCCTAGCAATGAAATGTCGCATTTACATTCTTTTGAAGTGAAAACGAGATATACATGACATTCCGCAATGAATATTATATCTTATCATAAAACATAGGAGTGAGATGCAATATCTCGTTTTAAGAAGCATTAGAACTCTGTTGCGTCCATATGTAGACATCTGCAATCGCTATATCCTAGCAAGGAAGAGTGGCATTTACATTCATTTGAAGTGTATGTGAGGTATACATGTCATTTCGCAATGAATATTATATCTTATCATGAAACATAGAAATGAAATGCGATATTGCGTTTTAAGAAGCATTAGAACTCTATTGCTTCGATACGGAGACATCTGCAAACGCTATTTCCTATCAATGAAGTGTCGCATTTACATTCATTTGAAGCGCATGCGAGGTATAAGTGGCACTTCGCGATGAATATTATATCTTATCATGAAACATAGAAATGAGGTGCGATATCGCGTTTTAAGAAGCATTAGTACTCTATTGCTTCGATACGTAGACATCTGCAAACGCTATTTCCTGGCACGGAAGTGTCGCATTTACATTCATTTTAAGTTTATGCGAGGTATACGTGACACTTCCTAATGAATATTATGTCTTATCATGAAACATAAAAATGAGTTGCTATATCTCGTTTTAAGAAGCATTAGAATTCTATTGCTTCGATACGTAGACATCTGCAAACGCTACCTCCTAGCAACAAAATGTCGCATTTACATTCATTTTAAGTTTATGCGAGGTATACATAACAGTGCACTGTGTATATTATATCTTATCATGAAACATAGAAATGAGTTGCGATATCGCGATTTAAGAAGCATTAGAACTCTATTGCTTCGATACGTAGACATCTGCAAACACTATTTCCTAGCAAGGGAGAGTCGCATTTACATTCATTTGAAGTGTATGCGAGGTATACATGACACTTCGCAATGATTATTATATCTTATCATGAAACATAGAAATGAAATGCGATATCGGGTGTTGAGAAGCATTAGAACTCTGTTGCTGCGATAAGTAGACATCTGCCAACGCTATTTCCTAGCAAGATAGTGTTGCATTTAAATTCATTTGAAGTGTATGCGAGGAATACGTAACACTTCGCAATGAATATTATATCTTATCATGAAACGTTGAAATTAAATGCGATATCTAGATTTAAGAAGCATTAGAAATCTATTGCTTCGATACGTAGACATCTGCGAACGGTATTTCCTAGCAAGGAAGCGTCGCATTTACATTGTTTTCAAGTGAATACGAGCTATACGTGACACTTCGCAATGAATATTATATCTTATCATGAAACATAGAAATGTGATTCGACATCGCGTTCTAAGAAGCATGAGAACTCAGTTGCCTCGATACGTAGACATCTGCAAACGTAATTTCCTAGCAACGAAGTCTCGCAATTTACATTCATTTGTAGCGTGTGCGAGGTATACGTGACACTTCGCAATTAACGTTATATCTTATCATGAAACATAGAAATGAGATGCGGTATCGCGATTTAAGAAGCATTAGAACTCTATTGCTTCGATACGGAGCCATCTGCAAACGCTATTTCCTAGCAAGGAAGTGTCGCATTTACATTGTTTTGAAGTGAATACTAGGTATACATGACACTTCGCAATGAATATTATATCTTATCATGAAACAAAGAAATGTATAGCGATATTGCGTTCTAAGAGGCATTAGAACACTATTGCTTCGATACGTAGATTTCTGGAAACGCTAGTTCCTAGCAAGGACGTTTGACATTTACATTCCATTGAATTGTAGACGAGGTGTACACAACACTCCGCGATGAATATTATATCTTATCGTGAAGCATAGAAATGAGATGCGATATCGCGTTTTGAGAAGCATTAGTACCCCATTGCTACGACACGTAGACATCTGCAAACGCTATTTCCTAGCAAGGAAGTGCCGCATTTACATTCTTTTGAAGTGTAGAAGAGGAATACATAACACTTCACAATGAATATTATATGTTGTCATGAAACATAGAAATGAGATGCGATATCTCGTTTTAAGAAGCATTATAACATGCTTGCTACGATACGTAGATATCTGCCAACGCTATTTCCAAGGAAGGAGGTGCCGCATTTACATTCATTTGAAGTGAATACGAGGAATACGTGAAACTTCGCAATGAATATTATATCTTATCATGAAACATAGAAATGTGATGTGATATCGCGTTTTAAGAAGCTTTAGAACTCCATTGCTACGATAATAGACATCTACAAACGCTATTTCCTGGCAAGGAAGTGTCGCATTTACATTCTTTTGAAGTGAATACGGGGTATACATAACAATCCACAATGAATGTTATATCTTTTCATGAAACATAGAAATAAGATGCGACATCCCGTTTTAAGAAGCATTAGAACTCAATTGCTTCGATACGTAGACACCTGGAAACGCTATGTCCTAGCAATGAAGTGTCGCATTTACATTCATTTGAAGTTTATGCGAGGTATAAGTGACACTTCGCAATAAATATTATATCTTACCATGAAACATAGACGTGAGACGCGATATCGCGTTTTAAGAAGCATTAGAACTCTATTCCTACGATACGTAGACATCTGCAAACGCTATTTCCAAAGAAGGAAGTGTCGCATTTACAATATTTTGAAGTGAATACGAGGTATACAAGACACTTCGCAATGAATATTATATGTTATCATGAAACATAGAAATGAGATGCGATATCTCGTTTTAAGAATCATTAGAACTCTATTGCTACGATACGAAGACATCTGCAAACGTTATTTGCTAGCAAGGAAGTGTCGCATTTACATTCATTTGAAGTGTATGCGATGTATACGTGACACTTCGCAATAAATATTATATATTATCATGAAACATAGAAATGAGATGCGATATCGCGTTTTGAGATGCAATAGAAATATAATGCTACGATACGCAGAAATCTGCAAACGCTATTTCCTAGCAAGGAAGTGTCGCATTAACATTCTTTTGAAGTGTATGCGAGGTATACATATCACTTCGCAAAGAATATTATATGTTGTCACGAAACATAGGAATGAGATGCGATATCTCGTTTTAAGAAGCATTATAACGCGCTTGCTACGATACGTAGACATCTGCAAACTCTATTTCCTAGCAAGGAAGTGTCGCATTTACATTCATTTGAAGTGAATACGAGGAATACATGAAACTTCGCAATGAATATTATTTCTTATCGTGAAGCATAGAAATGAGATGCGATATTCCTTTTCAAGAAGCATTAGAGCTCTATTGCTTCGATACGTAGACGTCTGCAAGCGCTATTTGCTAGCAAGGAACTGTCGCATTTACATTCATTTGAAGTGTATGCGATGTATACGTTTCACTTCGCAATAAATATTATATCTTATCATGAAACATAGAAATGAGATGCGATATCGCGTTTTGAGATGCAATAGAAATATAATGCTACGATACGCAGAAATCTGCAAACGCTATTTCCTAGCAAAGAAGTGTCGCATTAACATTCTTTTGAAGTGTATGCGAGGTATACATAACACTTCGCAATGAATATTATATGTTGTCACGAAACATAGAAATGAGATGCGATATCTCGTTTTAAGAAGCATTATAACACGCTTGCTACGATACGTAGACATCTGCAAACTCTATTTCCTAGCAAGGAAGTGTCGCATTTACATTCATTTGAAGTGAATACGAGGAATACATGAAACTTCGCAATGAATATTATTTCTTATCGTGAAGCATAGAAATGGGATGCGATATTCCGTTTCAAGAAGCATTAGAACTCTATTGCTACGATACGTAGACATCTGCAATCTCTATTTCCTAGCAAGGAAGTGTCGCATTTGCATTCATTTGAAGTGTATGCGAGGTATACATAACACTTCGCAATGAATATTATATGTTGTCATGAAACATAGAAATGAGGTGCGATATCCCGTTTTAAGAAGCATTATAACACGCTTGCTACAATACGTAGACATCTGCAAACTCTATTTCCTAGCAAGCAAGTGTCGCATTTACATTCATTTGAAGTGAATACGAGGAATACATGAAACTTCGCAATGAATATTATTTCTTATCGTGAAGCATAGAAATGAGATGCGATATTCCGTTTCAAGAAGCATTAGAACTCTATTGCTTCGATACGTAGACGTCTGCAAACGCTATTTCCTAGCAAGGAACTGTCGCATTTACATTCATTTGAAGTGTATGCGATGTATACGTGACGCTTCGCAATAAATATTATATCTTTTCATGAAACATAGAAATGAGATGCGATATCGCGTTTTGAGATGCAATAGAAATCTAATGCTACGATATGCAGAAATCTGCAAACGCTATTTCCTAGCAAGGAAGTGTCGCATTTACATTCGTTTGAGGTGAATACGAGGTATACATAACACTCCACAATGAATATTATATCTTATCGTGAAACATAGATCTGAGATTCGATCTTGCGATATAAGAAGCATAAGAACACTATTGCTACGATACGTAGACATCTGCAAACGCTATTTCCTAGCAAGGAAGTGTCGCATTTACATTCATTTGAAGTGAATGCGAGGTATACATGACACTTCGCAATTAATATTATATCTTATCATGAAACATGGAAATGAGATGCGATATCCCGTTTCAAGAAGCATTAGAACTCTATTGCTTCGATACGTAGACGTCTGCAAACTCTATTTCCTAGCATGGAAGTGTCGCATTTACATTCTTCTGAAGCGAATGCGAGGTATACATAACACTCCACAATGAATATTATATCTTGTTATGAAACATAGAAATGAGATGCGATATCGCGATTTAAAAGGGCACTAGAAATCTATTGGGACGATACGTAGACATCTGCAAACGCTATTTGATAGCAAAGAAGTGTCGCATTTACATTCATTTGAAGTTTATGCGAGGTATAAGTGACACTTCGCAATAAATATTATATCTTATCATGAAACATGGACGTGAGATGCGATATGGCGATATAAGAAGCATTAGAACCCTATTGCTTCGATACGTAGACATCTGCCAACGCTATTTCTTAGCAAGGAAGTGCCGCAATTACGTTCGTTTGAAGTGTATACGAGGTATACATGACACTCCGCAGTGAATATTATATCTTATCATAAAACGTAGAAATGAGATGCTATATGGCGATTTAAGAAGCATTAGAACTCTATTGCTTCGATACGTAAGCATCTGCAAACGCTACTTCCTAGCAAGGAAGTGTCGCATTTACATTCATTTGAAGTGTATGCGAGATATACATAACACTCCACGATGAATATTATACCTTATCACGAAACATAGAAATTAGATGCTATATCGCGTTTTAAGAAGCATTAGAACACCATTGCTTCGATACGTAGACATCTGCCATCGCTATTTCCTAGCAAGGAAGAGTCACATTTAGATTCTTTTGAGGTGTATACGAGGTATGCATGACACTTCGCAATGAATATTATATCTTATCGTGAAACATATAAATGCGATGCGACATCTAGTTTTAAGAAGCATTAGAACACTTCAGTTTCGATACGTTGACATCTGCAAACGCTATTTGCTAGCAAGGAAGTGTCGCATTTACATTTTTTTGAAGTGAATACGAGGTATACATAACACTGCACAATGAATGTTATATCTTAATACGAAACATAGAAATAAGATGCGATATGGCGATTTTAGAAGCATTAGAACTCTATTTCAACGATACGTAGATATCTGCAAACGCTACATCCTTGCAAGCAAGAGTCGCATTTACATTCTTTTGAAGTGAATACGAGGCATACACTACACTTCGCAATGAATATTATATCTTATCATGAAACGTAGAAATGACATGCGATATCTCGTTTTAAGAAGCATTAGAAATCTATTGCTTCGATACGTAGACATCTGCAAGCGCTATTTCCTAGCAAGGAAGTGTCGCATTTACATTCTTAGGAAGTGTAGACGAGATATACATAACACTCCACAATGAATATTGTATCTTATCATGAAACAAATAATTGAGGATCGATTCGCGTTTTAAGAAGCATTAGAAACTTATTGCTACGACACGTAAACATCTGCAGACGCTATTTCCTAGCAAGGAAGTGTCGCAATTACGTTCTTTTGAAGTGACTACGAGGTACACATAGCACTCTACAATGAATATTATATCTTATCATGAAACATAGAAATGTGGAGCGATTTCGCGTATTAAGAAGCATTAGAAACCTATTCCTTCGATACGTAGACATCTGCGGACGCTATCACCTAGCTAGGAAGTGTCGCAATTACTATCTTTTGAAGAGAATACGAGGTATACATAACAATCCACAATGAAAATTATATCTTATCATGAAGCATATAAATGAGGATCGATTTCGCGTTTTAAGAAGCATTAGAACTCTATTGCTACGATACGTAGACATCTGCAAACGCTAATTCCTAGCAAGAAAATGTCGCATTTTCAATCTTTAGAAGTGAACACGAGGTATACATAACACTCCAGAATGAGTATTATATCTTATCATGAAACATAGGAATGAGGTGCGATATTGCGTTTTAAGAAGCATTAGAACACTATTGCCACGATACGTAGACATCTGCAGACGCTATTTCCTAGCAAGGAAGTGTCGCATTTACAGTTTTTTGAAGTGAATACGAGGTATAAATAACACTCCACAATGAATATTATATCTTATCGTGAAACATAGAAATGTGATGTGATATCGCGTTTTAAGAAGCATTGGATTTCTATTGCTTCGATACGTAGGCATCTGCAATCGCTATTTCCTAGCAAGGAAGAGTCGCATTTACATTCATTTGGAGTGTATGCGAGGTATACCTGACACTTCACAATGAACATTATATCCTATAATGAAAAATAGAAATGAGATGCGATATGACGATATAAGAAGAATTAGAACTCTATTGCTTCGATACGTAGACATCTACAGACGCTATTTCCTAGGAAGGAAGTGTCGCATTTACAATCTTTTGAAGTGAATAGGAGGTATACATAACACTCCACGATGAATATTATATCTTATCATGAAACATAGAAATGAGATGCGTTATCGCGTTTTAAGAAACATTAGGACTGTATTGCTACGATACGTAAGCATCTGCAAACGCTATTTCCTAGCAAGGAAGTGTCGCATTTACATTCTTTTGAAGTGAATACGAGGGTATACATGACACTTCGAAATGAGTATTATATCATATCATGAAACATAGAAATGAGATGCGATATCGCGTTTTAAGTAGCATTAGAACACTATTGCTTCGATACATAGACATCTGGAAACGCTATTTCCTAGCAAGGATGTGTCGCATTTACATTCATTTGAAGTGGATGCGAGGTATACATGACACTTCGCAAAGAATATTATATCTTGTTACGAAGCATAGAAATGGGATGCGATATCGCGATTTAAGAAGCTTTAGAACCCTATTTCTTCGATACTGAGACATTTGCATTCACTATTTCCTAGCAAGGAAGTTTCGTATTTACATTCTTTTGAAGCGAATACGAGGTATACATAACACTCCAAAATGAATATTATATCTTATCATGAAGCATAGAAATGAGGAGCGATTTCGCGTTTTAAGAAGCATTAGAACTCTATTGCTTCGATACGTAAACATCTGCAGACGTTATTACCTAGCAAGGAAGTGTCGCATTTACATTCTTTTGAAGTGAATACGAGGTATGCACAACACTCCACAATGAATATTATATCTTATCATGAAGCATAGAAATGAGATGCGATATCGCGATTTAAGAAGCATTGGAACTCCCTTGCTTCGATACGTAGACATCTGCAAACGCTTTTTCCTATCAAGGAGGTGTCGCATTTACATTCTTTTGAAGTGAGTATGAGGTATACATGACACGTCGCATTGAATACTATATCTTATCATGAAACATAGAAATGACATGCGATATCGTGTTTTGAGATGCATTAGAACTCGCTTGGTTCGATACGTAGACATCTGCAAACACTATTTCCTATCAAGGAAGTGTCGCATTTACATTCTTTTGAAGTGAGTACCAGGTATACCTGACACTTCGCAATGAATATTATATTTTATCATGAAACATAGAAATGAGATGCGACACCTCGTTTCAGAAGCATCAGAACTCTATTGTTACGATACGTAGACATCTGCAAACGCTATTTCCTCGCAAGGAAGTGTCGCATTTACATTCCTTTGAAGTGAATAGGAGGTATACATGACACACCACAATGAATATTATATATTATCATGAAACATAGAATTGAGATGCTATATCGCGATTTAAGAAGCATTAGAACTCTCTTGCTTCGATACGTAGAAATCTGCAAACGCTCTTTCCTAGCAAGGAAGTGTCGCATTTGCATGTATTTAAAGTGTATGCGAGGTATACATGACACTTCGCAATGAATATTATATCTTATCATGAAACATAGAAATGAGATGCGATATCGTGTTTTAAGAAGCATTAGAACTCTATTGCTACGATACGTGGACCTCTGCAAACGCTACTTCCTAGCAAGGAAGTGTCGCATTTACATTCTTTTGAAGTGAATACGAAGTATAATTGACACTCCGCAATGAATACTACATCTTATCCTGAAACAGATATGAGGTGCGATATCTCGTTTTAAGAAGCATTAGAACTCTATTTCTTCGATACGTAGACATATGCAGACGCTATTTCCTAGCAAGGGAGTTTCGCATTTACATTCTTTTGAAGTGAATACGAGGTATACATAACACTTCGCAATGAATATTATATCCTATCATGAAACATACAAATGAGATGCGTTATCGCGTTTTAAGAAACATTAGGACTGTATTGCTACGATAAGTAAGCATCTGCAAACGCTATTTCCTAGCAAGGAAGTGTCGCATTTACATTCTTTTGAAGTGAATACGAGGTATACATGACACTTCGTAATGAGTATTATATCATATCATGAAACATAGAAATGAGATGCGATATCGCAAATTAACAAGCATTAGTACTCTATTGCTTCGATACGTAGACATCTGGAATCGTTATTTCCTAGAAAGGAAGTGTCGCATTTACATTCATTTGAAGTGTAGACGAGGAATACATAACACTTCGCGTTGAGTATTATATCTTATCATGAGACATAGAAATGAGTTGCGATATCGCGTTTTAAGAAGCATTAGAATCCTATTGCTTCGATACGTAGACATCTGGAAACGCTTCTTCCTAGCAAGGAAGTGTCTCATTTACATTCATTGGAGTGTATGCGAGGTATAAATGATACTTAGCAATGAATATTATATCTTATCATGAAACATAGAAATGATATGCGATATCGTGTTTTAAGAAGCATTAGAACACTATTGCTACGATACGTAGATATCTGCATTCGCTACTTCCTAGCAAGGAAGTGTCGTATTTACATTCTTTTGAAGTGAATTCGAGGTATACATAGCACTCCACAATGAATATTATATCTTATCATGAAACATAGAAATGAGATGCGATATCGTGATGTAAGAAGCATTAGATCTCTATTGGTACGATTCGTAGACATCTGATAGCGCTATTTCCTAGCAAGTACGTGTCGCATTTACATTCTTTTGAAGTGAATACGAAGAATACATGATACTTCGCAACTAATATTATATCTTATCATGAAACA
Organism: Xylocopa sonorina; assembly: GCF_050948175.1. Lineage (NCBI taxonomy): Eukaryota > Metazoa > Arthropoda > Insecta > Hymenoptera > Apidae > Xylocopa > Xylocopa sonorina. The sequence goes on along the minus strand of NW_027490190.1, from coordinate 260,612 downwards.
TAGAAATCAGATGCGACATCTCGTTTTAAGAAGCATTAGACTCTATTGCTTCGATACGGAGACATCTGCAAAAGCTATATCCTAGCAAGGAAGTGTCGCATTTACATTCTTTTAAAGTGAATACGAGGTATAGATAACACTCCGCAATGAATATTATACCTTATCACGAAACATAGAAATGAAAGGCGATATCGCGATTTAAGAAGCATTAGAACTCTATTGCTTCGATACGTAGACATCTGGAAACGCTTCTTCCTAGCAAGGAAGTGTCGCATTTACATTCATTTGAAGTGTATGCGAGCTATAAGTGATACTTCGCAATGAATATTATATCTTATCATGAAACATAGGAATGAGATGCGACACCTCGTTTTAAGAAGCATTAGAACTATATTGCTAGGATACGCAGACATTTGCAATCGCTATTTCCTGATAAGGAAGCGTCACATTTACATTCATTTTAAGTGAATACGAGGTATACATGACACTTCCCAATGAATATTATATCTTATCATGAATCATAGAAATGAGATGCGTTATCGCGTTTTAAGAAACATTAGGACTGTATTGCTACGATACGTAAGCATCTGCAAACGCTATTTCCTTGCAAGGAAGTGTCGCATTTACATTCTTTTGAAGTGAATACGAGGAATACATGACACTTCGAAATGAGTATTATATCATATCATGAAACATAGAAATGAGATGCGATATCGCGTTTTAAGAAGCATTAGAACTCTATTGCTTCGATACGTAGACATCTGGAAACGCTTCTTCCTAGCAAGGAAGTGTCGCATTTACATTCATTTGAAGTGTATGCGAGCTATAAGTGATACTTCGCAATGAATATTATATCTTATCATGAAACATAAAAATGATATGCTATATCGTGTTTTAAGAAGCATTAGAACACTATTGCTACGATACGTAGATATCTGCATTCGCTATTTCCTAGCATGGAATTGTCGCATTTACATTCTTTTGAAGTGAATACGAGGTATAAACAACACTCCACAATGAATATTATATCTTATCATGAAACATAGAAATGAGATGCGTTATCGCGATGTAAAAAGCATTAGATCTCTATTGGTACGATTCGTAGACATCTGATAGCGCTATTTCCTAGCAAGTACGTGTCGCATTTACATTCTTTTGAAGTGAATACGAGGTATAAATAACACTCCACAATGAATATTATACTTCATCATGAAACATAGAAATGAGATGCGATATCGCGATGTAAAAACCATTAGAACTCCATTGCTACGATACGTAGACATCTGCAAACGCTACTTCCTAGCAAGGAAGTGCCGCATTTAAAATCTTTTAAGTGAATAGGAGGTAAGCATGACACTCCGCAATTAATATTAAATCTTATCATGAAACATAGAAGTGAAATGCGATATCCCGATTTAAGAAGCATTAGAATAACTGCTTCGATACGTATACATCTGGAAACGCTACTTCCTAGCAAGGAAGTGTCGCATTTACATACATTGGAAGTGAATACGAGGTATACATCACACACCACAATGAATATTATATATTATCATGAAACATAGAATTGAGATGCTATATCGCGATTTAAGAAGCATTAGAACTCTCTTGCTTCGATACGTAGAAATCTGCAAACGCTCTTTCCTAGCAAGGAAGTGTCGCATTTGCATGTATTTAAAGTGTATGCGAGGTGTACATGACACTTCGCAATGAATATTATATCTTATCATGAAACATAGAAATGAGATGCGATATCGTGTTTTAAGAAGCATTAGAACTCTATTGCTACGATACGTGGACCTCTGCAAACGCTTCTTCCTAGCAAGGAAGTGTCTCATTTACATTCATTGGAGTGTATGCGAGGTATAAATGATACTTAGCAATGAATATTATATCTTATCATGAAACATAGAAATGATATGCGATATCGTGTTTTAAGAAGCATTAGAACACTATTGCTACGATACGTAGATATCTGCATTCGCTACTTCCTAGCAAGGAAGTGTCGTATTTACATTCTTTTGAAGTGAATTCGAGGTATACATAGCACTCCACAATGAATATTATATCTTATCATGAAACATAGAAATGAAAGGCGATATCGCGATTTAAGAAGCATTAGAACTCTATTGCTACAATACGTAGACATCTGCATACGCTATTTTCCAGCAAGCACGTGTCGCATTTACATTCTTTTGAAGTGAATGCGCGGTATACATGACACTTCGCAATGAACATTATATCTTATCATGAAACATAGAAATGAGATGCGATATCTCGTTTTAAGTAGCATTAGAACCCTATTGATGCGATACGTAGACATCTGCAAACGCTATTTCCCAGCAAGGAAGTGTCGCATTTGCATTCCTTCGAAGTGAATACGAGGTATACCTAACACTCCACAATGATTATTATATCTAATCACGAAACATAGGAATGGCATGCGATATCGCGATTTAAGAGGCATTAGAACTCTATTTCTTCGATACGTAGACATGTGCAAACGCTACTTCCTAGACGAGATATACATATCACTGCACAATGAATATTATATCTTACGTAGGCTTGTGCAAACGCTACTTCGTAGACGAGATATACATATCACTGCACAATGAATATTATATCTTATCATGAAACAGAGAAATGAGATGCGATATCGCGATTTAAGGAAGATTAGAACTCTAATGCTACGGTACGTAGACATCTGCAAACGCTTCTTCCTAGCAAGGAAGTGTCACATTTACATTCTTTTGAAAGGAATGCGAGGTATACATGACACTTCGTTCTGAATATTATATCTTATCATGAAACATAGAAATGAGATGCGATATCGCGTTTTGAGAAGCATTAGAACTCTAATGCTACGATACGCAGACATCTGCAAGAGCTATTTCCTAGCAAGGAAGTGCCGCATTTACATTCATTTGAAGTGTATGCGAGGTATACATGACACTTCGCAATGAATATTACATCTTATCATGGTACATAGGAATGAGATGCGATATCTCTTTTTAAGAAGCATTAAAACCCTATTGCTTCGATACGTAGACATCTGCAAACGCTATTTCATAGCAAGTAAGTGTCGCATTTACATTCATATGAAGTTCATCTGAGGTATACATGACACTTCGAAATGAATTTTATATCTTATCATGAAACATAGAAATGAAATGCGATATCGCGCTTTGAGAAGCATTAGAACACTATTGCTACGATACGTAGATATCTGCAAACGGTACTGTGACGTCAGGCGTGCCGCCTGCCACCCTCTCAACGCACCACAGCAACCACCCTCACGCGCCTGCACCACCTGCAACACCCAGGCGCAACTCGCCGTCTCTCTCACTCCAGGGGACATACCCTCCGTCTGGCTCGCACCCGCAGAGGTGCTCGCCGTCTCTCTCACTCCAAGGGACCTACCCTCCGTCTAACTCGCACCCGCAGATGTGTTCGCCTTCTCCCTCGCTCCAAGGGCAACACATTCTGTCTCACTCGCACCGAGGACCTCGTGCGTCATCTCTCTCGCACCAAGGACCATGTGCGCTGTCTCGCTCCCACTCAAGGTGCCATCCACCGCCTCACTCTTACCTGCAGGGAAACTCGCCCTCTCGCTCACTCCAGGGACGTACCAGGTGAATCAACCTCTACGAGGTTCTAATTTCCTACTTGTATCTCTATAATCATAAGAGCGCTAATTAAATAAGCCGCGACGCGCGAGATCGCGACCGCCTCAGCGGCACGCGCCGCTAACCCCACCACGCAACGCCGAGACCCCACTCGGGCGTCCACATACTCCCACCTACGTTCGCACGCGACCGAAGCGCTCCGAGATTCGAGGAGGTCGCAGACGCATCTTGGGAGACACAGTCAGTCAGTACCGTCAGTACGGTACAGTTCTATCTCGCCTTCGGGCACTTCCAATTCCAAGTCTCTTCCAAGTCGCGCCTTAGGGCCGTCGCGCAGCCTCGATGAGATTCCTAGTTCTAAAGTCTTTGTTCTAATTCCTAATTCATAGTTAACCTAGTCTTAATGCTTAGAAATAATTGTTCTTGTACTCTTTGATTTAGAATATACTTTATTGTTTTTCTACCACATCAAGTTCCAGTTCATTCCAACTCCATTTCTAAATATAATTATATTTTAATACAAATTCTTCCAAGTTCGTAACAACTTAAGTGTTTATAAACGAACTCTTCGCGGCGGGAGGAAGAATTTAATCCATTATCTCGTGCGGAATACGTTGGTGAAACGCCAGAATTCTTCGTTCATCGACGGACGTCGACATTCATCGCAGCTCCACCGTCAAAACGCCGATTTCAGCCAGCCGTACGCCGACTCCTCCCCCGAGAACGACCCTCGACGATCGCAACATCTGAAAGCAGAAGAGGGTAATCAGCGAAAGGTAAGTAAAATCCCTCCTTACACGCGTTCGCGATTGTTTACGGTGCCCGCGTCTTGTCAGAATCGACGGACCCGGTCATACGCGTTTTATACCGGACTGAATTCTCGACAAAAATGCTTGTGTCATACAGCCTCCTGGGATACGAATAATTTGTTCGCCAGGACGTGACACTACTTCCTAGCACGGAAGTGTCGCATTTACATTCATTTGATGTGTGTGCGAGGTATACATGCCACTTCGCAATGAATATTATATCTTACCATGAAACATAGAAATGAGATGGGATATCGCGATTTAAGAAGCATTAGAACTCTACTGCATCGATACGCAGAAATCTGCAAACGCTATTTCCTAGCAAGGAAGTGTCGCATTTACATTAATTTGAAGTGAATACGAGGAATACATGAAACTTCGCAATGAATATTATATCTTATCATGAAGCATAGAAATGAGATGCGATATCCCGTTTCAAGAAGCACTAGAACTCTATTGCTTCGATACGTAGACATCTGCAGACGCTATTTCCTACCAAGGAAGTGTCGCATTTACATTCACTTGAAGTGTAGACGAGATATACATAACACTGCACAATGAATATTATATCTTATCATGAAACGTAGAAGTGAGATGCGACATCGCGATTTATGATGCATTGGAACTCTATTGCCTCGATACGTAGACATCTGCAAACGCTATTTCCTAGCAAGGTAGTGTCGCATTTACATTCCTTTGAAGAGAAAACGTGGTATACATGATACACCGCAATGAATATTATATCTTATCATAAAACATAGAAATAAGGAGCGATGTGGCGATTTAAGAAGCAATAGAACACTACTGCATCGATACGTAGACATCTGCAAATGCTATTTCCTAGCAAGGAAGTGTCGCATTTACATTCTTTGGAAGTGAATACGAAGTATACATGACACCCCGCAATTAATATTATATCTTATCATAAAACATAAAAATGAGATGCGGTATGGCGATTTAAGAAGCATTAGAAATCTATTGCTACGATACGTAGATATCTACAGAAGCTATTTCCTAGCAAGGAAGTGTCGTATTTACATTCCTTTGAAGTGAATACGAGATATATATAACACTCCACAATGAATATTATATTTTATCGTGAAACATAGAAATGAGGATCGATTCGCGTTTTAAGAAACATTAGAAATCTATTGCTACGATACATTGACATCTGCAGACGCTATTTCCTAGCAAGGAAGTGTCGCAATTACAGTCTTTTGAAGTGAATACGAGGTATACATAACACTCCACAATGAATATTATATCTTATCATGAAACATAGAAATGAGATGCGATATGACGATTTAAGAAGCATTAGAAATCTAGTGCTTCGTTACGTAGACATCTGCAAACGCTATTTCCTAGCAAGCAAATGTCGCATTTACTTTCTTCTGAAGTGAATACGAAGTATACATAACACTCCACAATGAATATTATACCTTATCATGAAGCATATAACTGAGAAGCGGTATCGCGTTTTAAGAAGCATTAGAACTCTATTGCTACGATACGTAGACATCTGCAGACGCTATTTCCTAGCAAGGAAGTGTCGCATTTACGTTCATTTGAAGTGAATACGAGGTATACACAACACTCCACAATGAATATTATATCTTATCATGAAGAACGGAAATGAGGAGCGATTTCACGTTTTAAGAAGCATTAGAACTCTACTGCTTTGATACGTAAACATCTGCAGACGCTATTACCTAGGAAGGAAGTGTCGCATTTACATTCTTTTGAAGCGAATACGAGGTATATATATAACACTCCACAATGAATATTATATTTTATCGTGAAACATAGAATGAGGATCGATTCGCGTTTTAAGAAGCATTAGAACTCTATTGCTACAATACATTGACATCTGCAAACGCTATTTCCTAGCAAGGAATTGTCGCATTTACGTTCTTTTGAAGTAAATTCGAGGTGTACATGACACTTCGCAATGAATATTATATCTTATCAGGAAACATAGAAATGAGATGCGATATCGCATTATAAGAAGCATTAGAACTCTTTTGCTACGATACGTATATATCTGGAAACGCTATTTCCTAGCAAGGAAGTGTCGCATTTACATTCATTCGAAGTGTATGCGAGGTATACATGACACTTCGAAATGAATATTATATCTTATCATGAAACATAGAAATGAGATGCGATATCGCGTTTTAAGAAGCACTAGAACTCTATTGCTTCCATACGTAGACATCTGCCATAGCTATATGCTAGCTAGGAAGTGTCGCATTTACATTCATTTGAAGTGAATGCGAGGTATACACGACACTTCCCACTGAATATTGTATCTTATCATGAAACATAGAAATGAGATGCGATATCGCGATTAAAGAAGCATTAGGGCTCTATTGCTTCGATACGTAGACATCTGTCGACGCTATTTCCTAGCAAGGAAGTGTCGCATTTACATTCTTTTGAAGTGAATACGAGGAAAACATAACAATTCACAATGAATATTATATCTTATCATGAAACATAGAAATGAGATGCGATTTGGCGATATAAGAAGCATTAGAACTCTATTGCTTCGATACTTAGACATCTGCCAACGCTATTTCCTAGGAAGTTTGTGTCGCATTTACATTCATTTGAAGTGAATACGAGGTATAGATAACACTCCACAATGAATGTTATATCTTCGCATGAAACGTAGAAATGAGATGCGATATCGGCATTTAAAAAGCATTAGAAATCTATTGCTACGGTACGTAGACATCTGCAAACGCTATTCAAAAGCAAGGAAGCGTCGCACTTACATTCTTTTGAAGTGAATACGAGGTATACATAACACTACACAATGAATATTATATCTTATCATAAAACATAGAAATGAGATGCGGTCCCGCGTTTTTAGAAGCATTAGAACCCTAATGCTACGATACGTAGACATCTGCAAACGCCATTTCCTAGCAAGGAAGTGTCGCATTTACATTCACTTGATGAGAATGCGAGGTACACATGACACCTCGCAATGAATATTATATCTTATCATGAAACATAGAAAGGAGATGCTATATCGTGTTTTAAGAAGCATTAGAACTCTATTGCTTCGATACGTAGGCACTTGCAAACGCTATTTCCTATCAAGGGAGTGTCGCATTTACATTCATTTGAAGTGAATGCGAGGTATACATAACACTCCACACTGAATATTATATCTTAACATGAAACATAGAAATGGGGTGCTATATAGCGATATAAAAAGCATTAGAACTCTGTTGCTACGATACGTAGATATCTGCTGACTCTATTTCCTAGCAAGGAAGTGTCGCATTTACATTCTTTTGAAGTGAATACAAGGTATACATAACACTCCACAATGAATATTATAACTTATCATGAAACATAGAAATGAGATGCGATGTCGCGTTTCGAGAAGCATCAGAACTCTATTGCTTCGATACGTAGACATCTGGAAACGCTATTTCCAAGCAAGGAAGTGTCGCATTTACATTCTTAGGAAGTGTAGACGAGGTATACATAACACTCCACAGTGAATATTATATCTTATCATGAAACATAGAAATGAGGTGCTATATAGCGATCTAAAAAGCATTAGAACTCTGTTGCTACGATACGTAGACATCTGCAAAAGCTATTTAATAGCAAGGAAGAGTCGCACTTACATTCTTTTGATGTGAATACGTGGTGTACATAACACTCCACAGTGAATATTATATCTTGTCATGAAATATAGGAATGAGATGCGATATCGCGATTTAAGAAGCATTAGAACACAATTGCTTCAATACGGCGACATCAGCAAACGCTATTTCCTAGCAAGGAAGTGCCGTATTTACATTCTATTGAAGTGAATACAAGGTATACATAACACTACACAATGAATATTATATCTTATGACGAAACATAGAAATGAGATGCAATATCGCGATTTAAGAAGCATTAGAACTCTATTGCTTCGTTACCCAGATATCTGCAAACGCTCATTCTCAGCAAGGAAGTGTCGCACTTACATTCTTATAAAGTGAATACTAGGTATACATAACACTCCACAATGAATATTATACCTTATCATGAAACATAGAAGTGAGATGCGATATGGCGATTTAAGAAGAATTAGAACTCTATTGCTACGATACGTAGACATCTGCAAACGCTACTTCTTAGCAAGAAAGTGTCGCATTTACATAGTTTTGAAGTGAATACGAGGTATACATGACACTTCGCAATGGATATTATATCTCATCATGAAACATAGAAATGTGAATCGATAGCGCGTTTTAAGAAGCATTAGAATTCTATTGCTTCGATACGTAGACATATGCAGACCCTTTTTCCTAGCAAGGAAGTGTCGCATTTACATTCTTCCGAACTGAATACGAGGTATACTTAACACTCCACAATGAATATTATATCTTATCATGAAACCAAGAAATGAGGATCCATTTCGCGTTTTAAGAAGCTTTAGAACTCCTTTGCTACGATACGTAGACATCTGCAAAAGCAATTTCCTAGCAACGAAGTGTCGCAATTACAATCCTTTGAAGGGAATACGAGGTATACATAACACTCCACAATGAATATTATATCTTATCATGAAACACAAAGATGAGATGCGATATGGCGATTTAAGAAGCATTAGAACACTTTTGCTTCGATACGTAGACACCTGCAAACGCTATTTCCTATCAAGGAAGTGTCGCAATTACATTCATTTGAAGTGAATGCGAGGTATACATAACACTCCACACTGAATATTATATCTTATCATGAAACATAGAAAGGAGATGCTATGAAGCGATCTAAAAAGCATTAGAACCCTGTTGCTACGATACGTAGACATCTGCAAAAGCTATATAATAGCAAGGAAGAGTCGCACTTACATTCTTTTGATGTGAATACGAGGTATACATAACACTCCACAGTGAATATTATATCTTGTCATGAAATATAGGAATGCGATGCGATATCGCGATTTAAGAAGCATTAGAACACAATTGCTTCGATACGGCGACATCAGCAAACGCTATTTCCTAGCAAGGAAGTGCCGTACATACATTCTATTGAAGTGAATGCGAGGTATACATAACACTACACAATGAATATTATATCTTATCACGAAACATAGAAATGAGATGCAATATCGCGATTTAAGTAGCATTAGAACTCTATTGCTTCGATACCCAGATATCTGCAAACGCTAATTCCCAGCAAGGAAGTGTCGCATTTACATTCTTCCGAACTGAATACGAGGTATACTTAACACTCCACAATGAATATTATATCTTATCATGAAACATAGAAATGAGGTGCTATATAGCGATCTAAAAAGCATTAGAACTCTGTTGCTACGATACGTAGACATCTGCAAAAGCTATTTAATAGCAAGGAAGAGTCGCACTTACATTCTTTTGATGTGAATACGTGGTGTACATAACACTCCACAGTGAATATTATATCTTGTCATGAAATATAGGAATGAGATGCGATATCGCGATTTAAGAAGCATTAGAACACAATTGCTTCAATACGGCGACATCAGCAAACGCTATTTCCTAGCAAGGAAGTGCCGTATTTACATTCTATTGAAGTGAATACAAGGTATACATAACACTACACAATGAATATTATATCTTATGACGAAACATAGAAATGAGATGCAATATCGCGATTTAAGAAGCATTAGAACTCTATTGCTTCGTTACCCAGATATCTGCAAACGCTCATTCTCAGCAAGGAAGTGTCGCACTTACATTCTTATAAAGTGAATACTAGGTATACATAACACTCCACAATGAATATTATACCTTATCATGAAACATAGAAGTGAGATGCGATATGGCGATTTAAGAAGAATTAGAACTCTATTGCTACGATACGTAGACATCTGCAAACGCTACTTCTTAGCAAGAAAGTGTCGCATTTACATAGTTTTGAAGTGAATACGAGGTATACATGACACTTCGCAATGGATATTATATCTCATCATGAAACATAGAAATGTGAATCGATAGCGCGTTTTAAGAAGCATTAGAATTCTATTGCTTCGATACGTAGACATATGCAGACCCTTTTTCCTAGCAAGGAAGTGTCGCATTTACATTCTTCCGAACTGAATACGAGGTATACTTAACACTCCACAATGAATATTATATCTTATCATGAAACCAAGAAATGAGGATCCATTTCGCGTTTTAAGAAGCTTTAGAACTCCTTTGCTACGATACGTAGACATCTGCAAAAGCAATTTCCTAGCAACGAAGTGTCGCAATTACAATGCTTTGAAGGGAATACGAGGTATACATAACACTCCACAATGAATATTATATCTTATCATGAAACACAAAGATGAGATGCGATATGGCGATTTAAGAAGCATTAGAACACTTTTGCTTCGATACGTAGACACCTGCAAACGCTATTTCCTATCAAGGAAGTGTCGCAATTACATTCATTTGAAGTGAATGCGAGGTATACATAACACTCCACACTGAATATTATATCTTATCATGAAACATAGAAAGGAGATGCTATGAAGCGATCTAAAAAGCATTAGAACACTGTTGCTACGATACGTAGACATCTGCAAAAGCTATATAATAGCAAGGAAGAGTCGCACTTACATTCTTTTGATGTGAATACGAGGTATACATAACACTCCACAGTGAATATTATATCTTGTCATGAAATATAGGAATGCGATGCGATATCGCGATTTAAGAAGCATTAGAACACAATTGCTTCGATACGGCGACATCAGCAAACGCTATTTCCTAGCAAGGAAGTGCCGTACATACATTCTATTGAAGTGAATGCGAGGTATACATAACACTACACAATGAATATTATATCTTATCACGAAACATAGAAATGAGATGCAATATCGCGATTTAAGTAGCATTAGAACTCTATTGCTTCGATACCCAGATATCTGCAAACGCTAATTCCCAGCAAGGAAGTGTCGCATTTACATTCTTCCGAACTGAATACGAGGTATACTTAACACTCCACAATGAATATTATATCTTATCATGAATCCAAGAAATGAGGATCGATTTCGCGTTTTAAGAAGCTTTAGAACACCTTTGCTACGATACGTAGACATCTGTAGAAGCAATTTCCTAGCAACGAAGTGTCGCAATTACAATCTTTTGATGTGAGTACGAGGTATACATAACACTGCACAATGAATATTATATCTTATCATGAAACATAGAAATGAGATGCCTAATCGCGATTTTAGAAATCTATTGCTTCGATACGTATGCATCTGCAAACGCTATTTCCTAGCTAGGAAGTGTCGTATTTACATTCATTTGAAGTGTATGCGAGGTATAAGTGACACCTAGCAATGAATATTATATCTTATAATGAAACATAGAAATGAGAAGCGGTATCCCGTTTTAAGAAGCATTACAACTCTATTGCTTCGATACGTATACATCTGCAAACGCTATCTAAAAGCAAGGAAGTGTCGCATTTACATTCTTTTGAAGTGAATACGAGGTATACATAACACTGCACAATGAATATTATATCTTATCATGAAATATAGAAATGGGATCCGATATCGCGTTTTATGAAGCATTAGAACACTATTTCTGCGATACGCAGACATCTGCAAACGCTATTTCCTAGCAATGAAGTGTCGCATTTACATTCATTTGAAGTGTAGACGAGGAATACATAACACTTGGTAATGAATATTATATCTTATCATGAAACATAGAAATGAGATGCGATATTGCGATTTAAGAAGCTTTAGTACTCTATTGCTTCGATACGTAGACATCTGCAAACGCTACTTCCTAGCAAGGATGTGCCGCATTTACATTCATTTGAAGTGTATGCGAGGTATGCATAACACTGCGCAATGAATATTATATCTTATCATGAAACATAGAAATGGGATGCGATATGACGATTTAAGAAGCTTTACAATTCTACTGCTTCGATACGTAGACATCTGCAAACGCCATTTCCTAGCAAGAAAGTGTTGCATTTACATTCTTTTGAACTGAATACGAGGTATACATGTCACTTCGCAATGGATATTATATCTTATCATGAAACATAGAAATGAGATGCGATATCGCGTCTTAAGAATCATTAGAACTCTATTGCTACGATAAGTAGACATCTGCAAACGCTATTTCCTAGCAAGGATGTGTCGCACTTACATTCTTTTGAAGTGAATACGAGGTATACATGCCACTCCGTAATGAATATATTATCCTATCATGAAACATAGAAATGGGATGCTATACGCGTTTTAAGAAGCATTAGAACTCTATTGCTTCGATACGTAGACATCTGGAAACGCATTTCCTAGCATGGACGTGTGACACTTACATTCTTTTGAAGTGTAAAGGAGGTATGCATAACACTCCGCAATGTATATTATATCTCATTACGAAACATAGAAAAGAGATGCGATGTCGCGTTTCAAGAAGTATTAGAACTCTATTGCTTAGATACGTAGGTATCCGGAAACGCTATTTCCTTGCAAGGAAGTGTGCACTTACATTCTTTTGAAGTGTAGACGAGGTATTTATTACAGTCCGCAATAAATATTATATCTTACCATGAAACATAGAAATCAGATGCGATATCGCGATTTAAGAAGCATTAGAACTCTATTGCTTCGATACGTAGACATCTGGAGACGCATTTCCTAGCAAGGAAGTGTCGCATTTACATTCATTTGAAGTGTATGCGAGGTGTACATGACAGTTCGCAATGATTATTATATATTATCATGAAACATAGAAGTGAGATGCGATATCGCGTTTTGAGAAGCATTAGAACACTAATGCTACGATATGTCGACATCTGCAAACTCTATTTCCTAGCAGGGAAGCGTCGCATTTTCATTCTTTTGAAGTGCAGACGAGATATACATAAAACTTCGCAACGAATAATATCTTATCATGAATCATAGAAATGTGAAGCGATATCGCGACCAAAATAGCACTAGAACTCTATTGCTTCGATACGTAGACATCTGGAAACGCATTTCCTGACAAGGAAGTGTGGCATTTACATTCCTTTGAAGTGTAGACGAAGAATACATAACACTTCACAATGAATTTTATATCTTATCATGGAACATAGAACTCAGATGCGATATCGCGCTTTAAGAAGCATTACAAATCTAATGCTTCGATACTTAGACATCTGGAAACGCTATTTCTTAGAAAGGAAGTGTGGTATTTACATTCTTGTTAAGTGTAGACGAGGTATACATAATACTTCGCAATGAATATTACATCTCATCCTGAAAAATAGAATTGAGATGCGATATCGCGTTACAAGAAACATTAGAACTCTATTGCTTCGATACGTACAAATCTGCAAACGCTATTTCCTAGCACGGAAATGTGGTATTTACACTCTTTTCAAGTGTAGTCGAGGTGTACATAACACTTCGCAGTGAATGTTTTATCTTATCATGAGACAGATGAGAGATGCGATATCGCGTTTTACGAAGCTTTAGAACTCTATAACTTCGATACGTAGACATCAGGAAACGCATTTCCTTGCAAGGAAGTGTGGCATTTACATTCATTTGGTCTGTAGACGAGGTATGCCTAACACTTCGCAATGAATATTATATCTTATGATGAAACATACAATTGAGAGGCGATATCGCGTTTGAAGAAGCATTGGAATTCTATTGCTTCGATACGTAGACATCTGGAAACGTAATTCCTAGCAAGGACGTGTGGCATTTACATTCTTTTGAAGTGAATCCGAGGCATACACGACACTACGCAATGAATATTATATCGTGTCATGAAACATTCAAATGAGATGCGACATCGCATTTTAAGAAGCATTAGAACACAGTTGCTAAGATATGCAGACATCTGCAGACGCTATTAACTAGCAAGGATGTGCCAGAGTTACATTCATTTGATGTGTTCACGAGGTATACATGACAATTCGCAATGAATATTATATCTTATCATGAAACATAGAAATGAGTTGCGATATCGCTTTATGAGAAGCTTTAGCACACTATTGCTACGTTATATAGAGGTCTGCAGACGCTATTTCCTAGCAAGGAAGTGTCGCATTTACATTCATTTGAAGTGTAGACGAGGTATACATAACACTGCACAACGAATATTATATCTTATCATGAAACGTAGAAGTGAGATGCGTTATCGCGATTTAAGAAGCATTAGAACTCTATTGCTTCGATACGTAGACACCTGCAAACGCTAGTTCCTAGCAAGGAAGTGTCGCATTTACATTCATTTGAAGTATATGCGAGGAATACAAGACACTTCGCAATGAATATTGTATCTTATCATGGAACATACAAATGAGATGCGATATTGCGATTTAAGGAGCATTAGAACTCTATTGCTTCGACACGTAGACATCTGAAAACGCTACTTCCTAGGAAGGAAGTGTCGCATTTACATTCTTTTGAAGTGAATACGAGGTATACTTAACACTTCGCAGTGAATATTGCATCTATCCATGATACATAGAAATGAGATGCGATATCTCGTTTTAAGAAGCATTAGAACTCTGTTGCTTCGATACGAAGGCATCTGCCATCGCTATATCCTAGCAAGGAAGTGTCGCATTTACAATCATTTGATGTGAATGCGAGGTATACATAACACTGCACAATGAATATTATATATTATCATGAAACATAGATATGAGATGCGATATTGCGATTTCAGAAGCATTAGAATCCTATTGCTCGATACGTAGACATCTGCAAACGCTACTTGCTAGCATGGAAGCGTCGCACTTACATTTCTCTGAAAGGAATACGAGGTATACATGACACTTGGCAATGAATATTATATCTTATTATGAAACATAGAAATGTGGTGCGATGTGGCGCTTTAAGAAGCATTAGCACACTATGCCTCGATACGTAGACATCTGCAAACGCTAGTTCCTAGGAGGGAAGTGTCGCATTTACATTCATTTGAAGTGTAGACGAGATATACATAGCACTGCACAATGAAAATTATATCTTATCATGTAACGTAGAAGTGAGTTGCTATATTGCGATTTAAGAAGCATTAGAAATCTATTGCTTCGATACGTAGACATCTGTAAACGCTTCTTCCTAGCAAGGAAGAGTCGCATTTACATTCATTTGAAGTGTATGCGAGGTATACAGGACATTTCGCAATGAATATTATATCTTATCATGAAACATAGAAATGAGATGGGATATCGCGTTTTGAGAAGCATTAGAAATCCAATGCTACGATACGTAGACATCTGCAAACGCTATTTCCTAGCAAGGAAGTGTCGCATTTACATTATTTTGAAGTGAATACGATGTAGAGATAACACTGCACAATGAATATTATATCTTATAATGAAATATAGTAATGGGATGCGATATCATGATTTAAGATGCTTTAGAACTCTATTGCTTCGATCCGTAGACATCTGGAATCGCTATTTCCTAGCAAGGAAGTGGCGCGTTTACATTCCTTTGAAGTGTGGACCAGAAATGCATAGCCCTTCGCAATGAATATTATATCTTATCATGAAACATAGGAATAAGAAGGGATATCGCGATTTAAGAAGCATTAGAACTCTATTGCTACGATACGTAGACATCTGCAAACGCTATTCCCTAGCAAGGAAGCGTCGCATTTACATTCTTTTGGTGTGAATACGATGTAGAGATAACACTGCACAATGAATATTATATCTTATAATGAAACATAGTAATGAGATGCGATATCGCGATATAAGATGCTTTAGAACTCTATTGCTTCGATGCGTAGATATCGGGAATCGCTATTTCCTAGCAAGGAAGTGGCGCATTTACATTCCTTTGAATTGTGGACCAGGTATGCATAGCCCTTCGCAATGAATATTATATCTTATCATGAAACATAGAAATAAGATGCGATATCGCGTTCTAAGAAGCATTATATCTCTATTTCTACGATACGTATACATCTGCCATCGCTATTTCCTATCAAGGAAGTGTCGCATTTACATTCATTTGCAGTGAATACGAGGTATACATGACACTTCGCAATGAATATTATAACTTGCCAGGAAACATAGAAATGAGATGCGACATCGCGATTTAAGAAGCACAGGAACACTATCGCTTCGATACGTAGACATCTGCAAAAGCTATTTAATACAAAGGGAGGGTCGCACTCACATTCTTTTGAAGTCAATACGAGGTATACATAAATCTTCACAATGAATATTATATCATGTCATGAAATATAGGAAAGAGATACGATATCACGATATAAGAAGCATTAGAAAACTATTGCTTCGATACGGAGACATCTGCAAACGCTATTTCCAATCAAGGAAGTGTCCCATTTACATTCTTTTGAAGTGAATCCGAGGTATACATAACACTACTATTGTTTCGATACGTAGACATCTGCAAACACTATTTAATAGCAAGGAATTGTCTCATTCTCATTCTTTTGAAGCCAATACGAGGTATACATAGCACTGCCCAATGAGTATTATACCTTATCACGAAAATAGTAATGAGATGCGATATCGCGATTTAAAAAGCATTAAAACTCTATTGCTACGATACGTAGACATCTGCAAACGCTAATTCCTGGCAAAGGAAGTGTCGCATTTACATTCCTTTGAAGTGTAGACGAAGAATACATAACACTTCACAATGAATTTTATATCTTATCATGGAACATAGAACTCAGATGCGATATCGCGCTTTAAGAAGCATTACAAATCTAATGCTTCGATACTTAGACATCTGGAAACGCTATTTCTTAGAAAGGAAGTGTGGTATTTACATTCTTGTTAAGTGTAGACGAGGTATACATAATACTTCGCAATGAATATTACATCTCATCCTGAAAAATAGAATTGAGATGCGATATCGCGTTACAAGAAACATTAGAACTCTATTGCTTCGATACGTACAAATCTGCAAACGCTATTTCCTAGCACGGAAATGTGGTATTTACACTCTTTTCAAGTGTAGTCGAGGTGTACATAACACTTCGCAGTGAATGTTTTATCTTATCATGAGACAGATGAGAGATGCGATATCGCGTTTTACGAAGCTTTAGAACTCTATAACTTCGATACGTAGACATCAGGAAACGCATTTCCTTGCAAGGAAGTGTGGCATTTACATTCATTTGGTCTGTAGACGAGGTATGCCTAACACTTCGCAATGAATATTATATCTTATGATGAAACATACAATTGAGAGGCGATATCGCGTTTGAAGAAGCATTGGAATTCTATTGCTTCGATACGTAGACATCTGGAAACGTAATTCCTAGCAAGGACGTGTGGCATTTACATTCTTTTGAAGTGAATCCGAGGCATACACGACACTACGCAATGAATATTATATCGTGTCATGAAACATTCAAATGAGATGCGACATCGCATTTTAAGAAGCATTAGAACACAGTTGCTAAGATATGCAGACATCTGCAGACGCTATTAACTAGCAAGGATGTGCCAGAGTTACATTCATTTGATGTGTTCACGAGGTATACATGACACTTCGCAATGAATATTATATCTTATCATGAAACATAGAAATGAGTTGCGATATCGCTTTATGAGAAGCTTTAGCACACTATTGCTACGTTATATAGAGGTCTGCAGACGCTATTTCCTAGCAAGGAAGTGTCGCATTTACATTCATTTGAAGTGTAGACGAGGTATACATAACACTGCACAACGAATATTATATCTTATCATGAAACGTAGAAGTGAGATGCGTTATCGCGATTTAAGAAGCATTAGAACTCTATTGCTTCGATACGTAGACACCTGCAAACGCTAGTTCCTAGCAAGGAAGTGTCGCATTTACATTCATTTGAAGTATATGCGAGGAATACAAGACACTTCGCAATGAATATTATATCTTATCATGGAACATACAAATGAGATGCGATATTGCGATTTAAGGAGCATTAGAACTCTATTGCTTCGACACGTAGACATCTGAAAACGCTACTTCCTAGGAAGGAAGTGTCGCATTTACATTCTTTTGAAGTGAATACGAGGTATACTTAACACTTCGCAGTGAATATTGTATCTATCCATGATACATAGAAATGAGATGCGATATCTCGTTTTAAGAAGCATTAGAACTCTGTTGCTTCGATACGAAGGCATCTGCCATCGCTATATCCTAGCAAGGAAGTGTCGCATTTACAATCATTTGATGTGAATGCGAGGTATACATAACACTGCACAATGAATATTATATATTATCATGAAACATAGATATGAGATGCGATATTGCGATTTCAGAAGCATTAGAATCCTATTGCTCGATACGTAGACATCTGCAAACGCTACTTGCTAGCATGGAAGTGTCGCACTTACATTTCTTTGAAAGGAATACGAGGTATACATGACACTTGGCAATGAATATTATATCTTATTATGAAACATAGAAATGTGGTGCGATGTGGCGCTTTAAGAAGCATTAGCACACTATGCCTCGATACGTAGACATCTGCAAACGCTAGTTCCTAGGAGGGAAGTGTCGCATTTACATTCATTTGAAGTGTAGACGAGATATACATAGCACTGCACAATGAAAATTATATCTTATCATGTAACGTAGAAGTGAGTTGCTATATTGCGATTTAAGAAGCATTAGAAATCTATTGCTTCGATACGTAGACATCTGTAAACGCTTCTTCCTAGCAAGGAAGAGTCGCATTTACATTCATTTGAAGTGTATGCGAGGTATACAAGACATTTCGCAATGAATATTATATCTTATCATGAAACATAGAAATAAGATGCGATATCGCGTTCTAAGAAGCATTATATCTCTATTTCTACGATACGTATACATCTGCCATCGCTATTTCCTATCAAGGAAGTGTCGCATTTACATTCATTTGCAGTGAATACGAGGTATACATGACACTTCTCAATGAATATTATAACTTGCCAGGAAACATAGAAATGAGATGCGATATCGCGATTTAAGAAGCACAGGAACACTATCGCTTCGATACGTAGACATCTGCAAAAGCTATTTAATACAAAGGGAGGGTCGCACTCACATTCTTTTGAAGTCAATACGAGGTATACATAAATCTTCACAATGAATATTATATCATGTCATGAAATATAGGAAAGAGATACGATATCACGATATAAGAAGCATTAGAAAACTATTGCTTCGATACGGAGACATCTGCAAACGCTATTTCCAATCAAGGAAGTGTCCCATTTACATTCATTTGAAGTGAATCCGAGGTATACATAACACTACTATTGTTTCGATACGTAGACATCTGCAAACACTATTTAATAGCAAGGAATTGTCTCATTCTCATTCTTTTGAAGCCAATACGAGGTATACATAGCACTGCCCAATGAGTATTATACTTTATCACGAAAATAGTAATGAGATGCGATATCGCGATTTAAAAAGCATTAAAACTCTATTGCTACGATACGTAGACATCTGCAAACGCTAATTCCTGGCAAAGGAAGTGTCGCATTTACATTCATTTGATGTGTATCCGAGGTATAGATAACACTGCACAATAAATATTATATCTTATCATGAAACATAGAAATGAGCAGCGATATCGCATTTTGAGAAGCATTAGAACTCCATTGCTACGATACGTAGACATCTGCCAACGCTATTTCCTAGCAAGGAAGTGCCGCAATTACGTTCGTTTGAAGTGTATACGAGGTATACATGACACTCCGCAGTGAATATTATATCTTATCATAAAACGTAGAAATGAGATGCTATATCTCGTTTTAAGAAGCATTAGAACTATGTTGCTTCGATACGTAGCCGTCTGCAAACGCTGTTTCCTAGGAAGGAAGTGTCGCATATACATTCATCTGAAGTGAATACGAGGTATACATAACACTCCACAATGAATATTATATATTATCATGAAACATAGAAATGAGACTCTATAAGGCGATTTAAGAAGCATTAGTATTCTATTGCTTCGATACGTAGACATCTGCCAACGCTATTTCCTAGCAATGAAGTGTCGCATTTCAAGTCATTTGAAGTGTATGCGAGGTATACAAGACACTTCGCAATGAGTATTATATCTTATCATGCAACATAGAAATGATAAGCGATATCGCGGTTTAGGAAGCGTTAGAACTCTATTTCATCGATACGTAGACATCTGCAAACGCTACTTCTTAGCAAGGAAGTGTCGCATCTACATTCTTTTAAAGTGAAAACGAGGTATACATGACACTCCGCAATGAATATTATATCTTATCATGAAACAAAGAAATGAGCTGCGATATCGCGTTTTAAGGAGCATTATAACTCTATTGTTTCGGTACGTAGACATCTGACATCGCTATATCCTAGCAAGGAAGTTTCGCATTTACATTCTTTTGAAGTGAATACGAGGTATACATGACACTTCGCAATGAATATTATATCTTATCATGAAACATAGAAATGAGATGCGCTATGGCGTTTTAAGAAGCATTAAATCTCTATTTCTACGATACGTAGGCATCTGCAAACGCTATTTCCTAGCAAGGAAGTGTTGCATTTACATTCTTTTGAAGTGAATACGAGGTATAGATAACACTGCATAATGAATGTTATATCTTATCATGAAACATAGAAATGAGATGCGATATCGGGATTTAAGATGCATAGAACAATATTTCTTCGATACGTAGACATCTGCAAACGCTATTTCCTAGCAAGGAAGTGTAGCATTTACATTCATTTGATGTGAACACGAAGTATACATGACACTTCGCAATGAATATTATATCTTATCATGAAACATGGAAATGAGTTGCGATATCGCATTATAAGAAGCTTTAGCACACTATTGCTACAATACATAGACGTCTGCAGACGCTATTTCCTAGCAAGGAAGTGTCGCGTTTACATTCATTTGAAGTGTAGACGAGAAATACATAACACTTCGCTATGAATAATATATCTTATCATGAGACATAGAAATGAGATGCGATATGGTGTTTTAATAACCATTAGAACTCAATTGCTACGATACGTAGACACCTGCAAACGCTATCTCCTAGGAAGGAAGTGTCGTATTTACATTCTTATGCAGTGAATACGGGGTATACATAACACTGCACAATGAATATTACATCTTATCATGAAACATAGAAATGAGATGCGATATGGCGATTTAAGAAGCATTAGAACTCTATTGCTTCGATAAGAAGATATCTGCAAACGCCATTTCCAAGCAAGGAAGTGTCGCATTTACATTCTTAGGAAGTGTGGACGAGACATACATAACACTCCACAATGAATATTGTATCTTATCATGAAACATATTATTGAGGATCGATTCGCGTTTTAAGAAGCAATGGAACTCTATTGCTACGATACGTAGACATCTGCAGGCGCTATTTCCTAGCAAGGAAGTGTCGCATTTACATTCTTTTGAAGTGAATACGAGGTATACATAGCACTCCACAATGAATATTATATCTTATCATGTAACGTAGAATTGAGGTGCGATATCGCGATATAAGAAGCATTGGAATACTATTGCTTCGATACGTAGACATCTCCAAACGCTACTTCCTTGCAAGGATGTGTCGCATTTACATTCTTTTGAAGTGAATACGAGGTATACATAACACTCCACAATGTATATTATATCTTATAATGATTCATAGAAATGAGATGCGATATCGCGTTTTGAGAAGTATTAGAACTCTATTGCTTCGATAAGAAGATATCTGCAAACGCCATTTCCAAGCAAGGTAGTGTCGCATTTACATTCTTAGGAAGTGTGGACGAGACATACATAGCACTCCACAATGAATATTGTATATTATCATGAAACATATAATTGAGGATCGATTCGCGTTTTAAGAAGCTATAGAACTCTATAGCTACGATACGTAGACATCTGCAGGCGCTATTTCCTAACAAGGAAGTGTCGCATTTACATTCTTTTGAAGTGAATACGAGGCATACATAGCACTCCACAATGTATATTATATCTTATAATGATTCATAGAAATGAGATGCGATATCGCGTTTTGAGAAGTATTAGAACTCTATTGCTTCGATAAGAAGATATCTGCAAACGCCATTTCCAAGCAAGGTAGTGTCGCATTTACATTCTTAGGAAGTGTGGACGAGACATACATAACACTCCACAATGAGTATTGTATATTATCATGAAACATATAATTGAGGATCGATTCGCGTTTTAAGAAGCAATAGAACTCTATAGCTACGATACGTAGACATCTGCAGGCGCTATTTCCTAACAAGGAAGTGTCGCATTTACATTCTTTTGAAGTGAATACGAGGCATACATAGCACTCCACAATGAATATTATATATTATCAGGAAACATAGAAATGAGATGCGATATCGCGATGTACGATGCATTAGAACTTTATTGCTTCGATACGTAGACATCTGCAAACTCTATTTCCTAGCAAGGAAGTGTCGCATTTATATTCATTTGAAGTGAATACGAGGAATACATGAAACTTCGCAATGAATATTATATCTTAGCAAGAAACATAGAAATGAGATGCGATTTCCCGTTTCAAGAAGCATTAGAACGCTATTGCTTCGATACGTAGACATCTGTAAACGCTATTTCCTAACAAGGAAGAGTCGCATCTACAATTTTTTGAAGTGAATACGTGGTATACATAACACTCTATAATGAATATTATATCTTATAATGAGACATAGAAATGAGATGCGATATCTCGCTTTAAGAAGCATAGAACACTATTGCTTCCATACGTAGACATCTACAAACGCTATTTCTTAGCAAGGAAGTGTGGCATTTACATTCTTTTGAAGTGAATACGAGGTATACATTACACCCCACAATGAATATTATATCTTATCATGAAACATAGAAATGCGAAGCCATATCGCGATTCAAGAAATATTAGAACTCTATTGCTTCGATACGTCGACATCTCCGAACGCTATTTCCTTGCAAGGAAGTGTGGCATTTACATCCTTCTGAAGCGTAGACGAGGTATACATAACACTTCGCAATGAATATTATATCTTACCATGAAACGTAGAAATGAGATGCGTTATCGCGTTTGAAGAATGATTAGAACTCTATTGCTGCGATACGTAGACTTCTGGAAACGCTATTTCCTAGCCATGAAGTGTGGAATTTACATTCTTTTGAAATGTGGACGAGGTATACACAACACTTCTAAATGACAATTGTATCTTATCATGAAACATAGAAATGAGAAGCGATATCGCATTTTAAGAAACATTAGAACTCTATTGCTTCAAAACGTATACATCTGGAAACGCATGTCCCAGCAAGCAAGTGTCGTATTTACATTCTACTGAAGTGTAGGCGAGCTATACATATCACTTCGCATTGAATATCATATTATACGATGAAACATAGGAATGAGATGCGATATCGCGTTTTAAAAAGCATTAAAAAAGTGCTTCAATACGTAGAGATCTGGGAGCGCTACTTCCTAGCATGGAAGTGTGGCATTTGCATTCATTTGACGTATAGACCAGTTATACATAACACTTCGCAATGAATATTGCATCTTATCATGAAATATAGAATTGAAAAGCGTTGAATTGAACAGTTGGAAACGCCATTTCATAGGAAGGAAGTGTGGCATTTACATTCATTTGAAGTGTAGACGAGAAATACAAAACACTTCGCAATGAATATTATATCTTATAATGAGACATAGAAATGAGATGCGATATCGCGTTTTAAGAAGCATTAGATCTCTATTGCTTCGACACGTAGACATCTGCCAACGCTATTTCCTAGCAAGGAAGTGTCGCATTTACAGTCGTTTGAAGTATATGCAAGGAATACATGACACTTCGCAATGAATACTATATCTTATCATGAAACATATAAATGGGATGCGATATCGCGTTCTAAGAGGCATCAGATATCTATTGCTACGATACGTAGACATCTGTAAACGCTATCTCCTAACAAGGAAGAGTCGCAACTACAATTTTTTGAAGTGAATACGTGGTGAACATAACACTCTATAATGAATATTATATCTTATCATGAAGCATGGAAATGGGATGCGATATGGCGTTTTAAGAGGCATTAGAACACTATTGTTTCGATACGTAGACATCTGCAAACGCTACTTCCTAGCAAGGAAGTGTCGCATTTACATTCTTTTAAGTGAATACGAGGTGAACATGACACTCCGCAATTAATATTAAATCTTGTCATGAAACATATAAATGAGAGGCGATATCGCGAATTAAGAAGCATTAGTACTCTATTGCTTCGATACGTAGACATCTGCAAACGTTATTTCCAAGCAAGGAAGTGTCGCATTTACATTCATTTGAAGTGAATACGAGGAATACATGAAACTTCGCAATTAATATTATATCTTATCATGAAACACAGTAATGAGATTCGATATCCCGTTTCAAGAAGCATTAGAACTCTATTGCTTCGATACGTAGACATCTGCAATCGCTATTTCCTAGCAAGGAAGTGTCGCATTTACATGCTTTTGAAGTGAATGCGAGGTATAAATAACATTGCACAATGAATATTATATATTATCATGAAACATAGAAATGAGATGCGATATCGCGATGTACGATGCATTAGAACTTTATTGCTTCGATACGTAGACATCTGCAAACTCTATTTCCTAGCAAGGAAGTGTCGCATTTATATTCATTTGAAGTGAATACGAGGAATACATGAAACTTCGCAATGAATATTATATCTTAGCAAGAAACATAGAAATGAGATGCGATTTCCCGTTTCAAAAGCATTAGAACGCTGTTGCTTCGATACGTAGACATCTGTAAACGCTATTTCCTAACAAGCAAGAGTCGCATCTACAATTTTTTGAAGTGAATACGTGGTATACATAACACTCTATAATGAATATTATATCTTATCATGAAGCATGGAAATGGGATGCGATATCGCGTTTTAAGAGGCATCAGAACACTATTGTTTCGATACGTAGACATCTGCAAACGCTACTTCCTAGCAAGGAAGTGTAGCATTTACATTCATTTGAAGTGTATGCGAGGTATACAAGACACTTCGCAATGAATATTACATCTTATCATGAAACATAGAAATGAGATGCGATATGTCGTTTTAAGAAACATTAGAACTCTATTGCTACGAAACGTAGATATCTGCAGAAACTACTTCCTAGGAAGGAAGTGTCGCATTTACACTCAGTTGAAGTGTATGCGAAGTATACAAGACACTTCGCAATGAATATTATATGTTATCATGAAACATAGAAATGAGATGCGATGTAGCGTTCTGAGAAGCATTAGATCTCTAATGCTACGATACGTAGACATCTGCAAACGCTATTTCCCAGCAAGGAAGTGTCGCATTTACATTCTTTTGAAGTGTATGCGAGGTATACATGACACATCGCAATGAATATTATATCTTATCAAGAAACATAGATATGTGATGCGATATCGCGTTTTAAGAAGCTCTAGAACCCTATTGCTTCGATACGTAGACATCTGCAAACTCTATTTCCTAGCAAGGAAGTGTCGCATTTACATTCTTTAGATGTGAGTACCTGGTATACATGACAATCCACAGTGAATTTTATTTCTTATCATGAAACATAGAAATGGGATGCGATATTGCGATTTAAGAAGCATTAGAACTCTATTGCTTAGATAAGTAGGTATCTGGAAACGCTATTTCCTTGAAAGGAAGTGTGGCATTTACATTCTTCTGAAGTATAGACGAGGTACACGTAACACTTCGCAATTAATATTATATCCTATCATGAAACATAGAAATGAGTTGTGATATCCCGTTCTAAGAAGCATTAGAACTTTATTGCTTCGATACGTAGACATCTGCAATCGCAATTTCCTAGCTAGGAAGTGTCGCATTTACATTCATTTGAAGTGTATGCGAGGTATACATAACACTTCGCAATGAATATTATATGTTATCATGAAACATAGTAATGAGATGCGATATCTCGTTTTAAGAAGCATTATAACACGCTTGCTACGATACGTAGACATCTGCAATAGCTATTTCCTAGCAAGGAAGTGTCGCATTTATATTCTTTTGAAGTGAATGCGAGGTATACATAACATTGCACAATGAATATTATATATTATCATGAAACATAGAAATGAGATGCGATATCGCGATATAAGATTAATTAGAACTTTCTTGCTTCGATACGTAGACATCTGCAAACGCTATTTCCTAGGAAGGGAGTGCCGCATTTACATCGTTATTTCCTAGCAAGGAAGTGTCGCATTTATATTCTTCTGAAGTGAATACAAGATACACATGACACTTCGCTATTAATATTATATCTTATCATGAAGCATAGAAATGAGATGCGATATCCCGTTTCAAGAAGCATTAGAACTCTATTGCTTCGATACGTAGACATCTGCAGTAGCTATTTCCTAGCAAGGAAGTGTGGCATTTACATTCTTTTGAAGTGTAGACGAGATATACATAACACTGCACAATGAATATTATATCTTATCATGAAACATAAAAATGAGATGCGATATAGCGTTTTAAGAAGCATTAGAATTCTATTGCTAAGATACGTAGACATCTGCAAACGCTACTCCCTCGCAAGGAAGTGTCGCATTTACATTCTTTTGAAAGGAATACGAGGTATACATGATACTTCGCAATGAGTATTATATCTTATCATGAAACATAGAAATGAGATGCGATATGATGATATAATAAGCATTAGAATTCTATTGCTTCGATACGTAGACATCTGCAAACGCTATTTCCTAGCAAGGAAGTGTCGCGTTTGCATTCATTTGAAGTTTATGCGAGGAATACATAACACATCGCAATGAATGTTATGGGTTATCATGAAACATAAAAGTGAGTTGCCATATCGCTTCTAAGAAGTATTTGAACTCTATTTTTCCGATACGTAGACATCTGGAAGCGCTAATTCCTAGCAAGGAAGTGTCGTATTTACACTCATTTGAGTAGTATGCGAGGTATACATAACACTGCACAATGGATATTATATCTTATAATGAAACATAGAAATGAGATACGATATCGCGATGTAAGAAGCATTAGAACTCTATTGCTACGATACGTACACATCTGGGAACTCTATTTCCAGCATGGAAGTGTCGCATTTACATTCTTTTGAAGTGAATACGAGGTATACATAACACTTCGCAATGAATATTATATCTTATCATGAAACAGATACGGGATGCGATATCGCGTTTTAAGAAGCTATAGGACTCTATTGATTCGACACGCAGACATCTGGAAACGCTGTTTCCTAGCAAGGAACTGTGGCATTTGCATTCTTTTGAAGTGTAGACGAGGTGTACGTATTACTTCGCAAAGAGTGTTATATCATATCATGAAGCATAGAAATGAGATGCGATATCGCGATTTACGATGCATTAGAAATCTACTGCTTCGATACGTAAACATCTGGAAACGCATTTCCTAGCAAGGATGTGTGGCATTTACATTCTTCTAAAGTGTAGACGATGTGTCAATAACACTTCGCAATGAATATAATATCTTATCATGAGCATAGTATCGAGATGCGATACCACGTTAAAAGAAGCATTAGAACTCTATTGCTTCGATACGTAGACATCTGGATGAAATACTTCTAAGGAAGGAAGTGTGACATTTACTTTCATTTGAAGTGTAGACGAGGTACACATAACACTACGCAATGAATATTGTATGTTATAATGAAGCATAGAAATGAGATGATATATCGTGTTCTAAGAAGCATTAGAACTCTATTGCTCGGATACGTAGACATCTGGAAACGTTATTCACTAGCAAGGAGGTGTGGCATTTACATTCATTTGAAGTGTAGGCGAGGTATACCTAACACTCCATAATGAATATTATATCTTACAATGAAACTCAGAAATGAGATTCGATATCGCGTTTTAAGGAGCAATAGAACTCTACTGCTTCGATTCGTAGATATCTAGAAACGCTAATTCCTAGCAAGCAAGTGTGGCATTTTCATTCCTTTGACGTGCAGACGAGATATACGTAACACTTCGCAATGAATATTGTATCTGATCATGAAACATATAAACGAGATTCGATATCGGCTCCTAAGAATCATTAGTACTATATTGCTTCGATTCGTAGACATCTGGAAACGCTATTTCCTAGCAAGGAAGTGTGGTGTTTACATTCTTTTGAAGTGTAGACGAGGTATGCATAACACTTCGCAAAGGATATTATATCTTATCATGAAACATGGAAATGAGATGCGATATCGCGTCTCAAGGAGCATTAGAACTCTATTGCTACGATACGCAGACATCTGCAATCCCTATTTC